>NC_133266.1:75922123-76226409 GCF_965140265.1 Lepidochelys kempii
TGAGTGAGACTGTGGAGCAGACTCCACAGCAGGACGATGGTGAGCAAGTAGAACCATATAGGACATTAGGAGGAAGATCCAAAGGGAAAGTTTCTTGGAGTTCACACAGGAGAAACATCCCACAAGTGTTCGGAGCTTGAGAAAAGCTTCCTCAAGCGTTCACACCTTATCATACATCAGAGAATCCACACAGGAGAGGGCTCCTTCACATGCCCTGAGTACAGGAAAAGCTTCAAAGTCAGTGCGTACCTCATCAGACATCGGCGAGTCCACACTGGAGAGAGGCCCAGAGGTGCCCTGAGTGCAGGAAAAGCTCCAAAGTCAGTGCGTACCTCATCAGACATCGGCGAGTCCACACTGGAGAGAGACCCAGAGGTGCCCTGAGTGCGGGAAAAGCTCCAAAGTCAGTGCGTACCTCATCAGACATCGGCGAGTCCACACTGGAGAGAGGCCCAGAGATGCCCTGAGTGCGGGAAAAGCTCCAAAGTCAGTGCGTACCTCATCAGACATCGGCGAGTCCACACTGGAGAGAGGCCCAGAGGTGCCCTGAGTGCAGGAAAAGCTCCAAAGTCAGTGCGTACCTCATCAGACATCGGCGAGTCCACACTGGAGAGAGACCCAGAGATGCCCTGAGTGCGGGAAAAGCTCCAAAGTCAGTGCGTACCTCATCAGACATCGGCGAGTCCACACTGGAGAGAGGCCCAGAGGTGCCCTGAGTGCAGGAAAAGCTCCAAAGTCAGTGCGTACCTCATCAGACATCGGCGAGTCCACACTGGAGAGAGACCCAGAGGTGCCCTGAGTGCGGGAAAAGCTCCAAAGTCCGTGCGTACCTCATCAGACATCGGCGAGTCCACACTGGAGAGAGACCCAGAGGTGCCCTGAGTGCGGGAAAAGCTCCAAAGTCAGTGCGTACCTCATCAGACATCGGCGAGTCCACACTGGAGAGAGACCCAGAGATGCCCTGAGTGCGGGAAAAGCTCCAAAGTCAGTGCGTACCTCATCAGACATCGGCGAGTCCACACTGGAGAGAGGCCCAGAGGTGCCCTGAGTGCAGGAAAAGCTCCAAAGTCAGTGCGTACCTCATCAGACATCGGCGAGTCCACACTGGAGAGAGACCCAGAGGTGCCCTGAGTGCGGGAAAAGCTCCAAAGTCCGTGCGTACCTCATCAGACATCGGCGAGTCCACACTGGAGAGAGACCCAGAGGTGCCCTGAGTGCGGGAAAAGCTCCAAAGTCAGTGCGTACCTCATCAGACATTGGCGAGTCCACACTGGAGAGAGACCCAGAGATGCCCTGAGTGCGGGAAAAGCTCCAAAGTCAGTGCGTACCTCATCAGACATCGGCGAGTCCACACTGGAGAGAGGCCCAGAGATGCCTTGAGTGCGGGAAAAGCTTTCGTTGGAGCTCAAGTTTTATCCGACATAAGAGAACCCACACAGGCGAGTAACGCCATAAATATCGTGACTAGGGCTGGCCAAATATTTTTTGTAAAATACATTCGCAAATTCCCACCTAGTTTGTACCATTTTCTTCAGTGTGGTCTCTCAGCTCAACGTGAGCTACCTTGTCTCTGTCTTTTGCCCCTTCCCCTTCTTTGGGGGGAGTCTCATCATCCTTTGTCAACTTCTTTGTCTTATATCTCCTGGGAGTGTCTCCTTGTCCTGCCAGAAATATCCATCAGCACCAGGTGGGGAGATGGGGTTGACCTTGACTAGCTACAGGGAGGTACAAACGGCTTGTGCCTTGTCCCCACTGGGATTGTGCGTGGAGGTAGCCGCTCATCTTAGCGATCTTCTTGTAAGAACTACAGCTACATTTGTAATGCACACGTCACCCGGGTGCAGTGGCTGGGGTTAGCTTTCCCCTGGACCTGAGCTCACCGCCATCATTGTTCCTAGTCTAGACAAACCCCAGCATCATGTGGATGTCATTCCCCCATCACAAAGTGATGGTTAGTGTCACGATGCTGCCTTTGGTGGGACCCTTCTGAGAGTACCAATTCAGGACAAATTGCTGGGAGCAGGGCAGTTACAGCCCAAGGCTGGGGTTCCATTGCACAGCAAGGCCAACCAAACCGGCCAAACAGAGAGGACTTTGGTTTTACACCACTGGATAACCACAAGTCACACAAGCAATTCCCTTAGACACTCCACTTTCCCAGGATCACCACCAGGGCCACTCGTTATGGGGAAGAATGGTTATGAAAACCAATACCCCAGTAAAAGAAAAAAGGTTCTCTCGATCCCAAAGGACCCAGCCCCAGACCAAGGTCAATATACAAGTTAGATCTTACCCACAAATCACACTGTTGCCCATCCTTTAGAATCTAAAATCTACAGAATTATTCATAAAAGGAAAAAGATATAGATGAGAGCTAGAATTGGTTAAATGGAATCAGTTACATACAGTTATGCCAAAGTTGTTGGTTCAGTAGCTTGGCCCTATTAAATTCTGGGTGTCACACTTTAGGAAAGATGTGGATAAATTGAAAAGTCCAGGGGAGGAGAGCAACAAAAATGAGAAAAGGTTTAGAAAATCTGACCTATGAGGAAAGGTTAAAAAAAACAGGGCATCGTGAGTCTTGAGAAAAGAAGTCTGAGAGGGGACCTGAGAACATTATGCAAATGTACGAAGGGGTGTTATCCAGAGGATGGTGATCAATTGGCCTCCATGTCCCCTGAAGGTAGGACAAGAAGTATTGGGGATAATCTGCAGCAAGGGAGGTTTAGGTTAGATATTAGGAAAAACTTTCAAACTATAAAGGTAGGTAAGCTCTCGAACAGGCTTCCAAGGGGAGTTGTGGAATCCCTCTCATTAGAGGTTTTTAAGAACAGGTTGGACAAACATCTATCAGGGATAGTCTAGATTCTTATTGGCTTCAGCTCCCAAGAGCAAAGCCTGACTCTATGCTACCTGGCTGGTCTTCCGTGGGAACATCTCCTGGCTGGGCCTGAGCCCGCTTCTGAGGGGCGATGGGGTTCGGCGGGTCTGTGCTATGTCCTCTCCGGAGGGTGAGGGAGGATGGTGAGTGACACCCTTGTGTGCAGATGATCTCCTCGCTCGGTGGCTGCCAGCGCTCTAGCCCAGCACTGAGTGTCCCAGAGAGGAGTGGGGAGAGGCCAGGCCGGGTTGGGATTTTGGAGGAGTGATGTGGTTGGTGCGGAGGGCAGTTCGGGTCTCGGGATTGCTGGGTGCTCTGCTCCTCTGACCTCACAGGTGCCTTGTGCAGTGCGACTGTTGTCACAAGTGAGCCCCCCTCCCTCCTCCGCAGATAGCACCCTTGTGCACTAGGCTTTTGGGGGCTGTGAGAACAGGAGTCAGAGTGGGTTCCTGGACTTCATCAGTGTTTGTGGGGAGGAAGCTGTCCAGTCCCAGCTGTGCTCCAGCCGTAGGAATTAAGATACCTTCAGGCAGATATCAAGGGTCATGATAGAAAGGGGCCAGCCTGCGTTAATGTCAATGAAATGCCCACAGTGATCCACAAGCGCCTGGAGAACCATAGAGAAATACCCCTTCTGATTAACGTACTCAGAGGCTAGGTGGGCTGGTGCTGGAATTGGAAAATGCGTCCCATCTATCTCCCCTCCGCAGTTAGGGAAACCCATTTGTGCAAGCCAGCCACAATGTCACGCAAGTTACCCGGAGTCACGGTTCTTCTGAGCAGGATGCGATTAATGGCCCTGCAAACTTGCATCAACACGATTCCAATGGTCGACTTTCCCACTCCAAACTGGTTAGCGACCGATCGGTAGCTGTCTGGAGTTGCCAGCTTCCAGACTGCAATAGCCACCCGCTTCTCCCCTGTCAGGGCAGCTCTCAATCTCGTGTCCTTGTGCTGCAGGGTGGGGGGCGAGCTTCACACACAGTTCCATGGAAGTGGCTTTTCTCATCCGAAAGTTCTGCAGCCACAGCTCATCATCCCAGACTCGCATGACGATGTGATCCCACCACTCAGTGCTTGTTTCCCGAGCCCAAAAGCGGCGTTCCACAGTGGTGAGCATGTCTGTGAATGCCACAAGCAGTCTCTTGTCGTATGCGTTACTCACGTCAATATCATCGTTGGAGTCCTCACTGTCAGTTTGGATCTTAAGGAGTAACGTGACTGCCAAACGTGACGTGCTGGCAAGACTCGTCAGCAGACTCCTCAGCGGTTCGGGCTCCATTCCCGCAGACCGAAAGGGAAGACAGAGCGCACAGTACAAAAAACGTTGAAGGATGGCGCCAAATGTGGAGGGAAGCACAGGGATTGCTGGGATGCGAAGTGATGCATCATGGGGCATTGGGACGGGACCCAGAATACCCCGCCCCCTTCCCACAAGCCACAGCACCAGAATGGGAGGACGGGCTCTGTGGGACAGCTGCCCATAATGTACCGCTCCCAATGCCGCTGCAAGTGCCACAAATGTGGCCACGCCAGGGCGCTTGCAGCTCTCAGAGTGGGCAGACGGCCGAGCTTTCCCTGCTGCGCTCTCCAAAGGCGGGTTTAACTCACAGAGCTCTACATCTGCAAGTGTAGCCAAGCCCTCGGGCTCCACATGGAGACTATCCTGTGCTTTGAGACTCTAGTTAAATGAGGTGATGATTACACAGCACTGCCCCAGTGGGAACAGCTACTCAGGTAAAAGGGCCCGTCAGTGCCCTGGGGCAGCTGGGGCTAACAGGGAATAAAGCACTTCCACCAACTGAGTGCTTTGGCTGGGTTGGGCATTCCAAGCGCAGCCACCTGCCCAGGACAGGAGTAAAGCTCCTCCTGAGATCACAGAGGCGGAGACCCCAAGCTGGAGCTCGTTGGAGTTTGGAAGCATGCTGTCCTCCTGCGGGGTCACTGGCAGAGGGGGTTCAGCAGTCCTGGGGAGATTGCCATAATCTGACCCTCCACTGCAGCCTCCCCAACCCCAACCCCTACAGCAACTCCAGGACAGGGCTTGCATTCTCTCCCTCCAGGGAGCCAGTACACAGGGCCCTGCATCCTAGCCCCCCAGCCACAGCCTGCCCTGAACTCCAGGCTCCGCAGTTTGCAGCTCTCACAGTCACTGGGTGTCAATGAACTGTGGGGGCACCCACAGGGCTGAGCTCTAAGAGTTCCCCTTTCCACTGCCCACCCCAGGACATAAGGTTAGCACAGAGATTCCAGTGACCCAGACCCACCTCTGTGAGCGAGTTGCATTGGTTGCTGCTCCCCTCAGGGGCTGGTACTGAACCCACATGAATGCACCTCTGCACTCTGGGTCTTGGCTGTCCTTGGCTGGCAAACTGTGAATCGGTTGCAGTGCAGGAGAGGGGAGTGGTGTGTTAAAGAAGCATTTATTTGTCAGCCTTTCACACTGCAAGGTGGGAAACTGAGGCAAAGGACACTGTCTGACGTGTTGCAGGGCGGGTGTTTGCTTATAGTCACATGCTTTTGAACTGTGGTTGTGGTGTCTTCCCAAATGTGTGCCGGGTCGCCATTTCCCTATTAGTAAAAGTGTCTTTTGCTACACACTCAGTGCTGGCAAGAGGGGGAGTATTGCCTCTTTGATTTGCCCATGGGGGTGGTAAATTTTCCCAGATTACTGGTTGGGGGCTTGTAGTCTGTATGGCCGTCCCTCCCTGTCAACCTCAGAGAGAGGCCATGCCTCCGCGCTGTCACCCACCTGTACAGGTGAGCTCAAAAGCAGGGAATTAGCTGCAGCTAGTATTCAGGCCCACTGGCCGGGTAGAGCAGTTAAGCAGTCTCTGAGCCCCAGGCCCTTGGTCAGAGCAGGGCAGCAAACAGTTAGTAAGGTATAACCAGATGATCGTCTAGATTACTTGTTGTGGCTCAAAACACTTGTTTTGTGTTGTTAAGAGGAACCCCTAGATATTGAACCCAGACCTTCTTGCTGCTGACTCCACCTGGCAGAAGGGTAACATTAGGAAAGGAATAGAAAATAAGACGGAAAATATCATAACCCTGTTGGCCTGGGGCCCCAGGGGGCAAACCTGCAGGGGGGTGGGCAGAGTCTGTGCAGGGGGGATTGCAGGAGGAGCGCTGGGGTGAGACTCGGGTCTTGACATGCTCAACCCTGGGTCACCGTTCAGTGTGGACTCTCCAGCACAGGCTTAGACACACTGAGCCTGCAACGCGAGTCCCGCACACCCCGGCTCACATTGCAGTGACTGTTACAGTCTGACAGGGAGACGGTTACACAACTTGTCTCCCTCAGGAACCTTCCTCTTCACAGAAAGTTTATTTTAAAGCGGAGCAACATGAATTCCATTTGAAATAGAAATAATTAGAGTCTATCTTGGGTGTCTATTCTCCAATACGCTACTTCTCTCAACCCTTTGGAGTGAGGTTTTACTTCACCACTGCTTAATCCAAAGAGGCTGAATTACGTCAAATAACTTTTCAGAATCAGCCACCATTTCCTATAATACTGATGTGAAATAATAGATAATTTACAGTATTACAATACAATCAGCTTATCACAGAATGAGTCTCTTATTCTGGAATGATGAACTTCGTGTTTAATTC
This sequence comes from Lepidochelys kempii, assembly GCF_965140265.1. NCBI lineage: Eukaryota > Metazoa > Chordata > Testudines > Cheloniidae > Lepidochelys > Lepidochelys kempii. The sequence goes on from NC_133266.1 coordinate 75,928,620, forward strand.
CATTATCACTGGTAACAACAACATATTCAAACATTACAAAAACTTAACATATGGGTTAGTTTTCTCTCAATCCTCATTTCCACCCAATGAGCTCTATGTAATGCTCTGTTCTCCACTAACATAGGTGCCTTCCATTTCTGTGAGTTCATTTGTCTCCAGGGGGAGGTCTACACTGCAACAGGAGACCGTGATTGAGTCCAGGCTCAAGCCTAAAGCCCTTTGCATTTACACTGCAATTGTGCAAATCCAGAGCTTGGACCCAGGGTCCCAGGACCCTGCAGGGCTGGAGGGCCCAAGCTCAAGTTAAGCTGAGCTCCAAGGCTGAGCCCCATTGCTTTGCAGTGTAGATGCAGTCCCGCTTGACTGGGTCCCAGGAGTCAGCTGGAAGTATCCCACAATTCCATGGGACAAATTCCTCAGTCCTCTCTAAGGCGGCTGGAGATTTCATCTCGGTGCTCCCCTCCGGTCGCCAGCTGATGCCCCTGAGCTAGCGTGTGCCGCTCTCTGTCCTGTGGGACCCCTCTCGCGGGCGGGGTCTCCAGAGCCCCATGCTAAGGGGCTGATCTCCCGTCCTAGGCAGGGGGGACACGGCCATCCAGGTGAGGTGATGGGCCTTGAGCTCGGTGACCAGGAATGTGCCCTGCACTGAGCTGCCAGCATGGCAGGGGCTGGCCTGTGGGGGCAGGTGGGCTGCTCTGTCTCTCACTCAGGCCCCTCTGCAGCTTCCTGACTGGGAAAGTGACTTTAAAAGAGCATCTCGATGGCCAGGGGTCGATCTCTTCTGATTGCTGAGGGGAAGCTGCCCGGCCCACCCTCCTCGTGCCGTCCCTGCAGCGCGGCCTGGCTTAGTTCACTGGTGCAGGGACAGATCCCCGCTGCACCGAGGAGTGTCACGGGCGAACGGCTAGACAATGCCAGGCAAAACAAGTGTCATGTGACCCGCACAGCCCCTGAGCTAGCGCGAAGGAGACCCTGTGCCCACCCCCTGCTGCCACTGACCGACCCCTGCCGGCCCCTCCCAGAGAGTAATGGGGGCATGTGCTTCCAGGGGCCTTTCGTCGGAGGTTATGCAAACTCCGTGACATAAGTGGGTCAGCATTGTTCCTGCCCCTCTGACCCTGCCCCTGCGGCTGTTGCAAAGAGGCCCGGTGGGCTGGGGGCAGGCGAGGGAGGGGAAGGGGAATGGGCAGTGTGGGGGAGGGCAGCCACGGGTGGGCAGGACCTTGAATCAGCGCAGGCTGAGAGTTCACTTTCTGCACTGTGCCCCAGCTGCCAAGGGGCCAGATGAAGCCCAGCGCCTCCGTGAATCCCGGCTGAATGCTGGGAACGGTCCCGCACACAGATAAGGAGAGTCCTTCTCTCACCCTTCGTGGCAATGGAGACCCCAACCCCTGCTGGCTGACGGGGCACATGCAGCCGAGCCGGGCGGCGTTGGCGAGGAGGGGGACCGCAGCGCCGGCTCCTGGAGACGTTCTCTGCCTAGGACCAGGGCCGGTGCAAGCACTAGGCGAACGAGGCGGTCGCCTAAGGCGCCAAGTGGTTGGGGGCAGCCGTGGAGCGGAGGTGAGCTGGGGCAGGGGGGTGGGGGAGGGCCGCCTGCAGCAAGTAACGGTGGGAGGGGTTACAAAGAGCTGATTGGCGCCGCGAGCCTGGGAGGCGGGAGAAGCGGTGGCGGTGGCGTGATCGGGGAGGAGGCGGAGCAGAGGTGAGCTGGGGCGGGGAGCTGCTGCATGTGGCTGCCGAGGGGAAGGAGGGGGCAGTGGGGAGGTGCCGCAAGGGGGGCTGCCCGGGCTGAGGGGAGGGAGGGAGGGGGCGGTGGGGAGCTGTCGCAGGGGGGGGTGCCTCAGGGTGGGGGGGGTGGGGAGCAGCCGCGGGGAGGAGGTGGCGCAAGGTGGAAGTGTCCCCTTGGGTGTGAAACCTCCTTGCACCCGCCCTGCTCAGGACAGTTCACTGTGTGCGCGCTGTGCAGCCTCCACGCTGGAGTCGTTACTCTCCGTCCTCGCAGCCCGAATGGAATTACATGTCACACCCTGGAGCGGGAGCATCGAACCTCAAAAAGGGGAACTGCACAGAAATGGGAGGAGTGAAATGGAAATTGAAAGCAACATGCCAGGGTGAAATGCCAGCAAACGGCAAAGAGACTATTTAAAAACACCGTACTAGAGGCTCGCACTAAACCTATACCAAAAATATAAATACCAAAACCAGCATGAGGATCAAAAAAATGCCACCATGGCTAAATAGCCGAGTAAAAGAGGCCCTCAGTGGCAAAAAGTTCTCCTTTCAAAACTGGCAGTCAAATCCTAATGAGAAAAATACAAAGAAGCAGAAACACTGGCAAGCCCAGTGAAAAGTAGAAAACAGCCGGCCAAAAAAGAGTGCGAAGAGCAACTAGCTAAGGCACAACAACTACCAGCAAATTATTTTTTAAGTCCAGGGGCAGGAAGTCGCCAAACAGTCAGCAAAGTCACTAGGCGATCGAGGTGCGAAAGGTGCACTCCAGGAAGAGAAGGCCGATGCGGAGAAGCGAAATAAATTCCTTGCTTCTGTCTTCACTGCAGAGGATGTGGAGGAAATCCATACACACCAGCCCTTCTTTTCGGTGACAGATGCTAGAATCAAAGAACAATAGAACCGTGGGGTTAGAAGGGACTGCAAGGTTCAGGGAGGGAGTTTGGGTGCAGGAGGGGGTTTGGGGTGTAGGCTCTGGGAGAGAGTTTGGGTGCAGGCTCTGGGAGGAAGTTTGGGTGCTGAGTGCAGGCTCTGGGCCGGAGCATGGGGTTGGGGTGCAGGAAGGGGTGTGGAAGGGGGCTTTGGGTGCTGGGTGCGAGAGGGGTTTTGGGTGCTGAGTGTGGGCTCTGGGCTGGGCCAGGGGGTTGGGGTGCAGGAGGGGGTGTAGGGTGTGGGGCTGGGCCAAGGATGAGGAGTTTGGGGTGCTGCAGGTTGGCTGCCCTGGGGCTGCGGTGGGGGGCCAGAGGGGAGCATTCCCACCAGGGACAAGAGACTCACCCAAGCCCCGCCAGGCTGCTGATCGGAGGTCCTGCAGGATAAGCCCCACCCCCAGATTCGACTCGGAGTCACCTGCCGGGGGGGCGGGGGAGGCTGCCATGCACCTCCTCCCTCTGCAGCCGCAGCAGCTGCCCCCGGCGCCACTCCCTTGTAGCCCGCAGTGGCAGCGGCCATCGAGGGAGCGCAGCGCGGAGCTGCAGCAGGAAGGCAGGTACGCTCGGGGGAGGCACGGGGGCAGCAGGCAGGGCTGGGGGAGAAACCTGGCCCTGAACATTGGTGGAGCCGGGCCCCCCAGGCCCTGAATTTGCCGGCTCATGTAACTCACTGCCCCTGGCAAGGTTCATCTGGTCTAACCCCTACCAAGAGGCAGGACTTTGTGTGTCTAAACCACCCATCTTCTCTCGTCCAGCTGGGATCCCTTGACTGCAGCAACTCCCCATATGTCCTAGCTCTCCTCTTTCCCTCACATCCTTCACTTCTCTGGCCATTGGTTTGCTGTATCTCTGAACCCTCCCTCTGTACGCCCTGGCTCCAGCAGCTAGTTACCCAGGCTACACTCCCATTGCCATCCGTGGGGGTATCCTGGGCTGTGAGGGCTGCAGGTTTTGGCCCATGGTCAATGCACATGCGATGGCTGCTGTAGACCTATGCGGTGACTCCTGCAGCCCATCGCCAAGCTGCTGGGCCATATTCCGCAGGGTGGCCTCCCTGGCTGAGAAACTGGGAGCAGCGAAACCCTGGGTTAGAGAAGGAAAATGTCCCCAACAGAACACTCTGTAAATGGCTCCCAGAAACGTCCCAGTGACACCCGACTGTGCAGCCCTGGGGATCTCTCGCAGGAGTTCTCCTGCTTCTTCATTGTCACCACGGGCAACAGTCTGGCAGTGGGAGTGGAGAGGGGGTGGCTACAGGCAGAGCTTTCCATGGCTTCCAGAATGAGAGCCTGACAGGGCTTGTGCCCTTGGTGGAGACGGGCCAAGATTGAATCCCCACCCGTGCCCATGGTGTCTCTGAGTGGCCATGGCTTCCCTTACCCATCAGTGCAGGCTTTTCAGGAGGAGGAGGAGAACCTGGCCATGGAGGAGGCAGCCTCTCTGGGTCTAAGCAGCACCGGAGCCGGATGGGAGCTTCTGGTATGGGAGGTTTCACGTGGGGTCCATGCAGCTGGAGAGGACAGAGCTGGGCCCAGAGTCCTGGGGCAGCTCCTCAGTCAGTTCCTGTGAGACACAAAGGAAAATGTCAGATTCAGGCCCCACAGAGCCCTGGGCATTTCCCAGAGAGGCTGGCCAGACACAGCCAGCAGGATCCTCTGGCAACACAGCTGGGCCCTGCTCTCCCGATTCCTTCCTTCTCTTGGCCCACCCCCAGCCTCTCTCAGCTGCCCCCTACCTTTCTATCCCCAGCCTCAGCTTACCCTCCACTCCCATGATTCCCCACCTGCCTCCTAGCGCTTACACCCAGAATTTCCTCTTGGCTGCTGCCCAGACCTCAGCCCCAGGAATCCCTGCTCTCTGCTGTTGGATAGGGGCAGGAGGTCCCAGGGGCAGTCAGAGGACAGGGAGCTGTTGGATGGGGCAGAGGTTCTGTGGGGGGTGGTCAGAAGACAGGGAGCAAGGGGGGTTGGAGAGGGGGTGGGATCCCGAGAGGGGGTAGTCAGGGGACAAGGATCGGGGGGGGGGGAATTGATGGGTTGGGGGTTCTGGGTGGGGCAGTCAGGGGGTGGGAAGTGGGAGGGGGCAGATAGGGGGCAGGGGCCAGGCTGTTTTGGGAGGCACCACCTTCCCTACCTGGCCCTCAGACCAAAAAGGTTGCCCACCCCTGTCCTAGAGGGTAAGTGTCCCCATGAGGTGCTGTGAATCGTCCTGGACAACCCCCTCTGCAGGGAGCTGGGATGGGCAAGGGGCAGGATGGACTTATTTCCTACTAAGATAGGTAACGTTTGTACCTTGTCACCACCCTGGAGATGTTCCATGACAACCTCTGGGCAGCTTCTTCCATGTCCAGATCTTCCCCCTCCTCCACTTCCTCTTCCGTGTCCAGGTTTCCCCCTCCTCCATGTCCAGGCCCTCCCCCTCCCCCACTTCTTTCTCCGTGGCCAAGTCCTCCCCCTCCTCCATGTCCAGGTCCTCCTCCTCCTCCGGGGCAAGGTCCCTTCCTCCTTCTCGTTTTCCTCTGTGGCCAGGTTCTCCTGCTCCTCCTCTTCACCTTCCTCTATGGCCTCATCCACAATCTCCTCCTCTCTGGCCTGGTCCTCTTCCTCTTCCTCTTGCTGCATGGCTATATCCTCCTCCTCCATGGCCAGATCCTCCTGCTCCTCTTCTGTGGCCAGATCATCCTACTCCTCCAGTTCCTCCTCTTCCTCTCTTGTCAAGTTCTCCACCTAATTGATAGACAAGTCTTCATCATCCTCCTCCTCTGCAGCCAGGTCTTCCTCTTCTTTCTCCTCTTCCATGCCCATGTCCTCCTCTTGCCACCTGGCCAAAGAGGAGGAGGAAATGGCCATGGAGGACAAGGTCATGGAGGAGGAAGACAACAACCTGAGCAAGGGGGACCTGGCCATGGAGGTGGAGGAGGACTTTGTCTTGCCCTCCTCCTCTTCATCCAAGTCGTCCTCTTCCGCTTTCTTCTCTATGACCACATGCTCCAATCCCATGGCCAGATTCTCCCCCTCTTCCACTTCCTCCTCTATGGACAGGTCCTCCCTCCCCTTCTCCGTGGCCAGCTTCTCCTCCTCCTTTTCCTCCTTCTCGTCCTCCTCTCTGGCCAGGTCCTCTTGCTCCTCCTCCTCCATGGCCAAATCCACCTCCTTCTCTTCTTCTTCCCCCTGCATCGGCACATCCTCATCCTATTCCATTCCTGGGTCCTCCTAGTCTATTGCCAGATCCTCTTATCTCCTCTTCTGCCTCTTCTTCTCCCCCCTGCATGGCCACATTCTCCTCCTTCTCCTCTGTGGCCAGGTCCTCTTCCTCCTGCTCCTTCTCCATGGCCAGATTTTCCTCCTTCTCGTCCTCCTCTCTGGCCAGGTCCTCTTGCTCCTCCTCCTCCATGGCCAGATCCACCTCCTTTTCTACTTCTTCCCCCTACATCTGCACATTCTCTTCCTCCTAGTCTGTAGCCAGATCCTCTATTTCCTCTTCTCCCTCTTCTTCCCCCTGCATGGCTACATCCTGCTTCTTCTCCCCTCTGGCCAGGTCCTCTTCCTCCTGCTCCTTCTCCATGGCCAGGTTCTCCTCCTCCTTTTCCTCCTTCTCGTCCTCCTCTCTGGCCAGGTCCTCTTGATCCTCCTCCTCCTCCGTGGCCAGCTCCACCTCCTTCTCTTCTTCTTCCCCCTGCATCCACACATCCTCGTCCTCCTCCATTCTTGGGTCCTCCTAGTCTATAGCCATGTCTTCTACCTCCTCTTCTGCCTCTTCTTTTTCTTGCATGGACACATCCTCGTCCTCCTCCATTGCCAGGTCCTTTTCCTTCTCTTCCTCCTGGTCCAGGTCCTCCTTGTCCTCCTCTGTGGCCTGGTCCTTCTCCTTGGCCAGGTCCTCCTCTTCCTCCTCTGCAGCCACGTGGTCCTCCTCTTACACCTGCTCCATGGCCAGGTGCTCCATTCCCGTGGCCGGGTCCTCCTACTCTTCCTCCAGAGGCAGGTGCTCCTCTTCCTGCTCCATGGCCAGATCCTTCTCTTCTTCCTTTTGCTCCATGATCAGGTGTTCCTCCACCAGGGCCACATCCTCCTCTTCCTTTACCTTCTTCTTCCTCCTCCTTCTCTGCAGTCAAATCAGCTTCCTCTTCTACGGAGAGGTCCTCCTCCTCCTCTGGAGGAAAGTTCTCCTCCTCCTCTTCTGCAGACAGCTTCTCCTCCTCCTCCTCTTTTTCCTCTTCTGCAGACAGGTTCTCATCCTCCTTCTCCTCTCCTATCTCTTCTGCAGACATGTTCTTCTCCTTCTCCTCTTCCTCTTCTTCCTCTTCTGCAGACAGCTTCTCCTCCTCCTCCTTTTCCTCTTTTACGGATATGTCCTCCTCCTCCAACTTCTCCTCTGTGTCCAGGACTTCCTCTTTAGTCATGTCCTTGTCCTCTTCTATGGCTAGGTCCTCCTCCTCCTCTTTTTCTGTGGTCAGGACTTCCTCCTCCTGCTTCTCCTCCTCCTCTGTCTCTAGCTCTTCCTCCTCTTCCTCGCCTTCTGTGGCTGGGTCTTCATCCTCCTCTGCCTTTTCCTCAGTGGCAAGGTCCTTCTTCTCCAACTGGTCCATGGGGGTCTCTGCATCAGAGAGACAAGGGCAGAGGGGGACTCTTGCTGCAGCTGGGGGGAAGAAGAGGAAGGACAGGGGTGTGGTGGGGAGAGAAGATTTAATGTTTCCCCCTCCAATGTAAGCACCACGTGGCAGAGAGTTCCCCACACTACCCCTCCCACAGACCCCTCAGCACCATGGCCCCATGGCAGATGGGGCCCTTCACTGTCCCATCCTCCCTGGGACTTGCCCCAAAGCATCAGGATCCCACTTCCCAGTAGCTCCCCCCATTTCCCGCTGCAAGGGGTGGCTCTGCGACTCCCGCTGACGTCATTGGGCTCAAGTGGCTCAGGCCAGAGCCCTGGGTTGGGGTCCTCCCAATGACTCAGAGAGTGATTGGGTGTTAATGGCCCCGTGCTCCTCCCCGTCCCCAGGGCGTCTCCTCACCTGCAGTGGAGGAGCACTCAGCTTCCATGCTCCAGGGAGCCTCCAGGGAGTGGCCGCTCTCCCCTCCAGCACCAGTTGAGCTGCTGGGGCAGCGATCCTGCCCTGGGGATGCCTCCTGCTGGTCCACGGGGCTGGGCTCCTGAGGGCTGGCCTTCCAGCAGAAGCAAACCCAGAGCTGCATTGCCTGGCTCCTCTCGTGGCCTGGGTCCTGCCTGCCCAGACTGAACTTGGGCCACCTCCATCTTGGCCTGGCTGTTGTGTTCCTCTGTTCAGCACCAGCCCTGGGAGCTGGTTTCCTCCTGGTGAGCAGGGCCGAGCAGGTCCATCTCCTGGGCTGTCCGGGAGCTGCTTCCCATTCCATGGGGATGGAGGGGCAGCTCTCTGTCTGGGGATGCTGGCAGCTGCCCCCCTCTGGCTCTGGGGCCACCCGTGGAGTCTTCCTCCCAAGAAGCCTCCTGAGCACCTCCATCCTGGAACTGAGCAGGGAGCAGCTGTGAGTCTGGGGCAACACAGCCTCTCGCCAATGGGCCTGTCTGCCCCCCAGCTGGGGTGACTCCCTGTCATCCCATGCCTCCCAGGGGGCATCTGGACTGGGATCTGCGCACACTGGCAGGGCTAACCCTGCAGGCTGCTCCCAAAGCTCCCCCAGTGTTGGAACCCCCAGGGAATCTCATCCCTTTAGAGCAGTGGGGTCACTGACAGAGACCTGTAGTCAGTCTGTCTGCATCCCCAGGCCACACTCCCTCCCTGGCCTGAGAAGGCAGAGAACCCGGGTGTCCAGGCTTCACTCCTGAGCCACTGGCAACAGCAGACAGGTGCCCCCTGTTCCCCAACCCCAGCTCAGCAGCTACCAGCTAGTGGACATCCCAACTTCAGCCCCCCACTCCTATCCCCGCTCTGCGCAGCAGACCGTGGGCAGGCCCCCAGTACGGAGCAGCTGGGTCAGGGATGGCTCCAGGGGGCGGGGGGCAAGGAGGTGGGAGCTGCAGTGGAGCAGTGTGCTGGGAGGAGGGGCACCCTTGCCTCGAAGGCACACAACGGCGCCCCCAAGCACAGTGGCCTGGTGTGCTATTAATTCTCATGACAAAAAATAATGCAGTAATTTGGTTTGAGTTCATCACATGCATTAACTGCAATTAATTGACAGTCCCAAAAATTAGTTTCGATTACAAATATTTGCACTGTAAAAAAGATAAAATAGTGCCATGCAAATGCCTGTTCTCACGTTCAGGTGATCTTGGAAATAAGAAGTGGGCAGCATTATCTCCTGAAAATGTCAACCAACTTGTTTGTCTTTGCGATTGGCTGAACAAGAAGCAAGACTGACTGCACTTGTAGGCGCTAAAGGTTTACGTTGGGTTGTTTAGGAGTGCAGTTACGTAAAAACCCACTACATTTGTAAGTTGCACTTTCACGAGAAAGAGAGTGCACTACTGTACTTGTACGAGGTGAATTGAAAAGCACTATTTCTTTTATCTTTTTTATGGTATAATCAAAAATAATCATATACAGGGAGCACTGTACACTTTGTATTCTGTTCCAGACGGGTGGCCGTGTTAGTCTGAATCAGCAAAAATAACGAGTCCTTGTGGCACCTTAGAGACTAACCAATTTATTTGGGCATAGCCCACGAAAGCTTATGCCCCCAAAATTTGTTAGTCTCTTAGGTGCCACAAAAACTCCTCCTTGTTTTTGTATTCTGTGTTGTAATTTCAAATCAATATATTTGAAAATATTAAAAAATCCCAAAAGATTGATAATACGTTGCACTTGGTATTCTATTATTGTTTAAGAGTGCAATCAAAACTGTGGTTAATTGACAGCCCTACTTATTGGCTTTGGATGGAGCCCAGCAGAAAATCAGTAGGAATTCTTTCCCAAACACTCACCCACTGGCCTTCTGAGCTCAGAGGGTTTAATGTACCTTGTCTGATCAGGACTCACTACTGCCAGGAGTTTGAGAAGTGTCTATCCCTTCATTGAAGAGATTGGATAGGCGAGTGGCAGCCTGTAAGTCCCCCTCCCCAACAGTCCGCACAGCTGCTTGGAGGGGGTGTCACGAACTCTCGTGATGGTAGTTGCGGGTTCTGGCAAGCCAGGGTAAAGGATTTTTTGGATAAATGGATAAGGAAGAGCCAGGGCCCATACCAGGTGCAGGGGTCACCCTGGGATGAGATTAAAAAGGAAATGGAGGCAATGTTAGGGAACCCAGAGGGATGGGGGATGGTTGAGGAGCCCACCCTCCTTGGTATATGGGTAGTGGAAGAAGGTCTCTGCCCATGGGGACTGAATACCTTTCAGGGAAAGGAGGCACTTCAGTCCGCTTATGAGAGGTTTGACATAAGGGCAGCATTACGGGAAGCTGCCAAGAATCTTTCAGGTTTGGTGCTGCTTCAGCAAGGGCTGCCGAAGGGTTGTAAATTAGTTAGGGGAGTGAAAGATGATTTGGCAAAACAGGGTTTAAAGTCCAAAGCAGAGTTAACAGACTACCTTTAGAGACTGGAGCTGGGACTTGGTCCTGGGGGAGTGGAGAGAAGGAAGGGGAAGAAAAAAAAAAGTTTCAAAGTGCAACCTGCCTTTCCACACTTTTGTTTTTCTGAAGTTTTAATAGAGGGTACTTTGGATACGTATGTGAGATGTCAAGAAGGAAGTTTTTGTTTAATGATAAAACCCAGTTATATAAATGTAACTGTATGTGCAACTCTGTGCAGTCACATTGGATGGAAGCTTGGTCATTAAATTATCCAAAGGGGTCAGGTCGAGTGGCTACTACCACCACTACGCTTCTGTCCCCAGAAGCCTTTACAGCTATTCTGAGGGAAAATGGGCCCTTTTCCCACAGAAATGGTCTATAAGGGACTGCTGCAGGCAGCAGGCAGAGAGAATCTGAGCAAAATTATTTGACTATTGGGTAATGCAATCAAAATCACTAAAGGACGTAAGGGGTTTCTATTGGAACTTAACTTGGCTGCCCCTGGTTGTGTCTAGTTGTACAAGATGGAAGTGTAGTCGGGGTACAGTTGTGTAGAAAAGAGTAATCAGAGTGCAAGAAATGTTAGGCAAAAGAGAATTTTCTGTGTGCGCACAGGTAAAAGAAAAGGAAAAGGGGAGGAATGATGGGAACACTGAGCCTTGGGGTGGCTCTGGGGGATCAGATTGTTGCTCTGGTGGGTGTGCATGAAAACTCTGTGGGCATGGGAGGCAGTTACACCTTGTGTAAAATTAGTATGGCTAATATAATATTATGGAGGTTAAACTATCTGGAAGGAATGTTTGCATTTTCCCAGGATGTGTACAGTGCTAAAATCTGAAACTGTGTCTCAGCTGTTACCTGAGAATAAACTTAAAGCTTGGTACAGCAGAGAAACTATTGCAAACATGGACTGTTGTACAAGAGGGGAAACTGAGGTACACCACCTCATGAATTTCATAAATGACCAGTGAGTGGGGTAATTCACTAGCCTGACTATAGAACAAAATAAGGACAGCCTGGAGGTAATTCTTCTGTTTTTCCTGCAATTAGCAAGGACATTTGTAAAAGAAAGTGGTATTATCATTAATAAGCAATAATCTGTCCCCACCAGGGGGGTGGAAATTGTTTCTTTTGTTTTTCAGACACTCTACAAGCAAGCTGGCGCCCGCGGAAGAATAACTCAGAATACCATGGATCTATGTTTTGTGTTGTTTGTCTGGTGGTGTTTGTCTTGTTGCTAGCATTGCTGTGTTTGAATGAACAGAAAATCTCATGATGTGGGTGGGGGATTGTTAGGATATAGATATTCAGGCCTGTCTGTGAAGGCCTAGACTCTAAGAATTTAGGTGTATTCTTATCACTTGGCTAGTGATAGAGGTATAAAAGAAAGAATCAAAATCACTGTCTGCCGGTGTAAGGGCCTTCTCTTACTGTGACAGTTTGTGGCCCTGTGCTTAGGCTAAGGCCTTTGGCTAAGCAGCAGAGGCAGCCATAAGCTGGGAAGCGACCGGTCACATCCTCACATTCCAAACTAGTCACATTGAAATAAGGTGCTATTGGGCTGTTAGGCACTATCAGGACAGGATTGTATTCCTAACACCTCCAGAGAAAGGGAAGTGCCTAGAAAATGTAAAAGGAAACTTAGTTTGATAGCATCCTGTCTGGCAAGAACTCACTTATCAATAGCTGCGATGTGAAATCCTCACTTCTGTAAAAAGAAAAGGAGGACTTGTGGCACCTTAGAGACTAACCAATTTATTTGAGCATGAGCTTTCGTGAGCTACAGCTCACTTCATCAACACTTCTGTGTTGTCTTGTCATTGTAGTTCCCACTTTGCTATTGTTTGTCTGTATAATCTCTGTCTGGTTCTGTGATTGCTCCTGTCTGCTGTATAATTAATTTTGCTGGGTGTAAACTAATTGAGGTGGTGGGATATAATTGGTTACATAATCATGTTACAATATGTTAGGATTGGTTAGTTAAATTTCAGGAAAATGATTGGTTAAGGTATAGCTAAGCAGAACTCAAGTTTTACTATATAATCTGTAGTCAATGAGGAAGTGACTGGGGTGTGGGTGTGGGTGGGCATGTGGGTGTGTGAGATGGGAACAGGGAATGGGGGTAAGAAAATTGGAATCATGTTTTGCTAAAGGGGGAAATGGGAACAGGGAATGGGAGTAAGGAAGTTGGAATCATGTTTGGCTAAGGGTAGGAATGGGAACAGGGACACAGGTGTAAGGCTCTGTGGTGTCAGAGCTGGGAAGGAGGATACTAAGGAAGGAAATCATGCTTGCTGGAAGTTCACCCCAATAAACATCGAATTGTTTGCACCTTTGGACTTCGGGTATTGTTGCTCTCTGTTCATGTGAGAAGGACCAGGGAAGTAAGTGGGTGAAGGAATAAGCCCCCTAACAGGGATGGCTTCAAAAGGCTGACCTGGGGGGGGGGGGGGGGGGGAGATGTGTATGGGAACGCAAATGCTCAACTAGGAGGCCAGCACCTGTGTAATAGCTACTGTGGTACCTGGAAATGGAATGGCAACTAAGGTGGTCCCCACAAGCCCTATGGAAATAATGAGAAGGGGAGGAGCTCACTGGGAATCAATGGAGGGGTGTGTAAAATAGTGTAAATCAACAGACGATGTTTGGATGTGCCCTTCTATGCCTATGGAGGAGCAGAATCAATGGCCTATGCAAGGGGCGGACAATTGGGTGTACTGTGTATAAGGGGTTTTGCTGGGAATGTACATATTACTGGGGGCACAATTATACCAGCCCATAACCAAACTACACACATCTACATGCTGCTATGTGGACTTTGGTGCACAAATGGATCTGTGAATCTTATTGCTGAAGAGGAGAAGAGGAGAAAGGAGGGAGGAAAGAGGAAAAGGGAAACCAAAAAGGATAAACCCCAAGGTCCCCAGTGATTCCAAGCGTCAAAGCGCTCGGAAGGAAATCACATTCTGCCCCCTTAAGCCAGTGTTTTCTGTGCCGAGAATCCTGCCTGCAGCAGGTGCATCAGACCCAACAGGTTCCAAACCTCTCGCAGCCTCCGACCTTGTCCAAGGGACGTTCGTTTTCTGGCACAACCAGGGGTCGGAAAGGAGAAAACTCCACAGAGGCTCCTCCTCATGCTACGACGTGAATCCTAATTCTCTCCCCGTCCTCGAGGGGAGACCGGGAGAAGGAGACGTGCGGCAGCAAAGCCGGGGGGGTCTCAGCGACTGCCCTGGCCCTGCCCCTCAGCCCTGCCCCGCTGATGTCGGGGTCTCTCTGTGAGGTCACCCCCTCCCCACCACCTTTGCCCAATGGGCTGAGGTCCTGCAAAAGGCCTTTGTGATGTCACTGCCCCCCCACCCCTCCCCTCCCAGCTGATGTCCTGCCCCTGCCCAGCCTCTTGGAGCTTGGAGTTGTTGCCCCCGGATCTCCGCACTCAATGACTGGTGAGTCGGGGGATGGAGCCGGCTATACAATAAACCACCAGTTTTTCATAAATTAGTCGACTTAAGGCCAGAAGGGACCATTGGAGCATCTAATATGACGCCCTGCATCTCCCAGCCCTCCCGTGTGTCACAAGAGCTGCTTTTTGATGAAAGCACTTTCCCGAAGGGCATCTAGTCTTCACTGGAAGACATCAAGAGATGGAGAATCCATCACTTCTCTTGCCAGTTTGTTCCAGTGATGAGTCGCCCTCCCTCTTACAAATCTCTGCCTTGTTCTAATGGTATTTTTCTGATTTCTGCTTCCAGCCATTGGTTCTTGTTCTGCCTTTCTTTGCAAGACTAAAGAGCCCTTTAAATACTTGGTGTTTTCTCTCAGCGAAGGCACTTGCAGGCTGCCATCAGCTCACCTCTCCATCTTTTTAAAAACTAAACAGACTGAGTTTTTCAATCCCTCCTTATAAGTCTTCTCCATCCCTCAAATATGGCTCTTTTCTGCACCCTCTCCAGTTGTTTTAACGTTATTTTTGAAATGTGGACACCAGAACGGGATGCAGTATTCCAGTGTCAGTCTCCCCGCTGCTGAATCACCTCCCTTTCCATCCTCTCTTTATCTATCCATGGATGGCGTCACGGACTCACAGGACTTGTGCTCTCTCTCAGCCTCCTACAGTCCTTGGGAGGAACCCCCTTCCGTGTGACAGCCTTTCTCGGAGATCCACTCTCTCGAGGGTTAAGCCGTAGGCCCTTCCGCCTCCTGCAACCCCTCTTCTCTGAGCCTTGAGCATGACTGTCTGCCGTCGGCCCCCTCAGGGAGTCCCCTCACTCTGGACCCCTGGGGCCTCTACTCCCAGAGGGAAGAAAGCAACCCCGATCCCGAGACTGCTGTGACTCTCAGCCAGCGTAAAAGAGAGGGGTTTACTGAGCATCTGAACACAGCACAGGAAACTCTCAGGGCCTCAGGCCTAATCTCCCTCTGCACAGTCCATCTAGGTCTCTCCTGCACCCGTGTGGGCTCTGGCTGTTTTCTCTCCCCAGTCCAGAAGCCCCCTCCTTCCAGCTAAGCGTCCGATATCACCTTCCCACAAGCCTGTGTCCTTTGTCTTCTGTCCCAGGTGAACAGGCTGCCTGGGTCTCCTCTATCTCAGCCTCTCCTCTCCTCCCTCTTTTCTTTCCCCCTGGCTGGAAGCAGTCACCGGGTCTTCTCTCCTCAGCCCATTGTCCTACTACTGGCCCGACCTGGCTGTGACTTCCAAGCTGGGCCTCCCGCTCACCAGTCGCTGGGGTATCCGCTCTCCAGGCCTTTGCCTGAGGGCCCAACTGACAGGAGAGATCACCACTGGTCCTCTGTAACAGCAAACTACCTCTCCCACCTCGTTAAACAAACAGCACCCAGGGAAACTGAGGCATGCAAACCATTGAAAAACCAAGAAAATCCCCCCGTCATCACTGATGGCTTTGGCCCTGTTCCCCACAGTATCGCACCAGGAGCGGATGTTGAGTGGCTTGCCCGGTATGACACCTAAATCCTTGACAGAGTCACGGCTTCCCGGAGTACAGTTCCCCCTCGGTGGCCTGCCTGCTCTGTCCTGCTGCCCCCTCCCACTGCGCCAAGAGGGGACCTGGTGACTGGAGCTGCTGTGGTTGTGTGAGAGCGCCGGGCTGAGAGACCAAAGGGCACCTCCGTTCTGGAACAGAGGGGTCTGGCCGGTAGGCGCAGTCGCCCCCGGTTTGGGGCACAGAAGGGGCTGTGGCTGGCAGCAGCTTGAAGCCCGTCCCCCACCTGCGCTAGGCACTGTTTGAATGAGTGCAACGTCCGTGTTACATACGGGCTCCTGGGGCTCGGTGGGAAGCACTGAACTGCCTCAGAGTTCTCTGTTTGCAAGGTCGGTCCCAGGAGATTAGAGAGACAAGGCAGGGAGGGGATCTCTTTCATTCTCCAACTTCTGCTGGGGAGAGACAAGCCTTCGAGCTCCGCAGATCTCGTCCTCAGGCCCTGGTCTCTCTCTGTTAGCCGACGGCCAAGGATGTTTGGTGAGGTGCCAGCTATGCCCGTTTATACCATCCGTGACTTTAACCGCTAGGACGCACTGTCCCTTCGCGGCGGGCAGCCCGGGCTAGGCTGACGGATGCCCCAAGGTCCTAACCACCCGTGACTTTAACTGCTAGAGCTCAGAGCTCCTTCGCAGCGAGCAGTCAATACTGACTGACAGGTGCCCCAATGGCAGCACTAAGAGCCTCTCCACACCCGTGACTTTAACTGCTAGAGCTCAGAGCTCCTTCGCAGCGGGCAGCCAGGATTGACTGACAGGTGCCCCAAGAGTTTGCCCCGTGGAGGCGGCACAACTCAACGCTAGGCTCTTAGTACTCTCACCTAATGGCCAGGCTTTAGAGCCAAAACGGCTGAGGTTCTTTAATTGTGTTGGCTGCTTTACAGTAAACCAGAGAAAACAAGTCAGGCTTATGCATAAATGGTTACCAAAATTTATTAAGCTACATTCTAATCATGTGGTTACAAAATTGCTAGTGCCTACTTATTTAAATGTAGAGATGTTACACACACAAACAAGTTACAAAACTGAAGCCACAATCCCAAAGAAAGAAAACAAAGTATAGAGCTCTATTTCAAAATATGTGTACACTAAAGATAGGAGATCAGGTGTGGGTGCTTCTTACCCTCCTTGCGTCTCTCGATTCCAGCGGTGCCAAGCCAGGATCGGTCACTCAATTCCGCGGAAAGACGAATAAGGGACAAGGCGTAGGGACCCTCTTAGCTGCAGAAGCCTTGGGAGGCTGTCACTTATCTGACCAGCAGATAGATAGTGAAAAGCACTCAAAAATCATGGTGCTGTAGGTCCCCTACTTATACCTCTGTACTCCTTTATTCTCTTTCTCCTTTCTTATGCCAAATTGAGGCTGGTCTGTCGGGGTGACGCCAGCTTTCGCAAGAGTAGTTTACACTTGCAAGGGAGAGAAACAATAAGTGTCGACTACTGGACATTTCTTTTATCAGGGTAAATATTTTCCCACCTAGGATGTTGGTGTGAGTGCATCACTCTATTTAGTAGGGGCGAAGAGCCATGTCTGTCACAGGGCCTCTGCCTGCTGTGAGCTTAATCCTTGTATCTGTTCCCAGAGGCACATTGTAGCAGCACACCTGTGCTTTCACAGCTTCAAAGGCTGTGCTGGAATATATGTTAAGTGCCCTGTTCCGGCTTCCTCCTGTGTTTCCAGCAATGCTGGTCTGAGCAGGGGGGGGCTGTCTGTCTGGCTACACTCTCCCCAACAGAACCGGGTCCAATAAACCATATGACCTCCCCGGCCTGGTCTCTCGGTGTTTTCTGCTCCCACGGGCGTGGCTGGGAAGGGCCACAGGGCTCAGCAGGCTCAGGGAGAAACCTCAGCCCCACTGGAGACAGGAGGGGAGCAAACCTCACAATCCGTGTGGTCACTGCAGGTCTGTGCAACTGCCCCCCACTCACTCAGTGGCAGTCTGTGGCGGAGGTCTAGAGTGGCCAGGTGTCCCGATTTTAGAGGGACAGTCCCGATTTTTGGGTCTTTTTCTTATATAGGCTCCAATTACCTCCCACCCCCGTCCCGATTTTTCACACTTTCCGTCGGGTCACCCGAGGGAGGTCTGGCAGCCCCCTCCCCTGCCACAGTCCGTGCGTGCCCAGCAGTCTGTGTGTGTCTCAGCAGCCCCCTGCTCACTCCCACGTGGAGCCCAGATCGGGGTGGGCTGGGCCTTGGTTTGTTTGATCCCTGAAGGGTTTTCTGGACACTAACTGGCACTCCAAGTTTCTCCTAATTTGAGGAAATCCCTGTGAAAACTCACCTTTTCCGGGTGTCTGTTTCACACCCTCTGCCAGAGACGTTCCCCATTCTTTCTCCAGTTCAGCTGGCAGCAGGTCTCGTGCGTGGGGCGGGGGAGAGCTGAGATTTCAGGCTGCCATCTTATGGCGGGATTGCTGCGATTAACTGGCTGAACGTGCTAATTCTGAGGACGAAACGGGGAAAGGGGCAGAGATCGAGAGTCAGGGAGTGAAATGGAGAAAATACAGGAAGCATTTCGAGCAAGGGCGAAGTGCAATGACCTGAATCCAGAATATTCTCTGCACCCCTTGTCTAACTCTGGGCCTGATTCTCTTCCGCATTGACGGCCCTTTCCCTGTCTCCGGCCGTGTCTGGAGGGCTTTATGCCCCTGTCCAGCCCCTTCACACTGCCAGGAAGGGAGCGGTGTTATGGAATCTTAGCCCAAAGAAGAACCAGGCCCTGTGTCACCTTCATCCTGGGTTTCAGATGACCCCGATAAGTTGGGGGGCCACCGGGGCCTAGAGCATGGCCCTGCCACAGCGGCCCCGCCCCCGGTCATCCTCTTCCCCCGAGGCCCCGTCCCCCCACTGTTCACTCCTCTGGCCCCCGAGGTCCCCCTACCTGCCCCTCGCTCCTCTCCGCCTCTTCCCCCAGGACTCCACTCACCCCCTGCTTGCTCCTCTCCGCCTCTTTCCCCGAACGGGGGCTACCGGGGGCCATGGGGCCAGGCACCCGTCCCTTTTCTCTGTCTTTGGTGAGCGGGGGGCAGGGGGGTCCTTGGGGAAGGAGGTGGAGCAGGACAGGAAGAGGCACGAGAAGACGGGGCCGCGGGGGAAAAGGCCGAGGGGGGGTGGGGCGCAGGTTTTGGGGGAGGAGGCGGAGGGGGGATGGGAAGAGGCAGAGGAAGAGCAGGGCATCGGGCTAAGAGGCAGAGGGGAGCGGGGTGCAGGCGGGGCCCCCACTTCTCTGGAGCTTCGCTTCCAGTGCTCGAAAGATGACCACGGGCCCACGGGCCTCCGGAGGGGAGACCCGCCCCACATCCCCAGCGTTTCCCCCCCGCATGAACGGCCTTTTGGGGGAGGCTCAGGCTCCTGTGGCCTCTTCTACGGGCTGCCCGTGCTCAGTTCCTTCCACGTTCTGGAGAGGAGCAGCACCCAGGGGTGGGGCTGAGCCGGGGGGCGCTGGGTGAGGGGCAGAGGCCTGAGACCGCAGGGACACAGCGTGAGGCACCATCCCAGGCATCCCCCTGAAAGGAGCAGAACAGGGTTTACCTGGGGTGGGGAGTGTATGGAGAGCGTCTCAGGGCCGGTGGAGATGTATTGCCCTGGTGAGCAAGTGTGGCTAAAACACAGGCCTCGCTGTGAGCAGGATTTGAACCTGCGCAGAGAAACCCAATTGGATTTCGAGTCCAACGCCTTAACCGCTCGGCCCTCACAGCTGTGAGTGACGTGGCCCCCAGTGGCAGTCTCTACTGGAGCGGCTGGAAGCTGACGGGAGGGAGCTCTCCACCCTCAACGAGCAGCCGTAGCCATGTTGGCAGGAGAAGCTCTCCCAGCACCATAGCACTGTCCACACCGGCGCTTAGGTCCGTGTAACTTGTGTCACTCGGGGGGTGGCTTATTCACTCCCCGAGCCACATACGTTCTACCGACACAAGGGGGAGTGTAGACGCAGCCTTAGCAGAGACGCGATTAAGATCCACTTCCTGGACACTACTGTGCTAATAAACGATGGTCACATAAACACCACCCTATACCGGAAACCTACTGACCGCTGTTCCTACCTACATGCCTCCAGCTTTCACCCTGACCACACCACACGATCCATCGTCTACAGCCGAGCTCTGCGATACAACCGCATTGGCTCCAACCCCTCTGACAGAGACAAACACCTATAAGATCTCTATCAAGCCTTCTTACAACTACAAAGCCACCTGCGGAAGTGAAGAAACAGATTGACAGAGCCAGAAGAGCACCCAAAAGTCACCTACTACAGGACAGGACTAACAAAGAAAATAACAGAACGCCACTAGCCGTCACCTTCAGCCCCCAACTAAAACCCCTCCAATGCATTATTCAGGATCTACAACCTATCCTGAAGGATGACCCAACACTCTCACAAATCTTGGGAGACAGGCCAGTCCTTGCCTACAGACAGCCCCCCAACCTGAAGCAAATACTCACCAACAACCACACACCACACAACAGAACCACTAACCCAGGAACCTATCCTTGCAACAAAGCCCGTTGCCAACTGTGCCCACATATCTATTCAGGGGACACCATCACAGGGCCTAATCACATCAGCCACACTATCAGAGGCTCGTTCACCTGCACATCCGCCAATGTGATATATGCCATCATGTGCCAGCAATGCCCCTCTGCCATGTACATTGGTCAAACTGGACAGCCTCTACGTAAAAGAATATATGAACCCAAATCAGATGTCAAGAATTATAACATTCATAAACCAGTCGGAGAACACTTCAATCTCTCTGGTCACGCGATTACAGACATGAAAGTTGCGATATTTCAACAAAAATACTTCAAATCCAGACTCCAGCGAGAGACTGTTGAACTGGAATTCATTTGCAAATTGGATACAATTAACTTAGGCTTGAATAGAGACTGGGAGTGGCTAAGTCATTCTGCAAGGTAACCTATTTCCCCTTGTTTTTTCCTATCCCCCACCACCCCCGCCTCAGACTTTCTTGTTAAACCCTGGATTTGTGCTGGAAATGGCCCACCTTGATTATCATACACATTGTAAGGAGAGTGATCACTTTAGATAAGCTATTACCTGCAGGAGAGTGGGGTGGGGGGAGAGAAAACCTTTTGTAGTGGAAAACACCCATTTTTTCATGCTTTGTGTGTATAAAAAGATCTTGTGTACTTTCCACAGTATGCATCCGATGAAGTGAGCTGTAGCTCACGAAAGCTTATGCTCAAATAAATTGGTTTGTCTCTAAGGTGCCACAAAACCTCCTTTTCTTTTTACTGATAAAGTTTGCGGATGATACCAAGATGGGAGGGGTTGCAAGTGCTCTGGAGGATAGGATTAAAATTCAAAATGATCTGCACAAACTGGAGAAATGGTCTGAAGTTCACAGGCTGAAATTCAATACGGACAAATGCAAAGTACTCCCCTTAGGACAGAACAGTCAGCTGCACACATACAGAGCAGGACGTGACAGCCTAGGAAGGAGTACTGCGGAAGGGGATCTGGGGGTCAGAGTGGACCACAAGCTAAATATGAGTCAACAGTGTAACACTTGCAAAAAAAGCAAACCTCATCCTGGGCAGGATTAGCAGGAGTGTTGTAAGCAAGATACGAGACGTAATTCTTCTGCTCTACTCCATGCTGATGTGGCCTCAGCTAAAGTATTGTGTCTAAGTCGGGGCGCCACATTTCGGGAAGGATGTGGACAAATTGGAGAAGGTCCAGAGGAGAGTAACAAAAATGGTTAAAGGTCTAGAACAGGGGTTCTCAACCTTTTTCTTTCTGAGGCCACCCACAACATGCCATTAAAATCTCCAGGGCCCAGTGTGGGAGGGGGAGGCTCTGGGCCGGGGAAAGGGGGGAAAACAAGTTTGCATAGGTATAGTTTGACTTCTGTTTTGGGTGGGCAGGGGCCAGTGAGGCTCAAGCCAGCTCCAACGTCGGGGTCTGGGAAGGGTATGCTACATCCACTGCCTGACTCAACTCAGCAGGCCACCCGCCTGTCTGGACTTGGGGGGGGCCTACAACCAAAAATTATAACTCAAAGGTGGGGGGGCTCAGCTCAAAAAGTTTGAGGTGCAGGGAACGGGATAGCTAGGGGCTGTGTGCAGGGGGGTAGCTCAGGGTGCAGTGAGGGGGGTAGCTAGGGGCTGTGTGTGGGCAGAGGGTAGCTCAGGGTGCAGGGAGGAGGTAGCTAGGGGCTGTGTGTGGGCAGAGGGTAGCTCAGGGTGCAGGGAGGAGGTAGCTAGGGGCTGTGTGTGGGCAGAGGGTAGCTCAGGGTGCAGGGAGGAGGTAGCTAGGGGCTGTGTGTGGGCAGAGAGTAGCTCAGGGTGCAGTGAGGAGGTAGCTAGGGGCTGTGTGTGGGCAGAGGGTAGCTCAGGGTGCAGGGAGGAGGTAGCTCAGGGCTGTGTGTGGGCAGAGGGTAGCTCAGGGTGCAAGGAGGAGGTAGCTAGGGGCTGTGTGTGGGCAGAGGGTAGCTCAGGGTGCAGGGAGGAGGTAGCTAGGGGCTGTGTGCTCTCAGGGCTCCCCTGCGCTCCCTGTACCCTGAGGGCTCTGCCAGCCACAAAGCAGCCGGGTTCCCCCGCCCAGGCAGCTCTTACCAGCTGCATGAGCAAAGGGGAGCAGCTTCAACCCCCTGCAGCAGCAGGAGACGGGGCTGCCTGCTCCATGGCACCAGTCAGAGCAGCAGCTGTCCCACGCTGCCGGACTCTGGCTTCCCACCTCCGACCTAGCCAGGGGGTGGAGAGAGGAGGTGGTGGAGGGGGTGTGTGGAGCTACCCCAGGACTGCCCTGCTCTTGCACTGTAGTTTGGGGGGGGGGTAACACCCCTGTGTTCCCCCAACTCTGCCCATGGGCTCAGGGCTTCTGTCCCTTGGGGAGCACCGGGGCTCGGGGCTCCAGAATTCAGCCCTGCTGCTCCCGGCTTCAGCCCTGCGGGAGGTGCTGGGGTTCGGGCTTTGGATTTTAGCCACGGGGCCCTGCAGCCCCCCTGAAAGGGTTCATGGACCCCCAGTGGGCCACGAACCCCCTGTTGAGAACCGCTGGTCTAGAAAACATGATCGACGAGAAAAGGTTGAAAGAACTGGGTTTGTTTAGTCTGGAGAAGAGAAGACTGAGAGGGGACATGAGAACAGTTTTCAAGTACATAAAAGGTTGTTACAAGGAGGAGGGAGAAAAATTGTTCTTGTGAATCTCTGAGGACAGGACAAGAAGCAATGGGCTGAAATTGCAGCGAGGGAGGTTTAGGTTGGACGTTAGGAAAAACTTCCTGCCAGCATAGTTAAGCACTGGAACAAATTACCTAGGGAGGTTGTGGAATCTCTGTCATTGTAGGTTCTTAGCAGGATCGACAGTCACCGCTCAGGGATGGTCTAGATGAGGGGTAGTCAATTATTTTTTGTCAAGTCCAAATTCTTCATCAATGTACAGTCAGGGGCCAGACTGCAGAGAAAATCATTAAAAAAAATAATAATAACGATAATATGTAAATAACAAGTTTGTGGGGTCCGTTCAAAAGCATCTGGCAACCCGGATTTGGCCCGTGGTTCGCCTGTTGACAGCCCCTGGTCTAGATAATACAGGAGAATTACGGAGACCTCGGGAATGGAGGTTGTTGGTAACTTTGCCCAAGCCGTTATGGGCTGCTCCTCAGGGCGGAGTGCTCGGAACGGGGGCTCACACTCTGCAGCGGCTGCCCGGCAAGTTTCTGATTCTCGCCCCCTGACTGCAAGGGTGATGCGTGAGGCACCCAGGGGCGCTTTGGCACCAGTGGGTGCGCAGTGCAGGCCGGGGCCCTTTCAAACGCAGCCGCTCCTCCAGAGCGCGGCAGGCGGGCAGGAGTCCGGGCTCCAGCAGCTGACGCTCGCGGCCAGGTTCCAGCAGCACCTCAGGGAGCTTCTTTCCTGGACTGAGACTAAGGTTGCAGGCTTGTCCCCCTCCCAGCCAGAGGCGGGAAACAGCCCCTGTGGCTAGTGCAGACCCCAGCACTCCTTCTCGGGAGCTCACAGCTGTGCCTGTGAACCTCAGCGTCTTCACCTGTACGTGGCTGGCCTTCCGCGTGGCAAGTCGTGGGTGGGGGTGGGGAAAGGCAGCCCCGATGTGCCGAACTGGACGATGCCATGCCGGCACAGCTCAGTATTTGTTGGGTTTTTTGTTTTTCGTCTCCGCTGCTTCCTGACTGCGTACTTCTGGGGCCACGTGGTGTCTGGCTGACGGGTCCGTCTGTAACTCTGGTGTTCGTATTTTTGAGGTTCTACTGTACTTAGTCCTGCCTTGAGTGCAGGGGACGGGACTAGGACGGGCCTTCCAGTGCAGTGATTCCATGGACAGGACTAATGTGAGTTTTTTAATCTGACTTCCTGCATTACACCAACAATATGATTTTATCCAGCCATATGGTAGCAGGGCTCACCATTCTCCCCGACGCCTCCCCGAACCCCCATTTATCGCCCCCAGCCCCCACTGCCTTCCCTGGTTCCACCTCTATCCCCCCCATTGCCCCAGACCCCTGCTGCCTCCCTCTCCAAACCTGGGGCTTGCTGAGAAAAGCGAAACAAAGAAACATGCAAGTATCACTTTTCACAGCACACTGACTAGCCACCTGGGAGGCTGTGAAAAGTGATACTTGTATGTTTGTTCATATCACTTTTCACAAACTCCCAGCTAGCTACTGAGTGTGCTGCGAAAAGCAATATTCAACATACAAATATAATTTTTCATATTATTTGTGAGTCTGAAAAAACCCTACATCAATCAATTACAAGGATTTGGACACGTGTCTGTGCATATTTATTTGTTTTTCCTACAGTTACGTATTTTAGGGAAAAGTGTCAATGCGGCCACCAGGAAGAATTGGTGGGTCACAGTCCGAGGCCACCAAAAATGTGTTCGGAGAACCCCTGGTTTAAATGTACTAATAGGCAAAATCCAAACCAGCCATGTCTGCCTGAACCTTTTCAGGCAGGACTTCAGGTATCACCCAAAAGATCTTATTTTTCTTTGGTTCCATGTATACATTTGCTCAGATTTTACTTCTCCATTAAAAATGTAACCAATTCCCAGCTGCCTGGCAAGTGAGAGCTGGCTGAGTTTCCATGGTTCTCCCCGCACCCTCATGGGTGTGCTGCCAAAGGGAGCAACACACAGGCCGGCAATGAATCTCAAGTGCCTCTAACTTGCCTAGCTCTTCTCAGCCATTTCTCTTGCTGTGAGCTGCCCTCCTTTTGAGCCCCACCAACTTCCTCACATGCAGGAACAGCAGCAGATTGCCATCTTGGAGCAACAGCTGAGGAAGGCGACTTTTCTGTCAGCACTAGAGTGGTCTATTGTATTGTGCTCTTCTTAAATAAGCAGGATACTGTGATCGTCCAGTGAGCGTGTCTCAGCTTTGTTACGTCGAGTGCTTTAAAAGGGGTGATGCGCTGCACTGTGTGGGCTGAGAAAGATCTCATGTGCTCCCCATCATCAATTCTGAGATTTGCACTGATTGGCATTAAGGCTTGTGGGGTGATGGTTCTATGACTCAAACTCAGTGGCTTTGTTTGGTCTACCAGAGTCTGAGGCTGGTGATCTTCGGGGATGGTACAAGCCTTACCTAAGACATTTCAGCGAGTTAGAATGTGGATGGAAGACTCTAGAATGAATGATGTGCGAGTTCCTCCCAGTAACAGGGATAGCCGTCTGCCTCTGAACATAGCTCAATTCTTATTGTGCTTAACACGCTGGAATATGAATGGCTGCTATGGGTGGCTGATCATCTATGAACATCATGTAGTAATTCCTGGTTTTTTAAATTATTGTTTTAGCTGGACGCATGTATAATGTTTGATCAAATACTGTTCAGGGAGAAAGGTATAAAACCATCCAAGTATTTGCTATGTGTAGAGTGGTCATGTTCTGTGGGATACCTTCTGGAAGAACAGTAGTGTGGTTAAGTAATTCGTGTCACATTCTGTGCTGCACCCCTGCACCGAAAAAAGGATTTTCTGCCGCTTACACTATTTGCAGCTTCACTGGGTGAAAATAAAGAAGCAACAGTGGCCAGGTCTGAGTGTCCCTCCTCTAACAAAAATCTTGAAATAGTTCACTGTAAAATTAAAAACCAACTGTGGCTTGTCTTAAGTAATGGTAAGGTGACATTTAGAAGGAAGCCTCCAGGTGCATCCTCACCTGTTCATTGATCCAGCACAACTTCCTATACATTAGACTCTTACGACAGTCAGTAACGTTCTCTCTACCTCCACAATAGAGCTATTTAGAAAACGGGAGTTTGTATTCAGTTTGTATGAATGCTGTAATCTGGAAGGCCCAGATGCACAAAGGTATTTTGGTTCTTGGATTCCATTGGAGTTCAGTGGAATTTAGGAGCCTAAATTTTACCTTGGTGGATCTGGGCCTAAGTAATTGCAGTTTGACAAACATGAAAGATTAATAATTTGTGAAAAATAAGAAGTAATTAACAAATGAGGACAATCAGAATCCTTGTCTGAGGACTCCTAAAGCTTCAAAATACTTTAATGTTCTTATGAAATAATTGACATCCACTATCATTTCTTTGCCTGTAGTAAATATATTGTCCTTTTTAGTTGGCACACTGTTCTGATCATTGTCTGTACAGTAATCTTTTGAGTAATTCAGTTCAGTTAGATGTTATCAGTCACCTGGAGTTTCTTCCTCAGAAGCTGTTATGGCTTTCAAGGCTCTTCGCTTCCTTAATCTTTCTGCATTTGTGATTGTCATAGGATGCAATGGGAAAAATCCAGAAAGACCTGAAAGAAAGATTATTGATATTTATAGCTGGAGTTGCAATATGACTGTTCTAGACGCACAGATTCAAAGGCTAAAAGGGAGCGCTGTGATTATCTCGTCTGACATCCTATATAACACATGTTATAGAACTTCCCCAAAATAATTCTTAGCATATATATTTCAGAAAAACATGCAATCTCAAGTTAAATTGTCAGTGATGGAGAATTCACGACAACCCTCGGTCAACTGTTCCAATAGTTAATGAGACTTTTAAGAAGTGAGAGTAATTGTCTGTCTCACTAACCCTCTAGTGGCTTGAAGTGCCTTTTACTGCTGTCTTGGCCAGCTCAGCCTCTCCATAAATGAGACCCGTTCCCATTTCCTCAAAAAGAACAGGAGTACTTGTGACACCTTAGAGACTAACAAATTATAGCTCATCTTAATTAGCCTTTTACAGTTTGTATGGCAACTCCCACCTTTTCATGATTCTCTGTATGTGTAGATAGATCTTCTTACTATATGTTCCATTCTATTCATCTGATGAAGTGAGCTGTAGCCCACGAAAGCTTATGCTCAAATGAATTTGTTAGTCTCTAAGGTGCCGCAAGTCCTCCCGTTCTTTTTCCGGATACAGACTAACAAGGCTGCGACTCTGAAACATCCCATTTCCTGTGGCCAAAAGAAGGGTGACTGCATATATACATATTCTCAAGGATTCATGCAAAGAAATGAAGAAAGAGTCTTTGGTACTCCAAGTATGCGGAGGATCACCAAGGAAAACCTATTGTCTTTTAAGAGACATAAGCAAATAGTTCAGATTGGAAAACACACTGAGTTACCTAGAAGTTTTTCAACCGGTTTTGTGACATGTGCTCCACAACCAATCCAGTGTTTGATTCTCTCGATGTTCAAGCCAACAAGCTTTTCATTGTGGCTATTTGGGAGTGGGTCATAGCAGCCCACTTGCTCCAAATACTTGCTGTCCCGTGCTCGCTTGTTATATGCGGCCACTATACGGAAGAAGGGTCTGTTGGCACAACCACCAAGAGCCAATCGGATAGCTACGTGTCCTCCATGATAATTCTTCATAAGGAGATGAGCTGAAGGGAAGATCAACAGGTGTCACAATCGATTTGATTATAAACAGATGCCTATAGACGTCGAGCCAAAAAATTCCAAAGGCCTTAGAGAAAAGCTTGGTTTCATTTAAAAATCAAGAAAACTGCTGTAACCTTCCCTTACGCAGCAACAATAGATTATTCTTCATGATGGAATCGAAGTCTGTACCTTGCCAGGACATTGAGGTCTTACAGCAATTTATTTACAATAAAGATGACAGATTTGCTCTACCAACCCTTAAGAGAGTTCAGCGGTGAAGGCTGCACATTCTCCACTAACTGTGATTGATTTAGAGGGATGCAGAAACTGGGGTCTGTCAGTACAACATGGTGTGCACGCAACCCTTAACAAGCCCTGTCTGCACTTACCAAGGTGCACCATGATGACCCTTGAAAGCACCTGAAAGAGGAAGAAGACCATGAAGGAATCCCTGCCACTCCCGAACACAGAACAAGGGGCTAGCCCACTGCAGCTGTGCCGCTGTAAGTGCTATAGGGTAGACATAGCCTGAGTTGACAGAGACGAGAACCTGCAAGTTATACACCGGACCCTCGCTAGAACACGCGTCTATAGAACACAAATTCTGATAGAACGTGGTTGCGGATCCCAAATTTAGTAACCGTCATTAACTTTCATTGTAACGTGGTCCCCACTGTAATGCAGTACGCGCTAGAATGGGGGATTTGGCATGGATCCCAAATCCCACATTCTAGTGAGGGTCCAGTGTAGTTTGAAAATCCTGAGGGAAACATGGGAGTTTAGTTGCAAGCCCTGCCCTGGCGCCTGTAGACTCTGTCTCTCATGACCCATGTGCCATGGCGATCCTGGGAATGGAAGTTTCAAAGCACCTGCCCCCACTCCCACTTTTATGCTTTGGGGTTTAGGTAACTTTCAACCTCTTAGGAGCACAGGCAAAATGAAAAGATTTTTTTCCCCCCCGGTAGCCCTGCTAGGCATCAGCCTCACTGCCGCACCCTGCCTGCTTTTCTGTTTCAATAGCTTTGTTGCTATGGCAATGCCAACAAGTGCCACATGAGTACATAAAATCACTTGTCATTTTAAGGTAAGAATTAGTTTCCCCATTATATTGGTGTTCTGAGGATTTGGTATTATTTTATATATGTACGGTAAGGCTGTCAATCACAGTTGTCTCACACGATTAACTCAAAAAAATCAATCGCGATTAATCACGCTTATAACAATAGAATACCAGTTGCAATTTATTATATATTTTTTGATCCATTTTCAATACTGATTTCAATTACAACACAGAACACAAAGTGCAGAGTGCTCACTTTATATTATTATTTTTTTATTACAAATATATGCTCTGTAAAAATGATAAAACCAAAAAAATAGTATTTTTCAATTCACCTCATACAAGTACTGAAGTGCAAACTCTTTATTGTGAAAGTGTAACAAATGCAGTTGGGTTTTTTCTGATTGCATCACTGCACTCAAAAACAAAACAGTTTAAAACTTTAGCGCCTACAAGTCCACTCAGTCCTACTTCTTATTCTGCCAATCGCTAAGACAAAAGTTTGTTTACAACTGACAGGAGATACTGTTGCCTGCTTCTTATTTACAATGTCACCTGAAAGTGAGAACAGGCGTTCCCATGGCACTTTTGTAGCCGGCGTTGCAAGATATGCCAGATATGCTAAACATTCGTATGCCCCTTCATGCTTCGGCCACCATTCCAGAGGACATATTTCCATGCTGATGATGCTCGTTAAAAAAATAAGACATCAATTAAATTTGTGACTGTACTCCTTGGGGGGAGAATTGTAGGTCTCCTGCTCTATTTTACCTGCATTCTGCATATGTTTCATGTTACTGCAGTCTTGGAAGATGACCCAGCACATATTCGTTTTAAGAACACTTTCACAGCAGATTTGACAAAACGCAAAGAAGGTACCAATGTGAGATTTCTAAAAACAGCAACAGCGCTCGGCCCAAGGTTTAAGAATCTTTACAATTTTTTTGTTTTTTACAGAGCAAATATTTGTAATCAAAAATAAATATAAATTGAGGACTGTACACTTCGTATTGTGTTGTAATTAAAATTAATATATTTGAAAATGTAAGCATGCCAAATATTTAAAGTAAATGGTATTCTATTGTTGTACAACCGCACAGTTAATCGTGATTTTTTTTAATCGCTTGACAGCCCCAATATATGTGTGTGTGTGTGTCTATATGTACACACACTATGAAAATTCCTTGATTGGGTTGCAGTAATTGTTATTCTTGGATATTAACTAGTTCAGGGACTCCTCAAATCTTGCTGCTAATTGCCCGTGGTTTAAGAAATAGCCGAGAACTCCCGGTTCACAGGACGTGTGTGCGGGTCTCTGTGTGTGGGGGGGTGTCTCTCTGTGTGTGGGGGAGTCTCTGGGTCTGTATGGGGGTGTGTGGGGGGGTGTCTCTGTCTCTGGGTCTCTGTGTGTGGGGGAGTCTCTGGGTCTGTATGGGGGTGTGTGTGGGGGTGTCTCTGTCTCTGGGTCTCTGTGTGTGGGGAGGTCTCTGGGTCTGTGTGGGGGGGGTGGGGGGGGTCTCGGTCTCTGGGTCTCTGTGTGTGGGGGGGTCTCTGGGTCTGTGTGGGGGGTGTGTGTGGGGGGGTCTCTGTCTCTGGGTCTCTGTGTGTGGGGGGGTCTCTGGGTCTGTGGGGGTGTGTGTGGGGGGGGGGTCTCTGTCTCAGGGTCTCTGTGTGTGGGGGGTCTCGGTCTCTGTGTGTAGGGGGTGTGGGGGGTCTCTCTGTGGGTGTCTGGGTGTGGGGGGGGTCGGGAACTCAAAGCCGCTGGTTTTATGCTGCGGCCCGCCCCGTGGCTGGCCCCGCTCCCGCCGCCGGATCAGGGCGGCCTCGACCCCGGCCCCCTCTCGTGGCCGGCGCGCGGCTACGTGGCGGAGGGGTGGCGCTCCCAGGCCCGGCTGGGCTCCTCCCCCCGCTCCCGCGCACGCCGGCTGAACCCCCCGGATCCGGGCCTCACGGGCCGCCGTAGCGCGGCAGCGGGTCGAGTCCCGCCGGCGCTGTCGGGACCGAGCCGTAGCGCGCCTGCACCGTGCGCGCCCGCGTCTCGCGGCCGCTTTTCCCGTCGGCCCCCGCGGGAAGTCGCTGCCTGGGGACCACTCGGCCTCGGCCGAGGCACCGTCAAGGTCCAGACTTCGGAGAAAACAATAAAAACTAGGAACAATCCTGCTCGTAATGAAACAATCAAAAGATTTCAGGGTCTGCTGGAAAGCAGCGGGTGGCCCCGCTTTGGCCCGCGTCTGCCTGTTGGCTGCCCTGTAATAACCCCCCTGCTTTCACAGTGCTGGTGGGGAGTCACTCGGGGGAAGGGAGTGGGGGGACATGGCTCCCTGGGGGCCGACAAGTCGCCCTTGGGTGTCCAGCTCAGGTGGACTTGCTGACGTGAAGCAGGGGTGCTGAAGGCTCTGAGACTCAGAGTCAGGAGGCGGTGACGCCAGGTGACTTTCCTCCCTGGAAAAAGAAAAGGAGGACTTGTGGCACCTTAGAGACTCACCCATTTATTTGAGCATGAGCTTTCGTGAGCTACAGCTCACTTCATCGGATGCATACCGTGGAAACTGCAGCAGACTTTATATACACACAGAGAATATGAAACAATACCTCCTCCCACCCCACGGTCCTGCTGGTAATAGCTGATCTAAAGTGATCATCAAGTTCGGCCATTTCCAGCACAAATCCAGGTTCTCTCACCCTCCACCCCCCCACCCCCACAAATTCACTCTCCTGCTGGTGATCGCCCATCCAAAGTGACAACTCTTTACACAATGTGCATGACAATCAAGGTGGGCCATTTCCAGCACAAATCCAGGTTTTCTCACCCCCCCACCCCCATACACACACAAACTCACTCTCCTGCTGGTAATAGCTCATCCAAACTGACCACTCTCCAAGTTTAAATCCAAGTTAAACCAGAACATCTGGGGGGGAGGGGGATAGGAAAAAACAAGGGGAAATAGGCTACCTTGCATAATGACTTAGCCACTCCCAGTCTCTATTTAAGCCTAAATTAATAGTATCCAATTTGCAAATGAATTCCAATTCAGCAGTTTCTCGCTGGAGTCTGGATTTGAAGTTTTTTTGTTTTAAGATAGCGACCTTCATGTCTGTGATTGCGTGACCAGAGAGATTGAAGTGTTCTCCGACTGGTTTATGAATGTTATAATTCTTGACATCTGATTTGTGTCCATATATTCTTTTACGTAGAGACTGTCCAGTTTGACCAATGTACATGGCAGAGGGGCATTGCTGGCACATGATGGCATATGTCACATTGGTGGATGTGCAGGTGAACGAGCCTCTGATAGTGTGGCTGATGTGATTAGGCCCTGTGATGGTGTCCCCTGAATAGATATGTGGGCACAGTTGGCAACGGGCTTTGTTGCCAGGATTTCCAGGTTTATGGATCTTGGGTAGTAGATAGAATATCCCAGGTCGGGGTTCCAGGGGAGTGTCTGTGCGGATTTGATCTTGTGCTTTTTCAGGAAGTTTCTTGAGCAAATGCTGTAGTTGCTTTTGGTAACTCTCAGTGCCATCATAGGGTAATGGCTTGTAGAAACTCGTGTTGGAGAGCTGCCGAGCAGCCTCTTGTTCATATTCCGACCTATTCATGATGACAACAGCACCTCCTTTGTCAGCCTTTTTGATTATGATGTCAGAGTTGTTTCTGAGGCTGTGGATGGCATTGCGTTCCGCATGGCTGAGGTTATGGGGCAAGTGATGCTGCTTTTCCACAATTTCAGCCCGTGCATGTCGGCGGAAGCACTCTATGTAGAAGTCCAGTCTGCTGTTTCGACTTTCAGGAGGAGTCCACCGAGAATCCCTCTTTCTGTAGTGTTGGTAGGGAGACCTCTGTGGATTAGTATGTTGTTCAGAGGTATTTTGGAAATATTCCTTGAGTCGGAGACGTCGAAAATAGGATTCA
The DNA here is from genome assembly GCF_965140265.1 of Lepidochelys kempii. NCBI lineage: Eukaryota > Metazoa > Chordata > Testudines > Cheloniidae > Lepidochelys > Lepidochelys kempii. Next base: position 75,960,564 of record NC_133266.1, read on the forward strand.
AGGTCACCACCGAACTGTATCATGTTCGTGGGGGTGGAGGGGCAGAAGGAGAGGCCCCGAGATAGGACAGCTGCTTCTGCTGGGCTGAGAGTATAGTTGGATAGATTAACAATATTGCTAGGTGGGTTGAGGGAACCATTGCTGTGGCCCCTTGTAGCATGTAGTAGTTTAGAAAGTTTAGTGTCCTTTTTCTTTTGTAGAGAAGCAAAGTGTGCCTTGTAAATGGCTTGTCTAGTTTTAGTAAAATCCAGCCACAAGGAAGTTTGTGTGGAAGGTTGGTTTTTTATGAGAGTATCCATTTTTGAGAGCTCATTCTTAATCTTTCCCTGTTTGCTGTAGAGGATGTTGATCAGGTGATTCCGCAGTTTCTTTGAGAGCGTGGGGCACAAGCTGTCGGCATAGTCTGTGTGGTATGTAGATTGTAATGGATTTTTTACCTTCAGTCCTTTTGGTACGATGTCCATCTGTTTGCATTTGGAAAGGAAGATGATGTCTGTCTGTATCTGTACAAGTTTTTTCATGCAGTTGATAGATTTCCACTCCATACGGCTAAATGCAGTGCCTTGCATAATGACAGGTTTCAGAGTAACAGCCGAGTTAGTCTGTATTCGCAAAAAGAAAAGGAGGACTTGTGGCACCTTAGAGACTAACCAATTTATTTGAGCATGAGCTTTCGTGAGCTACAGCTCACTTCATCGGATGCATACCGTGGAAACTGCAGCAGACTTTATATACACACAGAGAATATGAAACAATATCTCCTCCCACCCCACTGTCCTGCTGGTAATAGCTTATCTAAAGTGATCATCAAGTTGGGCCATTTCCAGCACAAATCCAGGTTTTCTCACCCTCCACCCCCCCACACACAAATTCACTCTCCTGCTGGTGATAGCCCATCCAAAGTGACAACTCTCTACACAATGTGCATGATAATCAAGTTGGGCCATTTCCTGCACAAATCCAGGTTCTCTCACCCCCTCACCCCCCTCCCAAAAACCACACACACACAAACTCACTATCCTGCTGGTAATAGCTCATCCAAAGTGACAATGTGCATGATAATCAAGGTGTGACCTTAAGGGGTTGCCACACTAAAGAGCTCCTCCCAGGGACTGTTCAAGAGCACCAGACCTATGGCAGGGAAACAGCCCGGAGAATGGGATTTTCAAAAGGGCTGAAGCAGGTTAGGCAAGTCCATAGGAGTTAGGTGCTTTGGAGGTTCCCACCAGACACCTAAATACCATTGAAAGTGTGGCCCAAAGTGCTTAAACACTAGGGCCCTGATGCTCAGCTGGTGTCAGTCAGGGAGGATGAGAATCCGTGATAACATCTCCTGTTAACCAAGAGCACCCGCCCCTGCGCTCAGATAGCCAGGGAGAGAGCAGGAGACAGCACTGGGCGCACAGATTCATGATTATGAATTATCTGCTCTCCTGAAATCTTCCCCTTTGGGCTCTGCTCTGAGCAGCCAGGGAAGCTGGGACCCCAAGGGCTCTCCCAGGATCTGGGCCCCTCTGGGCTGGGCAGTCACAGTGCTCTGAATGAAGCTCTGATCCACGAGTAATAGGGGCACACAGGAACTGATAATAACCCAACCTGCTGGGCCAAATCCCTCCCCCTGCCCTGCTCAAATACAATGAGAGAAACCCCCAGCAGCGCCCCTTACCCAGGAATCCCGTCACAGCCCCCTGGAGATTGTTCTCTTGAGGGAAATCCCGGATTCTCTTTTCCAGCTCAGGGGACTCGGGCACCGGATGCGGAGACATGGCCTTCTCATCCCTGCAGAGACATGAGCGTGTTTATTCCTCCCATTCCTTTGCTCTAAGTTCCTGCCCCCCAGAGCCAGATGGGGAGTGGGTGGCAGCTGGGCCACAGGCAGGGCTAACGGGGCCGTGACCTCTGCTGCCCAGGGAATTTACTGCCTGCACAATCTGCCGGGGCCAGCCTGGAGACTGGGGGCCTCTCTCCATCCAGAGAGAAAACCCAGCCCAGGCAGGGCCAGCTCCCCTCACACCTGGCCCAGCCCCACGTTCCCTACAAGGGCCTGGAGGGGCTTCTCCCGGGGATGAGCGAGGGGCTCATTCTCCAGGCCCAGCTTCTTCTCAGCTTCTCCTCTCAGCCTCCAAGGGGCCTGGTCACTCCCCGTGGGGTGGGGGTTCTGGGACCGGGACACTGCCCCACGAGGGCCTGGGCTGGGACACTCAGCTCTTTCCCCACAGGCCCTTGGGCCCCCCTCACACGGGACAGGCTTTGGGCCATGTCAGAGCTGGGGCCAGGTCCTAGCTGGGCCCTCGGGGTGACAGGCTCTCAGCCCCATTAATGATCCCCCAAGCCAGCCTGGTCCCAGGGAGGGTTCTCCAGCCCAGAGCTGTGGGGCACTCCCCTTCCCAGGGTGGGTCACACAGACACAGCGGCAGCAGCCCCAGGGCTATGGGGATGGAGGGGGGCTGGATCCAGAGGGTGAGACCGTCCCACGGTCGGGATGCTGGGTCTGCTGCCTGGGCTCTGAGCCCTGGTTTATACTAGGACTTTAGGTCGAATTTAGCAGCTTTAAATCGATGTAAACCTGCACCTGTCCACACGATGAAGCCCTTTATTTCGACTTAAAGGGCTCTTAAAATCGATTTCCTTACTCCACCCCTGACAAGTGGATCAGCGCTTAAATCGGCCTTGCCGGGTTGAATTTGGGGTACTGTGGACACAATTCGAGGTATTGGCCTCCGGGAGCTATCCCAGAGTGCTCCATTGTGACTGCTCTGGACAGCACTCTCAACTCAGATGCATGATTGTTTGCTGTTGCTCTGATGGAGGGAGGGGCGACTGAGGACACGGCTTACAGGGTTGGCTTCAGGGAGCTAAAATCAACAAAGGGGGTGGCTTTACATGAAGGAGTATTTCAGGCAGGACTTCACGGAGGGTTCCAATAAGAAATGGTGCACCTAAGTTATTGTTCTTATTGGAACAAGGAGGTTAGTCTGGCCTCTGATTGATACATGGCTAGATTTACCTCGCTGCACCTTCTCTGTGAGTGACTGCAGTGTAACCTAGAGGAATGAGTCCCCTAGACAGGGGGGGAAGCAAATGAGTACAAAACAAATCTGGTTTATTTCTTGTTTTGATCCACTCCATCTATCTTTTACATCTTTGGCTGACAGCAGATGGTGCAGAAGGACTGCATGCCATCCACTTCTCATGGCTGTTTGGCAGAAGATGGTACAATAGGACTGCTAGCCATCCTCATCGCTTGCCTGCCTGGCAGAAGATGATGCAATAGGACTGCGAGCAATACGTATCGCTTGCCTGCTCACCATAAGATGGTTCTATAGGACTGACTGCAGGATTAAAGAGAATGACCGGATCAAGTCACTCCAAATTTAGTCCCTGCGCCCATGTCTGCCCAGGCGCTCCTGATCGACCTCACACAGGCGACCAGGAGCACCTCGGACATGACGATGACGGCTACCAGTCCTATTGCACCGTCTGCTGCCACAAGGCAATGGGTTGCTGCTGCTGTGTAGCAATGCAGTACCACGTCTGCCAGCACCCAGGAGACATACGGTGACGGTGAGCTGAGCGGCTCCAGGCTTGCCGTGGTATGGCATCTGCACAGGTAACTCAGGAAAAAAGGCGCAAAACGATTGTCTGCCCTTCCTTTCACGGAGGGAGGGAGGGAGGGAACGGAGGCCTGACGATATGTGCCCAGAACCACCCGCGACAATGTTTTAGCCCCATCAGGAATTGGGATCTCAATCCAGAATTCCAATGGGCAGCGGAGACTGCGGGAACTGTGGGGTAGCTACCCACAGTGCAACGCTCCCGAAGTCGATGCTTGCCTCGGTCCTGTGGAAGCGCTCCACCGAGTGAATGCACTTAATGCCCTTAGAGCATTTTCTGTGGGGACGCACACACTCGACTATATAAAACCGATTTCTAAAAAAACGACTTCTATAAATTCGACCTAATTCCGTAGTGTAGACATACCCTGAGTCTTTTCCTAGCACAACGAGGCCTGGGGGCAGACGGAGCCCGGATGTATCTGCTCACAGCACTTCTGACACCTCAGAGAGACACTGCCGCGGGGTGGGACCAATACTGCTGCCAAGGCCGCCCCGAGGGGGGTGCGGGCCCGGGGCAACCCCCCCTCCGCCCCAGACCCCGCCCCACTCCACCCCTTCCCCCAAGACCCTGCCTTCTTCCGCCCCTGAAGCAGCAAGATTAATCCCATACGTTGCATTGATTGTGACTTATTTGCCTGATTTGAAACGAGACCAAAAGGACCTGAGTCTCCTCGCTGTCGATAGCCCCCGCTCGGCCAACCAGCCCTGAGACTCTGAGGGGCGGGCAGCTGAGAGGTCTCACCAGAGGTCCCACAGGACGGCCAGGTCACCATCAGAGCGGATCGCTCTCAGATCCAGACCCACCTCTTTGTGAGGACCTCCCGCGATGAGAGCAACCCCCACTTGCCCACCCTCCACAGACACCCCTCCTTGGGAGAGAGAGGGAAACAGGGAAAAAAGAAGCAAGAGAAGAGGAGAAAGGAGGGAGGAAAGAGGAAAAGGGAAACACAAAAGGATAAACCCCAAGGTCCCCAGTGATTCCAAGCGTCAAAGCGCTCGGTAGGAAATCACATTCTGCCCCCTTAAGCCAGTGTTTTCTGTGCCGAGAATTCTGCCTGCAGCAGGTGCATCAGACCCAACAGGTTCGAAACCTCTCGCAGCCTCCGACCTTGTCCAAGGGACGTTCGTTTTCTGGCACAACCAGGGGTAGGAAAGGAGAAAACTCCACAGAGGCTCCTCCTCATGCTACGACGTGAATCCTAATTCTCTCCCCGTCCTCGTGGGGAGACCCGGAGAAGGAGACGTGCGGCAGCAAAGCCGGGGGGGTCTCAGCGACTGCCCTGGCCCTGCACCTCGGCCCTGCCCCGCTGATGTCAGGGTCTCTCTGTGAGGTCACCCCCTCCCCACCACCTTTGCCCAATGGGCTGAGGTCCTGCAAAAGTGATGTCACTGCCCCCCCACCCCTCCCCTCCCAGCTGATGTCCTGCCCCTGCCCAGCCTCTTGGAGCTTGGAGTTGTTGCCCCTGGATCTCCGCACTCAATGACTGGTGAGTCGGGGGATGGAGCCGGCTATACAATAAACCACCAGTTTTTCATAAATTAGTCGACTTAAGGCCAGAAGGGACCATTGGAGCATCTAATATGACGCCCTGCATCTCCCAGCCCTCCCGTGTGTCACAAGAGCTGCTTTTTGATGAAAGCACTTTCCCGAAGGGCATCTAGTCTTCACTGGAAGACATCAAGAGATGGAGAATCCATCACTTCTCTTGCCAGTTTGTTCCAGTGATGAGTCGCCCTCCCTCTTACAAATCTCTGCCTTGTTCTAATGGTATTTTTCTGATTTCTGCTTCCAGCCATTGGTTCTTGTTCTGCCTTTCTTTGCAAGACTAAAGAGCCCTTTAAATACTTGGTGTTTTCTCTCAGCGAAGGCACTGCAGGCTGCCATCAGCTCACCTCTCCATCTTTTTAAAAACTAAACAGACTGAGTCTTTCAATCCCTCCTTATAAGTCTTCTCCATCCCTCAAATATGGCTCTTTTTTGCACCCTCTCCAGTTTTTTTTAACGTTATTTTTGAAATGTGGACACCAGAACGGGATGCAATATTCCAGTGTCAGTCTCCCCACTGCTGAATCAGCTCCCTTTCCATCCTCTCTTTATCTATCCATGGATGGCGTCACGGACTCACAGGACTTGTGCTCTCTCTCAGCCTCGTACAGTCCTTGGGAGGAACCCCCTTCCGTGTGACAGCCCTTCTCGGAGATCCACTCTCTCGAGGGTTAAGCCGTAGGCCCTTCCGCCTCCTGCAACCCCTCTTCTCTGAGCCTTGAGCATGCCTGTCTGCCGTCGGCCCCCTCAGGGAGTCCCCTCACTCTGGACCCCTGGGGCCTCTACTCCCAGAGGGAAGAAAGCAACCCCGATCTCGAGACTGCCGTGACTCTCAGCCAGCGTAAAAGAGAGGGGTTTATTGAGCGTCTGAACACAGCACAGGAAACTCTCAGGGCCTCAGGCCTAATCTTCCTCTGCACAGTCCATCTAGGTCTCTCCTGCACCCGTGTGGGCTCTGGCTGTTTTCTCTCCCCAGTCCAGAAGCTCCCTCCTTCCAGCTAAGCGTCCGATATCACCTTCCCACAAGCCTGTGTCCTTTGTCTTCTGTCCCAGGTGAACAGGCTGCCTGGGTCTCCTCTATCTCAGCCTCTCCTCTCCTCCCTCTTTTCTTTCCCCCTGGCTGGAAGCAGTCACCGGGTCTTCTCTCCTCAGCCCATTGTCCTACTACTGGCCCGACCTGGCTGTGACTTCCAAGCTGGGCCTCCCGCTCACCAGTCGCTGGGGTATCCGTTCTCCAGGCCTTTGCCTGAGGGCCCAACTGACAGGAGAGATCACCGCTGGTCCTCTGTAACAACAAACTACCTCTCCCACCAGTGCCACCTCGTTAAACAAACAGCACCCAGGGAAACTGAGGCACGCAAACCATTGAAAAACCAAGAAAATCCCCCCGTCATCACTGATGGCTTTGGCCCTGTTCCCCACAGTATCGCACCAGGAGCGGATGTTGAGTGGCTTGCCCGGTATGACACCTAAATCCTTGACAGAGTCACGGCTTCCCGGAGTACAGTTCCCCCTCGGTGGCCTGCCTGCTCTGTCCTGCTGCCCCCTCCCACTGCGCCAAGAGGGGACCTGGTGACTGGAGCTGCTGTGGTTGTGTGAGAGCGCCGGGCTGAGAGACCAAAGGGCACCTCCGTTCTGGAACAGAGGGGTCTGGCCGGTAGGCGCAGTCGCCCCCGGTTTGGGGCACAGAAGGGGCTGTGGCTGGCAGCAGCTTGAAGCCCGTCCCCCAGCTGCGCTAGGCACTGTTTGAATGAATGCAACGTCCGTGTTACATACGGGCTCCTGGGGCTCGGTCGGAAGCACTGAACTGCCTCAGAGTTCTCTGTTTGCAAGGTTGGTGCCAGGAGATTAGAGAAACAAGGCGGGGAGGGGATCTCTTTCATTCTCCAACTTCTGCTGGGGAGAGTCAAGCCTTCGAGCTCCTCAGAGCTCATCCTCAGGCCCTGGTCTCTCTCCCCAACAGAAGCGGGTCCAATAAACCATATGACCTCCCCGGCCTGGTCTCTCGGTGTTTTCTGCTCCCACGGGCATGGCTGGGAAGGGCCACAGGGCTCAGCAGGCTCAGGGAGAAACCTCAGCCCCACTGGAGACAGGAGGGGAGCAAACCTCACAATCCGTGTGGTCACTGCAGGTCTGTGCAACTGCCCCCCACTCACTCAGTGGCAGTCTGTGGGGGAGGTCTAGAGTGGCCAGGTGTCCTGATTTTAGAGGGACAGTCCCGATTTTTGGGTCTTTTTCTTATATAGGCTCCGATTACCTCCCACCCCCGTCCCGACTTTTCACACTTGCTGTCTGGTCACCCGAGGGAGGTCTGGCAGCCCCCTCCCCAGCCACAGTCCGTGCATGCCCAGCAGTCTGTGTGTGTCTCAGCAGCCCCCTGCTCACTCCCACGTGGAGCCCAGATCGGGGTGGGCTGGGCCTTGGTTTGTTTGATCCCTGAAGGGTTTTCTGGACACTAACTGGCACCCCAAGTTTCTCCTAATTTGAGGAAATCCCTGTGAAAACTCACCTTTTCCGGGTGTCTGTTTCACACCCTCTGCCAGAGACGTTCCCCATTCTTTCTCCAGTTCAGCTGGCAGCAGGTCTCGTGCGTGGGGCAGGGGAGAGCTGAGATTTCAGGCTGCCGTCTTATGGCGGGATTGCTGCGATTAACTGGCTGAACGTGCTAATTCTGAGGACGAAACGGGGAAAGGGGCAGAGATCGAGAGTCAGGGAGTGAAATGGAGAAAATACAGGAAGCATTTCGAGCAAGGGTGAAGTGCAATGACCTGATTCCAGAATATTCTCTGCACCCCTTGTCTAACTCTGGGCCTGATTCTCTTCCGCATTGACGGCCCTTTCCCTGTCTCCGGCCATGTCTGGAGGGCTTTATGCCCCTGTCCAGCCCCTTCACACTGCCAGGAAGGGAGCGGTGTTATGGAATCTTAGCCCAATCAGGAACCAGGCCCTGTGTCACCTTCATCCTGGGTTTCAGATGACCCCGAGAAGTTGGGGGGCCACCGGGGCCTAGAGCATGGCTCTGCCACAGAGGCCCCGCCCCCGGTCATCCTCTTCCCCCGAGGCCCCGTCCCCCCACTGTTCACTCCTCTGGCCCCCGAGGTCCCCCTACCTGCCCCTCGCTCCTCTCCGCCTCTTCCCCCAGGACTCCACTCACCCCCTGCTTGCTCCTCTCCACCCCTTTCCCCGAAGTGGGGCTACCGGGGGCCATGGGGCCAGGCACCCGTCCCTTTTCTCTGTCTTCGGTGAGCGGGGGGCAGTGGGGTCCTTGGGGAAGGAGGTGAAACAGGACAGGAAGAGGCACGAGAAGACGGGGCCGCGGGGGAAAAGGCCGAGGGGGGGTGGGGTGCAGGTTTTGGGGGAAGAGGCGGAGGGGGGATGGGAAGAGGCAGAGCAAGAGCAGGGCATCGGGCTAAGAGGCAGAGGGGAGCGGGGTGCAGGCGGGGCCCCCACTTCTCTGGAGCTTCGCTTCCAGCGCTCGTAAGTTGACCACGGGCCACGGGCCTCCGGCGGGGAGACCCCCCCCACATCCCCAGCGTTTCCCCCCCGCATGGACGGCCTTTTGGGGGAGGCTCAGCCTCCCCTGGCCTCTTATACGGGCTGCCCGTGCTCAGCTCCTTCCACTCTCAGGAGAGGAGCAGCACCCAGGGGTGGGGCTGAGTCGGGAGGCACTGGGTGAGGGGCAGAGGCCTCGGGAGCTGAGACCGCAGGGAAACAGCGTGAGGCACCATCCCAGGCATCCCCCTGAAAGGAGCAGAACAGGGTTTACCTGGGGTGGGGAGTGTATGGAGAGCGTCCCAGGGTCGGTGGAGATGTATTGCCCTGGTGAGCAAGTGTGGCTAAAACACAGTGAGCAGGATTTGAACCTGCGCAGGGAAACCCGGTCGGATTTTGAGTCCAACGCCTTAACCGCTCGGCCCTCACAGCTGTGAGTGACGTGACCCCCTAAGGCCCAAGAAACTGGTAAATAATCACAGTGCCCAGGCCTGAAGTCTTCAGAAACACAGAATTCAAACAGGAATCCTGGCTCCCAAAGCACAAGGGGATTTGGGGTTCTCATTGCTTAGCCATGTGGTTAAACATCAAACCAACCCCCTCCTGTGGGGCCTGTAATTGTTGCTATCCCCACTGTAAAGGGAGACAGGGAGAGGTTCACTGACCTGGCCAAGGTCACGCAGGGAGTTAGAGCCCAGCTCTGCCCCTCCCTGCTTTATCCTCCCCTGTCCTGACTGTCTTGCTCGATTCCCCTGTTTTTATTGTCTCTTGTCTCTCTTTATAAACAGGACTAAGCCATGACTGGACTGTCAGCAGGGAGAATGGGACACGGCTCCCTTCACCTGGACCCTGGATTTCTCATTCCTTCAGAGAAACTTCTCAGTGGAAAAATGAATCACATTCAAATGACTACAGATTATGAACCGTTTGCTATTTTTGTTGCCTTGGAAAACTACTCTCCCACCCACCAGCCCCCCCACCCCAGCCTCTTCCCCTAAGTCAGAAATTATGGTTTATTGGTTCACTCTGATTTGTTTCATTTTTATGTTCGCGTCTCTTGCAACTAATTGGTCAGAACCTGTCACTTTCGAAAGTCCCAGACGCGTGCCTCAGTTTCCCCACCTAGCTCCCTTCTCGGTACCTTTGATTTTCCTCACAGTCTCCTTCAGATCACTGGTTTGTTGGCACCAATAACCAGGTCTGATTTCCAGGTCAGGAGACGTGTCCTCCAGCTGCTGGAACTTTCCTTTTTCACATCAAGAAAGAAACAGGTTTTTTCCCCAAATAATCATGATTTATTTTATTTTTGTATTTTACTATGAATTTCTTGCCACTGCAAAATGCTGAATTGAGGGGCCTGGAGAATGAATCTCTGTGTAGCCAGCCACAGAATAGCTACAGCTCCAGCAATGGCTGGGCAAGCTTCCCCGAGGTGTCCCATCAATGTGCTTCAGCCCTGATTGACTGAGACCAGCTCTGGGGACAGGACGGGAGTTCAGTCCCCGTGGGCAATTCACTATTCGGCCTCCATGCTTCAGTGACCAATAGATTCCAATGTTCCTGCTGGTCTTTGTTCTGTGGACATCTGCCCACCTGCAACTGGACTCCCTCAAACCAGCTCATTCCTCACCGGTTTCTCAACGGTCATCACGTCCTACAGACGTTTGCTCACTCCTGCCCTGGGCAGAAGAGAACCCCAGTGCCCTGGAGGTGACAGGCCCGGACTGTGTCCCCGGAGTCCCGGGGCATCGTCCCTGCCCTAAGGCTGTGGCTGCACTGGGGAGTTTACAGTGGCAGTCTCGAGTGGAGCCGCTGGAAGCCGACGGGAGGGAGCTCTCCACCTTCAACGAGCAGCTGTAGCCATGTTGGCAGGAGAAGCTCTCCCAGCACCATAGCACTGTCCACACTGGCGCTTTGGTCCGTGTAACTTGTGTCACTCGGGGGGTGGCTTATTCACACCCCTGAGCCACATACGTTCTACCGACACAAGGGGGAGTATAGACGCAGCCTTAGCAGAGACGCGATTAAGAAAACCGCTTTAGTTTTGTAGGAAATGCAGGAACCCCAGGTTTGTAATAAAACCAAAGGAGATTCCGACCCCACGAGTCACCTTCCCCACTTTGCAGTTGTGCCCTGGGATAGTTGTTTTGTCTCAGCCTGTGGCCAGAATAATGAGGTGTGAAGGGGAAGGAGCCAGGCACCTGTCTATGGTGCTTCTGACATCCTAGAGGGGAGAAAGGAGAAAAGACGCTCAGTCCCCCATGCCACTCACACAGGGGGTGGGAACTTTGGTGGTAATTTAAAGAGAATCAAGGGGCTCAAAGAGAGACAAAGGTGTTAACGTGACCCTGTCACTGTCCAACATTAAACAGGTGAAACAAGGCTTGCAGTTTGGTATTTAGAAACTTCAGCCTGCTTAGTCCCAAGGCAAACACCCCTCTAAAATCCTTGTTAGTGTTTTCTTCAAATACAGAGAAAAAAAGAGAAAGAGCTAAAGCAATAGAAATGTAAAATATTCAATAAGAGTTTTCTTTTTACAGCATCCCTTGTGCCCTTTCTCTTTAGCTGGGAGAGTTTTTAGAAAGAAAGTTAGAATCATAGAATATCAGGGTTGGAAGGGACCTCAGGAGGTCATCTAGTCCAACCCCCTGCTCAAAGCAGGACCATTCCCCAATTAAATCATCCCAGCCAGGGCTTTGTCAAGCCTGACCTTAAAAACTTCTAAGGAAGGAGATTCTACCACCTTCCTAGGGAACGCATTCCAGTGTTTCACTACCCTCCTAGTGAAAAAGTTTTTCCTAATATCCAACCTAAACCTCCCCCACTGCAACTTGAGACCACTATTCCTTGTCCTTTCCTCTTCCACCACTGAGAATAGTCTAGAAACATCCTCTCTGGAACCACCTCTCAGGTTGTTAAAAACAGCTATCAAATCCCCCCTCATTCTTCTCTTCTGCAGACTAAACAACCCCAGTTCCCTCAGCCTCTCCTCATAACTCATGTGTTCCAGACCCCTAATCATTTTTGTTGCCCTTCGCTGGACTCTCTCCAATTTATCCACATCCTTCTTGTAGTGTGGGGCCCAAAACTGGACACAGTACTCCAGATGAGGCCTCACCAATGTCGAATAGAGGGGGACGATCACGTCCCTCGATCTGCTCGCTGTGCCCCTACTTATACATCCCAAAATGCCATTGGCCTTCTTGGCAACAAGGGCACACTGCTGACGCATATCCAGCTTCTCGTCCACTGTCACCCCTAGGTCCTTTTCCGCAGAACTGCTGCCTAGCCATTCGGTCCCTAGTCTGTAGCGGTGCATTAGGTTCTTCCATCCTAAGTGCAGGAGCCTTCACTTATCCTTATTGAACCTCATCAGATTTCTTTTGGCCCAATCCTCCAATTTGTCTAGGTCCCTCTGTATCCTATCCCTACCCTCCAGCGTATCTACCACTCCTTCTAGTTTAGTATCATCCGCAAATTTGCTGAGAGTGCAATCCACACCATCCTCCAGATCATTTATGAAGATATTGAACAAAACCAGCCCCAGGACCGACCTCTGGGGCACTCCACTTGACACCGGCTGCCAACTAGACATGGAGCCATTGATCACTACCCGTTGAGCCCGACAATCTAGCCAACTTTCTACCCACCTTATAGTGCATTCATCCAGCCCGTACTTCTTTAACTTGCTGACAAGAATACTGTGGGAGACTGTGTCAAAAGCTTTCCTAAAGTCAAGAAACAATACATCCACTGCTTTCCCTTCATCCACAGAACCAGTAATCTCATCATAGAAGGCGATGAGATTAGTCAGGCATGACCTTCCCTTGGTGAATCCATGCTGACTGTTCCTGATCACTTTCCTCTCATGTAAGTGCTTCAGGATTGATTCCTTGAGGACCTGCTCCATGATTTTTCCGGGGACTGAGGTGAGGCTGACTGGCCTATAGTTCCCAGGATCCTCCTTCTTCCCTTTTTTAAAGATTGGCACTACATTAGACTTTTTGCAGTCATCTGGCACTTCCCCCGTTCGCCACGAGTTTTCAAAGATAATGGCCAATGGCTCTGCAATCACAGCCGCCAATTCCTTTAGCACTCTTGGATCCAACCCGTCCGGCCCATGGACTTGTGCACGTCCAGCTTTTCTAAAGAGTCCCTAACCACCTCTGTCTCCACAGAGGGCTGGCCATCTACTCCCCATGCTGTGATGCCCAGCGCAGCAGTCTGGGAGCTGACCTTGTTCGTGAAGACAGAGGCAGAAAAAGCATTGAGTACATTAGCTTTTTCCACATCCTCTCTCACTAGGTTGCCTCCCTCATTCAGTAAGGGGCCCACACTTTCCTTGGCTTTCTTCTTGTTGCCAACATACCTGAAGAAACCCTTCTTGTTACTCTTAACATCTCTCGCTAGCTGCAGCTCCAGGTGCGATTTGGCCCTCCTGATTTTATTCCTACATGCCCGAGCAATATTTTCCTTATGTGACAGTCTCTTAGATGGTATTTAAGATGGTAAGAGCTGTCCTTCTGGGGAAATAGAAGAGGTTAGCTGAGATGGGCTGGAGCTGTCATTGTTGTGGTCTTTCTTGTAAAAGTCCAATCCCATTTCCTAGGTGGCAAGATAAGGCAAACACACACCCAAATGGGGAAAGAAAGGAACAGCAAAGATAGAAGATGCAGCTTCTGGCTCTGGTGTTGACCTTCTCTTGCAGCTTCACTGCCAGAGAAACACAAGCCTTGCACAAGGCCTTCCAGCCACTCTGAGACTGAGCAAACTTGTTTCAGCTCAGGCTGCTTGGGGCATGGCATTTAGCTGTCGCTCTGCTCACAGGCTTACGGCAGTGTTGCAAAACATGCAGTCTTGGCCGGCTAAGTCAAATGTTGATTGAACAGAAGCAGAAAGAGAGGGATAGGAGAAAGAAAAAGCGATACGGAAGGGAAAAGAGAGGCTGGGGGTGGAGGTGTCTTACTTAGGCCTAGAAAATGAGGTTGACAGAACGACATCATTCAAGGGTGAAATCCAGACCCCTGCGCAGCCTAGCGGAGCCAACAGACGTCCCTCCTCCCCCCGCGCCCCGACCCGGAGACAGTGCTCGGTCCAGGAGAGAATTCGTCCGTCCCCCAGCTCTCCGCAGCCGGCGATGGCGTTCCGTTGGCACGGGGGTGTCTCCATGGAGGCACACAGCTGTGCTACAGTGGTGTTTGAAGTGGAGACAAGCCCTTAGCCCTGGTCTACACTACGAGCTGAGGTCGAATTTAGCAGCATTAGATCGACTTAACCCTGCACCCGTCCACACAAAGAAGCCATTTTTGTCGACTTAATGGGCTCTGAAAATCGATTTCTGTACTCCTCCCCGACGAGGGGATTAGCGCTGAAATCGACATCGCCGGGTTGAATTTGGGTTAGTGTGGAGGCAATTCGACCGTATTGGCCTCTGGGAGCTATCCCACAGTGCTCCATTGTGACTGCTCTGGACAGCACTCTCAGCTCGGATGCACTGGCCAGGTAGACAGCAAAAGCCCCGCGAACTTTTGAATTTCATTTCCTGTTTGGCCAGCGGGGCAGGCTGATCCGCACAGGTGACCGTGCAGATCCCATCAGCAGAGGTGACCATGGAGTCCCACAATCGCAAAAGAGCTCCAGCATGGCCCGAATGGGAGGCACTGGATCTGATTGCTGTACGGGGAGACGAATCCGTGCTATCAGAACTTCGTTCCAAAAGACAGAATGCCAAAATATTTGAAAAAATCTCCAAGGACAGAGGCTCTCACAGGGACCCGCAGCAGTGCCATGTGAAACTTAAGGAGCTCAGGCAAGCCTACCAAAAAACCCAAGAGGCAAACGTCCGCTCGGGGTCAGAGCCCCAGACATGCCGCTTCTATTTTGAGCTGCATGCAGTTCTCGGGGTGCCCCTGCAACTACCCCACCCCTGTACGTGGACTCCTGCAAGGGCATCTCACGACACAGGGATGAGGATTTGGGGGACGAGGAAGATGATGAGGAGGGGGAGGTTGAAGATAGCACACACCAGGCAAGTGGAGAAACCGTTCTCCCTGACAGCCAGGAACTGTTGATCGCCCTGGAGAAATCGGGGAATTTTATTAAGGGGACATTCAGAGGTGGCTGTTCCTGCTGGACTGTTTCCCTGTGGCTGAAAAGAAATCATCTTGCCTGTTAGCCACGCGGTGGTGGGAGGGGAGAAGCGATCATCCCAGAGAATTGGAGGGGGGGGCGTGTGTTGGCGGGGGCGGTTAGTTGGGTTTGTGCTGCGCATTAACCCGAAAACATCAGCCCCTCCTTTGAAATGGCCAGTGTGTCTCTTTCAGTTTTACTCTCCCTTTTTTCCCTCCGGCAGCTGCAAATATTTCAAGGCTGCCACTCGCATCTCCGTCTTAGGGGCTGGCACAGATAAGAAGGGGAAAAAAACACACTTGCGATGAACCGTTCTCTGAGCTTGTGCCGTCCACCCAGCCTGAAAGAGCCCAGCCCAATGCATGGAGGCAGACAGTGGCAGAGCCCAGAAAGCACAGAATGAACGCGAGGACAGGAGGGACGCGCGAGAGGACAGGTGCCGGGAACTACAGGAGAGCTGGCGGGCTCAAGAGGAGAGGTGGCAGCAGCATGATGGGAGGAGGCAGGATGCAATGCTGAGGCGACTGGCGATCAAACTGAGATGCTCCGGCGTATGGTTGAGGCGCAGGAAAGACACAGACTGCCACTGCAGCCCCCATGTAACCAACCGCCCTCCCCCCAAGCCCCATAGCCTCCTCACCCAGACGCCCAAGAGCGCGGGGGGCCGGGCTCCGGGCACCCAGCCACTCCACCCCAGAGGTTTGCTCAAGCATCAGACGGCTGGCATTCAAGAAGTTTGAAGTGCAGTGTGGCCTTGTCCTTCCCTCCTCCTGCACCCCACCCGGGCTACCTTGGCAGTTCTCCCTCTATTTCTGTGACGAATTAATAAAGAATGCATGAATTTGAAACAATGACTTTCTTGCCTCTGCAAGCGGTGATCGAAGTGGGGAGGGGAGGGCGGTTGGCTTACAGGGACGTAGAGAGAACCAAGGGGGCAGGTTTTCATCAAGGAGAAACAAACAGAACTGTCACCCCGTAGCCTGGCCAGCCATGAAACTGGGTTTTCAAAGCTTGTCTGATGCGCAGCGCGCCCCGCTGTGCTCTTCGAACCACCCTGGTGCCTGGCTGCGCGTAACCAGCAGCCAGGCGATTTGCCTCTACTTCCCAGCCCGCCATAAACGTCTCCCCCTTACTCTCACAGAGATCGTGGCGCACACAGCAAGCAGTCAGAGCAATGGGAATATTGGGCCCTGGCAGGGTGGGGGAGGAGTTGGTCAGTGGGAGATACTCTGGGGGAGGGCAGAGCTTAGCTGCCGGTGGCTGCTAAGCACCCACTAATTTTTCCCCATGGGTGCTCCAGCCCCGGGACACCCATGCAGTCAGCGCCGATGATGCCCTCCCCCAAATCAAAAGTCCTCGAGATTTTGGGTGCATCTCTCCATGTTGTAAATGTTACCAGCTCCTGTGTGTGTGTGTCTCTCTGGGTGGGGGGGTCTGTGTGTGTTGATGCTTAAGTTGATTGTGAGGTCACGGATGCCAACAGCAAAGACTGTTCGGCCTCAGCATTCTTGCACTGCCTTCAGTCTGCCAACTGCCTTGGTTGACAACGGCTGGTGACCCAAGGAGCTGCTGAGAGACGCGGACTATCCCTCTGTCAACAACTTCTTGCATCAGCTTTTTCCACAGGTTTTCGACAAAAGATGAGTTTTTACAGAAGGTAATTCCCAGATTCTTTTCCTGCTCCTTCGATCGCACATGACAGGTTGGTGCCTCCTTCCCCTCGGGCAGGGGTGGCCGATCTGGGGCTCCGGGGCCGCATGCGGCTCGTCAGAGGTTAATACGTGGCTCCTTGCACAGCGCTGACTCCGAGGCTGGAGATACAGATGCCAACTTTCCAATACGCTGTGGGGTGCTCACTGCTCAACCCCCTGCTCTGCCCCAGGTCCTGCCACCTCTCCACCCCTTCCCCCAAGGCCCCTGCCCCTTCCCCCAAGCCTGCCATGCCCTCGCTCCTGCCCCTTCCCCACCAGAGCCTCCTGCGCACTGCAGAACAGCCGATTGCGGCAGGCGGGAGGAGTGGGGAGGGAGGGGGAGGCGCTGACGGGGGGGGGGCTGCCGCTGGGCGGGAGGTGCAGGGGGCTGGAGGGGGTGGTGGATGGGGGGCTGCTGGCGTGTTACTGGGGCTCTTTGGCAATGTTCATTGGTCAATTCTGGCTCTTCTCAGGCTCAGCTTGGCCCCCCCCGGTGCAGGGACGGGTGGGGGCCAGCGTTGCAACAGTCAGGTCTCAGCGTTCCGTTTTGATTTGAATGTGGGCATCTCTCCCTTCTCCGTCTGCTTCAGCCTGTCACGGTCTTTGGAGGCAGATTTCGATGCTTTTATCTTTCAGCAGACTAGCATGGGTGAATTTCCATGGCTATAACCTAAAGGGAAGATAAAAAACTGGTGTAGAATTTAGACTGATAGCTCCATCAATAGTATTTCCCTCGGAGTTGCCCCTAATGCACTCCTTGCCTTCAAGTCGTGAATAGAAACCGTCTGTCTCATGTCATGACTGTCTAATGTATGTGTATTGAGACAAGATCGGTCTCAGAATTTACATGATTGAAAGACACATAAATGAGCTCAGATATGCAGAAGAAATAAATCTGAAGCTATTGAAAGTGACCCAGCTCCACTCCCATCCCCTGGCTGCCATCTTGGTAGTTCTCTCAGAAATAATCTCATGGAGAGAGACTTCAAAACTCTCTACAAATTCTACTATTCCCCCATTGGGCTACATAAAATAGATGTGTCAAATCCCCCCTGCAATTCCTTTCCAGGAAAGGGGTTTAAATAAACTGCAGCCTAAATTTGTCATGGGTCTCGCTGTGATTTCTTTGTCATTGTTTGGGTGGCCTATTGTTCTGATTGGACGTTATAAATCGTATGGGAATTTCTTCAGTTAAAGTTTACTGGTTATTTTCCCCATGCAACTACAGTCCAGATTTTGAAATAGTTGAGAATAAGTCAACATATTTACAGCTGCTAATCCATCCTTCCAGACCCTCAAGCCTTCTAGATGACAATCCTTTGTTCCTTTTCCTGGCTTCTCTGGGAACAGAGGTGTCTTGGTTTTTGGCTTGGCCCTGTCTGTTCCCAGAGTCCCAACATTCTGTGCGCAAAGGAGTGGGGTTAATAATGAAGCATTTTTGCAACTAGGCCCCGGCAATGAGCAAAGAAAACAGAAATTGACCTTGGCTGTTTCCATGTCTGTCCATTGGCAGAGGGGGCGTGAGCTCCATGGGGTGAGAGTCAGGCTAGGAACTCGAGCCAGTGACTGTGCTAGGACGGGATTACGGATCTGGTGCATGGAGGTTTCTTGTTCTAGAGGAAAAGGGGAGAAGCTGTGATGTGCTGTGTCCAAGAAAGACTGTGACAAAGGTGGAACGGGGATCCTGGTGCCTCTCCCCAAGGAAACCTCAGTGCATCTCCTCTTGGACAGGAGCAGCAATTTTCATCCTAGCCGTTAAAGGCAACTTTAGGTTCATAAATTCACAGTTTCAAAGGCTCTAAGGCCAGCCCTGATCATCTAGTCTGTCCTCCTGCATAACACGGGCCCTGGAACTTTCCCAGAAGAATTCCTCTTTCACCATGGTCCCAAGTGTCTTCACCTGGGGCTGGGTCTAGTCATGGGGGTAGAGCTCAGCGATAGAGTGTTCAACTGCACATTAAGTGGTCCTTGGTTCAAATCGAAGTGCCCCCATTGAAGCCTTTGTTAATAAGCAGCAAATTTCAAACAAAAAAGGATTAAAAAATGAACTAGATAAATTCATGGAGGATCGGTCCATCAGTCGCTGTTAGCCAAGATGGGAAGGGATGGTGTCCCTAGCCTCTGTTTGCCAGAAGCCAGGAGTGAGCAACAGGAATGGATCACTTGATGATTCTCTGTTCATTCCCTCTGGGGCACCTGGCATTGGCCACTGTCGGAAGACAGGATACAGGGCTAGATGAACCTTTCGTTTGACCCAGTGTGGCCAGTCTTTTGTTGCTTATGTTCTTGGTTGTATGAACCACTCCTGGCTATTAGAGGAGCAGATGGCTTCAAAAGACCACTCTCTTGGATCTGGGAATCCTGGGCAGACTATTCCCTTCCTTTAGAGTAGGACAGAAAAACCCATTTCCTCCTCTTTCTATTCCAGGCTTCGTTCCTTTTTTCAAAGACTCACCTCTCGGGAGCACAGAGAGAGCCATGTGCACATGGTGGTCGTCCAACCGGCAGCCATGGAGGCATGCTCTGCCATCAGCCAGCAAGAACAGGCCTTGCCAGAGAAGCCCACGAGAAGCAAATGCTCGTGGAAGATCCTATCAGGCATGAAAAGACTCTGTGTCTGTAGCCAGTCTGACAACTCAATGGCAGATAGCGACGAGGAGAGAACAGTTTCCTCTCCAAGAAGGTGGACGTGCTTTTCCCTGAAGAAGGAGAAGAAGAAGAAGAAGAAGAAGAAGAAGAAAGCAGCCAAGAACCAGGTGGCGTCAGAGGAGGAGAAACTGCAGGAGAAGCAAGACCAAGTTGAACTGGATCTTACAGGTGAGGATACAAACCACATGGTTAGCAAGGAGCATGTGAGGAATACTCTCACCAGTCACTCTACAAGCCTTATGGAAGCGGGGGAACGGTCCCGCTATTGTGGGGAACTTTCCTGGCTTCTGCACTACTCCGGTGAAGTGGGCTAGAGGAAGGATCTGAGTCCTAGCTCCCACTTCCTTTCCCCAGAGGCCTCCCTGCCCTGGAGGCCTCCCCTTCCACTCTTCTGTCTGGCAGAGTCCTCAACAAGGCTGGGCCCAGGATTCCTGGGGGGCTCGACCCCCAACCTTGCTGTGGCCACCCAGGACAGGGGCTGGGGTGTCCTGACTCCGGGGTGCTCTCCCTACACTGGGCGCTTCCCTGACCCACTGATCATAACATACGATTTAAAGCAAATACAGTTTATTTAATCAGCAATTAATTTTAAAAAGAATAAGGAAAAATGGGAAAGATGAAAGAAAACACATCACCCCGCTCTGTGGCAGGGAACGTCACAAACCATGTCTCTGGAACGTCAGGGCCGTTCACAGTTGGTTCCTTGTAGGTCCCAGGCCCCTTCTCCGGCCCTGGCTGTGCTGCAGGGATGCAGCGGGTCGGACACTTGCTCTGGTGGTGACCACACCCCTCCGGGCTTTGGGGAGTGGGTCCCTCCTTCCCCCCGGGTTCAGATCCCCCTCCCAGTCTGGCCTGCAAGGACCCTCGGCTGGGGGTGTCTCTCTGCGCTGGGCCCTTTGCCAGGGTCCCCCCTTGGCTGGCCCCAGTTGCTCTCCGCACCCAGCTCCAGACTGCTCCAGCCCGAGCCCCAGCCCCACTGTTCGAGCTCCGGCTCCACCCTGCCTCAGCACGGATGCTGCTGCTCTGCCTCCAGCCCCCGGGGCTGCTTCTCCAGCCCCGCTGGCTCTGTGGCTGCAGCCCTGCTCCCAGCCCAGGGTCTGCTCTCCCTGGGCTGTCTCTCTGCCCCGCTGGCTGGCCCGCCTCTGCTCCCCAGCTCAGCTCGGGCCCCTGCTCTCTCCTTAGCTCGGCCCCACGCTGCCTGAGCCAGGCAATTCCAGCTCACGCGGAGGACGGGGACCTTTCTGACCCCCTGACTCCGTCATTAGCCTGCCCGCCCTGTCAATCAGGCTGACCTGGAGCATTGGCCTCTCCCCATCGCCCCTGAGGACTGTCAGTATCAGAGTCCTGGTTTCCCATCCACCCTTCCCCTTCCTTTTGGGACTGGGACCTAGCCAACCAAAAACCCCACTGAGTTTGAGTAAGGGGCCAACAGTCCCCTTACACTTCCACATCAGGGCCATCTCATGGGACAGTGATGGGTACCTCAGACTCTGGAATCCATTTAGTGCCGGATCCTCTTGGAGAGGGTGGCAGAGGTCCATCGCTGAGGTGGGGAGAGCTGACAATGTCAGGTCACCCCCTCTTGGGTTCTGGCCCTGTGGGGTGGGGAGTATTAACATTACTCCAGGCTGTAAGGGGAACAGAGAGGCTGGACGTTGGAGGAAATCATTTCTTTTCTCCTGGATGTTAGGGGGCTTATTCCTTCACCCACTTACTTCCCTGGTCCTTCTCGCATGAACAGAGAGCAACAATACCCGAAGTCCAAAGGTGCAAACAATTCGATGTTTATTGGGGTGAACTTCCAGCAAGCATGATTCCAGTTTCCTTCCTTAGTATCCTCCTTCCCAACTCTGACACCACAGAGCCTTACACCTGTGTCCCTGTTCCCATTCCTACCCTTAGCCAAACATGATTCCAACTTCCTTACTCCCATTCCCTTTTCCCATCTCCCCCTTTAGCAAAACTTGATTCCAATTTTCTTACCCCCATTCCCTTTTCCCATCTCCCCCTTTAGCAAAACATGATTCCAATTTTCTTACCCCCATTCCCTGTTCCCATCTCACACACCCACATGCCCACCCCTACCCCCACCCACTCACTTCCTCATTGACTACAGATTATATAGTAAAACTTGAGTTCTGCTTAGCTTTACCTTAACCAATCATTTTCCTGAAATTTAACTAACCAATCCTAACATATTGTAACATGATTATGTAACCAATTATATCCCACCACCTTAATTAGTTTACACCCAGCAAAATTAATTATACAGCAGACAGGAACAATCACAGAACCAGAGAGATTATACAGACAAACAATAGCAAAGTGAAAAGGAGTACTTGTGGCACCTTAGAGACTAACCAATTTATTAGAGCAAAGTGGGAACTATAATGACAAAACAATACAGAAGTGAGGATTTCACATCCCAGCTATTGATAAGTGAGTTCTTGCCAGACAGGATGCTATCAAACGAAGTTTCCTTTTACATTTTCTCGGCACTTCCCTTTCTCTGGAGGTGTTAGGAATACAATCCTGTCCTGATAGTGCCTAACAGCCCAATAGCACCTTATTTCAATGTGACTAGGTTGGAATGTGAGGATGTGACCGGTCGCTTCCCAGCTTATGGCTGCCTCTGCTGCTTAGCCAAAGGCCTGAACCTAAGCACAGGGCCACAAACTGTCACAGTAAGAGAAGGCCCTTACACCGGCAGACAGTGATTTCTTTCTTTTATACCTCTAGAACTAGCCAAGCGATAAGAATACACCTAAATTCTTAGAGTCTAGGCCTTCACAGACAGGCCTGAATATCTATATCCTAACACTGGATCGGGTCCCTTTCATCAGGAAAATGCTCCCGAGGTCTCAGCAGGTCACAGCTGGGAACCGTACCAGAGCTGAGTCACTCCTTCTTGGGGGGTTAAATGCAAAACGAGGCCTGTTGCCCGTCACTGACGGGAAAGGTGGGCAAGGGGAGAGGAAGAGTAGAAAAGAAAAGAAACCGGCCCCGAGGTAAGAAGAAGTCTTCTTTGGTAAAAGCCCCTGGCTAAGAGCCATGAGATCGGAATTCTCTGCTCAGCTCTGCCAACAACCTTCAGTCCGACCCGGGGCAATTCGCTTCAGGGCTCTGTGCCCAGCTTCCACCCTCTGGAAACCAGGGAGAAGACATGGAAAAGCAAAATGTTAAGAATGTTTCTTTCTGCTGCAGGGACGAAGAAGGAGCCGTCGGAGACGAAGGAGAAGTGGGAAAAAGGGAGCCCAGAAGAGCAGGAAGAAGAGCGCGCTCCCGTCTCCTCATTAACGAGCATCTCCCCTAGGACGATGGTAATGACGCTGTGTGGCTGTGCTCATGGAAAGCACCCCTTGCTGTGTGTGTTCATATCTCCCGGAGCTGGGATCTCGGACAGGAGAACGACCTGCCCCTTACTCAGGGGGCTGAAAAGGAACACTCTTGAAGTGTGATCAACTCCAGCCAGTCTTTACGAGTTTCTCTGGGTTGTCGAAGGAGGCCCAGTTTGACAAGGGGGTTTAGGCACCTCAAGAAGCCCAGGGGTGCTTCGTGGGATTGGCAGACGTGCCTGGCTCAGGTGCCTGATTCTGAGGCGCTTCCCATGGCCCACAGGCACGGCTGAACGTCAGACCAGGCCCATCCCTGCCCTTGTTGGGGTGACCCGCATATCTCCTGGCTGTGGGGTTCTGCCCCATCTCGTGGCACCAGGACCACTTCGAGACAGAACCGATGAGTCTGCTCTCCAGCCTGAGCTAACAGCCGCATGGGTTTTAGCTCCTGTGGCAGGGGCTCCTGCATTGAGATCCCAGGTTCGATCCCGCCTGCCAACATCTGGCTCCGTCCGAGTCACAAAGGCACCTCGACGCCCTTGTGACTCTTGCTGTCAGGGACAGAGCACCCTGCAGCGCATACAAAAGTCTGCAATTCTGGGAGCTCCTGAGGTGCCGGGGGGCTGGAGTGTGGAGGCGAGTCGGCCACTCCGGTGTGCTCTGCTGCGTCCTCAGCTGCGGGCATCCAGGACAGACAGTGCGAATCCAGCGCCACGCAGGCCAGCCGCAGCAATCCCCAGGGGCTGCCCTGGGACACCCGGGCAAAGGCCTCCAGCACCCCAGGCCCTGGGTTAAGGTGACCCTGGAACCGGGCCCCCAGGAGTAACATTGTGCCCAGTGAGTTCTGACCCACAGGAGCCTGGCCCCGGAGACCCACGGTTTGGGGTTCTCCTCAGCCAGGCAGACTCGCTCCTTCAGTCTCAGCTACTTTCTCTCCTGCCGGCGATTCCTGCCTGTTTTCTGGCAGCGCCTCACGCTGCGGGGTGGGGAAGGAAGAGGGCGTTTCCCTTTGGGCCCTATTCTCACTCCTTTCCTTGCAGACACTGTGGGCTGCCAGAGTTACTGAGCCAATCTCCTCAGGCGCTCGGGGTGGGATGGGACATGGGGCAGGTTCTCCAGTGAGCCCTCGGCGACACTCAAGGAGCAACTCGAATGGGCTTTGCAGGACATTGAGGCTTTCTCAGCAAAAGCTGGGCGTCCTGGGAGGAGGGGCTAGAGAGGGAGGAAATGGGGTGGCCCTTGGGGTCCCCGCACTGCCCGAGAACCTCCCGTCTCTTCTCAGGAGAGGGGGACAGAGCGTGGACAAAAGGCTGAGGAAACCTTGGCACCGGGGGAGGCTTTTTAAGAAATGGGCTCAGCCGGAGTCTCCAGGCTCCCTCGGCGCTGGCAGCCTCCCCCGGGGACAGACTGTTCCAGGGCAGCTGCCCGAGGGAAAAACTCAGTCCCCACAGGCTTTGTCCCTGTTCATTGCAGACCCTCGGGGAGCACCCTTCCTCAGACCCGCTCCACGCCCTGCTGATGACAGCCGTGCAGGGTCTGACAACACCCACCCTGCAGACATTTAGAGCCGCAGAGGAAGAGCTGAGGGCCATCGTATCTCTCCACGGAGACAAGATGGAGAGAGTAAGAGACGCCCGCAGTGGGGCAGGGGGATGCTGGGCAGAGAGGGGGACGGGAGAATCACCTCTCCTAGGAAACCGTTCCTGGGACACACTGGCATGGTGCTTTGAAGGTTGGCTCAGCCCCTTGCCATTCAGCGCTTGGCCGCGGGGATCCGCGGCGTCAGGTTTTGAAGTGTTCTCTGCCCGAAGGAGCTCTGACACTTCCCTGAGGACGCCCAGCCACACTGAAGGTGTGTGACAGCCCCAGCCCGGGCAAGGCAGCACTCACCTAGTCTGCTGACGAGCCTCCACATTAGGCTCCAGGAGCAGACATGGTTTTCTCAGACATGCTGCAGGGCCTTGTTTTCCAGCTGAAGTATCAGGAAGAATTTGGCTTTGCACGTCTCTCTCTGTCTCTCCCAAGCTCTGATCCCGTTTCCCACCCCGCTAGCAGAACAGGTCACCAGAATCCCCCACCCAGGGCTGTAATTCCTGCTCCTTGTTCGAGAGAGGCAAGAGCCATGACCAATTCCTCATGGAAGAGCCCTCGTGGGGGCTTGTCCCTTTAGGGTCTGTCTAGCCTGTGCTGCAAACTCTGCAGCAGGAGCCTGAAAGCCTCCTGGCCCTATGGACTTGGGCTCCCAGGGCTGGCACTGTGGGGCCAAAAGAGGAATGCAGACTCTTCTGGGCTTGGGCTGGACTTTGATCTCTGAAGCCCAGGGAGGAGGGGAGCTTCAGAGCCTGGGCTCCAGCCCAAGTCACCACGTCTACACTGCTGTTCTTGGTGCCAGAGCCTGAGCCCAAGGGTAGAGAGCCGGCTTTAAGATTTGTTACGGCAGGTTTTACAATCCCGCAGCACAGAGGTTCTCCTTAGGGCTGGGGCCTGGAGCTGGCTCGCCCCATCCAACTAGCCCGGCCTGCCATCTCTAGGATGGGCTCTGGGGTCTGGAGCAGTGGTTCTCAGCCTGCGGCCCAATCAGCACAGAGCTGTGCCCCATGGGACATCCTCAGGGCCAAACAGGTAGGATTGGATGTGGCCCACAATGGAAACTAGGTTGAGACCCCGGGTCTGGAGGAACTGATTGTGCTAGAAAGAGCAACAGGAAGCTGCAGAGACTGAGGAAAGGCTCCTGCAGGGAAGCCTTTGAGAGCAGGGCTGAGAGCAGTTTGCCATGGCAGGGAAGGCCCTGGGACATCAGGGGAGTTTCGGCTGTGCCCCCTGTTAGGTTTTGGGGAAGGCTTTTGTGTGTGTTTCTGAGCTTTAAGGTGCTAAACCAGACCTCAGGAAGACTGGAGTTCCTGGACTTGTCAAAGCCTCTTTCTTCAGATTAGGGAGGAGCCAAGATGGGAAACTGAGGTCAGAGGCGGCTTGCAGGGCTGCCAGGAGGGGTTCTCTGGGAGGAGGCCACTCTTTGATTAATCCATCCCTCAACTTCCTGGCATTCTTCCAGGTTGGAGACGTCGTGGGAGGGATCTTAATCTGGCTCGACAACGTCTGTGATCCCAGAGCCAGAAAAGCAGCGCTGAGGGCCACGGCCTTGCTGGCTCGCTCCCACCCCCAGGACGTGGTTCTGACCTGTGTGGCTCACACGCTGTCATCGCACAGGTAGGAAGCTGCTCTGTTATCACCTCAGTCTGTTATTTCTCTTCCTGCTCCCACTGACAGGCCACAGGCCGGGAAGGGTCCGTGGGGCTCACACAGTTGGAGGGAGTTTCCTGCTGTGCAGAGAGCTGTCCATGCTTACTAAGAGGAGATGGCCAAACCCAGCCGCTGAGGAGCCAACCCCTCCTCCTGCACTCCCCGGGATGGAGACGTGCCAGTTTTCTGGAGAATTCCAGCATTGTCCTGATTTCTATGGGTCACCCACTTCCTCTCAGATCCAGTACAGGGCCAATAAATGACTTTGGGGCTCACTCAACATCCCTGGCTCATGAGGTCTGGCTGCTCCTTAGTGCATGAGAGAAGGCAGAGACGGAAATGGCCCATGAGCCCCATCTGTCTATCCTCTGCAGACCAGGGCAGGATTGTTACCTGTCGTCAGATCCCTAGTTATTCCATGGCTGAGGAAAAGGTCAAAAAATACACTCATTCTTCTGGAGCTGTGCAGCAGAGGTAAATCTCTGAAGACAGAAATTTCCAGGGCTTATTGTTGCAAAAAAGACAAAAAATCATCCACACATGACCAGAGCGTAAATGCAGCGCAGCCTGCCTGAGTCTGCAGACAGCCGGCAGTAATAGCTCTGAGAGGGGTGAGTGCCTCTTTTCATCTCAATATGGTGTAAACTCTGAGTCCTGCTGGTTAGTGCTGGTCACTTTGCAGAGTCATCCATCTGAGGTGTTGAGAACACAATCCCCATGTCCCGAGGGGCTGTGAAACCCAACTTGGACCCTAGCCAGAGGTCACAACTCCGGCTTTCCTCGGCATCTTCTGCAATGCTGTTCTGCACTGCCCAGAGACAAATCTGTGTCACATGGGAGAGCAAATTGAAGAGCAGCATGAAAGAAATTGAATTTCTTGCCGAGCCTCAGCCTCAGCGTTGAATAAATACAACGTTCTCTGAAGGGACTTGCCCAGCCTCAGCCTCCCCACACCAATCGGTGTTTCCACTGAGAGATGCCTTTCCTGCCTACATTGCAAGCCTCTCCCTGGGGAGGGCGAGAGGTGGCCAGGCAGGGAAGGTCTGACTTCTGTTTCGGACTCTGCAGATGTGCCCTTGAGCTGTGGAAGGCCTTGGGTGAAGAACCCCAGCTCACCAGGGAGGTGCTGCGGCAGCTGCTGGACAAGCTCCAGCAGAGACGCCGGGAGAAGAAGAGCGGCTATGTGTCCCTGGCTGTAAGTGAGATTTGAGATGTCACTTTGCGAACGCACCACCGCAGGGAGGATGGTGCATCTTTGTGTGTGTGTGTGTGTGTGTGTGTGTCTGTGTGTGAGCTTCGCCCCTTCTGAGCTTCAGGCCACAGCTCCACTACACAGCTCAGCTGACCTAACCTCCCTCGGCTCACAGCCGCCACAGCAAGCCCATCCCTTGGGTGGGGCTGCACTTTGCTGCTTGTGTCAGCCAGGGCCGGCTCCGGGTGCCAGCAAAGGAAGCAGGGACCTGGGGCAGCCAATAGAAAGTTGGGGCGGCACGTTCGGGTCTTTGGCGGTAATTCGGCAGCGGGTCCTTCATTCCCTCTCTTCCTCTTCAGCGCCACTTCGGGGGCAGCTCAATCGGGTTTTTCTTTTCTTTCTCTTCTCCGCCTGGGGCCGCCAAAAAGCTGGAGCCAGCCCTGGTGCCAGCAGCGCACGTCCTCACCAGAAGCGCTTGTCGCGATTCCTCGGTCAGGGTGGGGCATTGCGGGAAGGCTCCTGAGGGTCAGTTGACGTAAACGACGCGGTGTCCACGCTGACACTGCATCGACCGAACTGCATTGACTTGGACTCTCTGCCCCTTGTGGACGTGGAGTTATGAACTTGGCCCCCAGGGGCAGTTCTGCCAATGGGAAGGAAATTCCATAGTTAGGGTGATGCTGGGTGAGTGGCCTTGTGTTGACCTAACTCTGTCGTGTAGATCAGACCTTCGTGTGTCCTGGCCACCTCCAATCAAACCAAAGAGGTGTAAATAAAGTTTCCCCCAGGTAAAAGTTACAGATCTTAAGTGGTTTCTCTGCTGGTACCCTGGCTCCGTCGTCTTCTGCTTTAGATGGCCCTTTAGTGAGCAGGTGCAGTTCGGGCGGCTCTTGGAAGTATCCAGGTTTCTGGCTTTGTAAACTGTGGCTAGAAACCTTCCCAGCATGGGATCTTGAGATGTCCAGTACGTTGGACTGGGCCAGAAACACTGGGCCTATGAGAACGCATCTCCTCAGGATGATTTCAGCCCGTCCAGTCACGGCTGGAAAGCCAAAGCGCAGGGTCTGCACCATTAAGAGAAATAATGGGGAATAACGTCACCCAGACTCTTCTGATCTTTCTATAGGGTTCCATCCTGCTTCCGTTCCAGCAATGGGGGAAGGTTTAGGAGCTTCCAAATGTTTCCTCCCCTCTCAGGAGCCAATCCTCTTTTGTAACATGCTGGAGAGGAAATGAGACATGACAAAAGGACAGTCGCAAATGGCAATGGGGGCAGGGGGCAGATTGGGATAGTTGAGTGAAATTCTTTCCCCCCTCCAGGCCATGAAGACCATTTACGAGGTCCTTTTCCTATGGGGATACCGAGAAGCCATCCTGGAAATGTATCCCCAGCTGCTCATCCTCTGCGTCAGGCAAGTGCAGTTTGTGATGGATCTGCGCTTGCCAGGGACCTACATGGCCAGCGAGACATCCAGCCCCGAGGAGGGATCCAGCTGCCTCAGTCTCCTAAGGTAATGACTGAAAGGAAAAGGAAGAACAGATTTGTTCTGCTAAACGCCTGGGGTCCGTTCATGGCCATCGGTGGTTCGGGTGCTGTCGTTGGCCCAGGCTCAGTTGGATGCAGGTCTCTCTTGAGGGAAAAGGGTTGAGAGCCGTGTGTTCTTGTGAGTCACACTCGCTCATCTGATGCCGTCCACAGGCCAGCTGCTTTCCCCACACACTCAGGCAGCAGCCATGTTTGTGCATCCATCCACCTGTGCCACCCGCCAAAGGGTCAGTGCTTTCATCACTGTCTGCTGAGCAAATCTGGGGGCCTCCGTCCCCGAACGCAGACAGAGCCACACCGTCAGCACATGGGGCCAGGCCCTGCAGGATCTCAGCCTCACAGGCAGGCAGGAGGAAGAGGGACCTGCTCAGCTGGCTCTGTGGGCACAGTGAGGGGCTTCCATCTACACGGGAAAACCAGAGCGCCGGAAGACACCTCAGGTGGTGTAAACTGACATCGCTTTGCTCGCTTACACCAACTGAGGACCCGACCCCACATGCCCACTTGAGTCCTGTTACCTGTCACAGTAAAGAGTCAAGTATTCAGCCATAGGGAGTGATGACACCAATCATCTTAAGAAGCTACATTGTCACTAATTGGTTAGAAACTCAATGAAACTGCAGTGTAGACAGGGCCCATTGGGCAGGGAAGCACCATGATATCACACTGGATCTATCCTCGGGGAGGCTAGCTACTGCTGACCATGCTGTGTTTCCCAGGGCTTGTGCAGATTTTCCATGCCTGGGGCTGATCTCGTTGCCTGAGACTGGTATTTTTTTCTCTTTAGCACGTCAGTGGAGGCTGTGAAGACTCTTTTCTCCATGCCCGGCTACTGGAAGGAATTTGCCATCATCCAGTTTCAGCAGGGTTGGGACACGATAGCCTCCCGATATTACTTCTCACAGGGTGTTGGCCTGATTGCAAGGTAGGAGCCCAAAGTTTCCTCCTCACTGGGTCTCTCTTGGGAATGGGATTTCCGTGTGAAATATTCCTCTGTTCCAGGCTGCCAGCTCAGCCCAGCAACTGGAGAGGAACTCTCTCTCCCACTTGAAAATCACAAGGGACTTTCTGTTCCATGTTCCAGAGCCATGATCGAGTGTGAAAACCCTCAGCTCCCTGCAGTTTTCAGAGAGGCAATCACCATCGTCCAGAGTGAGAGGGAGGAGGAGCAGAGAACAATTGCCATGGCTTTCTGTATTGAGGTGAGATACATTAGTTGATAGGCACAAGGGGGCTTTCTGGAGAGCAGCTCAGGCCAGTAAGCTCTGGGGCACATTGTCAGCAGCTCAGCAGCCTTACCGCCAGCTAGCTCCTCTCTGCACAAGGATGGTTGTGGGGCATGGCAAAGAGAGGGAGGGAGAGACAGGGTGAGATTGCTCCTGGCTGGATGTGCCTCGATGGGATTATGGGACAAGAGGAGAGGTTTCTCCAGTGCCCCAAGACCATGCTTCTCTCCTCACCTTTTCCTGAGGTTCTGCATTTCTTCTGTCCCAGGGGTCTCTGCATGGCGCTCAATGAGGCCTGGAGATGCCCCTTTCCCTGGGGGTTGATTTGTGAGCTGTGCATGAGTCCAACTTTTGGGAATGAACCAACTGAAACAGCAGCAACTGGCTCCCTACGCACCAGAGACTTTGGGTGGGAGTAAGTGGCCCTTTGGTAAAGACGACTGTCCAGGGAACAGACCCCCCAGGAAGACCTCTGCTCCTCAACCTGATGTTGATTTGCCTCTTTGCAGTTTCTCCAGAGTCCTTCCATTGACACAGTGCTGACAAAATCAGAGCTCCGGGCGCAGCTCATGGAATGGACCAAGGACACAAATCCCGTCATATGTAAGCTCAGTCTGCGAGGCCTTGGCAGTATCGTGTTCCAGCCAGAAAAGGTAAGAGGCGTGGATTGCCCAGGGGACCGAGGAAGTCGATGTCTCTCAAATAGCTCGGAAATGAGAGCCAGATCCCCACATAACCCTTGTTGTTTAACACACAGCCCTCAAATGGTGGAGGTGCTTTCCTGAGCAAATCAAGGCATGACGTGCTCCCTGCTCCCATGAGCGGAGCCCTGATTGCAGATGGGATGCAATGGGGGAGGTGGGGTGAGCAACGACAAAGGTTACAGTGAGCAGCTGGCACAGAGTGACAGGAGAACGACTTTCTGCCCCGTTGGGGGGCTCTGCCATCCGTGGTTTCTCCTAGGCGGGAGTGGTGCAGCACGTGCTCCAGGCTGTCACCCCGGAAAGTAATGAGTTGCCTTCTTCATTCCTGCAGGTGAGATGGTTACAGGCCCAGCTGCCAGGAACCGTTGCCAGGTTTTGTGACCGGGATGGAGGGTGTGTCAAGGAGGCCATGCACAAAGCTCAAGACATCATCTACCTCCTCAAGAGGGAGGGGCTTGGCTCCATCTCCCAGGACATTGCAGTCAGCCTTCGCCCCTTCATTGATGACGTAAGGCTTGGAACCCCAGGAGAAGCCCGTTCCCCCCCTCCACCTGTCTCTGATGCCCTTGTCTCTCTCTCCCCATCTCCTTGGCTCCCGCCCCTCAGGCCTGCCATGGAGCCTCCAAGGAGCTCCCCCGCCATGGGTGGGGAATATCCTGCTTAGCCACCTCCCTGTCAGAGCTCTTCTCGCCAAAGCTCAGTCTCAGCGCCATGCTCCCAGCCCCTGCTGCAGCCTGGCCTGGGGGAGAGGGGGCCTGGCCCTGGGCAGATGCCCAGCTGTCTGGAGAACACAGGCCCCCAAAGAGGTGGAGATTCTCAGCAGGAAAGAGGTGGGTCGGGAATGGCCCGGCTCTCGGGGGCACCGAAGAGCAAAAGAAATGCTGTGTTTTGTAGCAGCGAATCCCTGCAAGGCTCCAGCAGCGGCTTCTCCCCTTCCCCAGACCAGTCTCCAGCACACTTCCCTCCCTCTCCCCAAATCTTCTCGGGTTCTGGGATTCTAGGCTCTCCAGACAGAAACTGCCTCTGGGACACCCTGGGGCTGCGCTGTCCTGCCCAGGGTGTCAGGCCTGCACAAGATGTCTATGGCGCTGGCCTGGTGTCCGCCCTGCTCCCCCCACCCAAGTCAGTTCACACGGGGGAACCGGAGCAGCGGGCGGATTATGACTCTGTCGCGTTCTGCTCTGATACTGCCTGGCTTTAACCGGGCGTCCCCACCCCCCGTGTGTCATTGCCAGGAGAGGGGCAGTGTGCGCTCAGCTGCCATTTCACTGCTTGGCAACGTGGTGAGCAGGGTGCAGGACCCGGACAAAGCCCTCGTGCAGCAGGAAATCATCCACTGCTTGCTCCCGCTGCTGCTGCATCTTGCAGACCAGGAGGAGAGTGTGACACTGGTAAGTGCCACGGACATTATTTCCTTCAGAGCAAAGAGCCAGAATCCCCTGGGGCCCCCACTCCAGTCATCACCAGAGCCCCTTGCCCAAGCAGAGTCTTCTCCCGGCTTCACTCCCTGCTGGAGCCTCGTGCCTCATCCATCCTCACAGCACACAGCACAAGGGGTGGAGAAGGTCCAGTGTCCCCCACACTATCCCTCTCTCAGTGAGAACCCTCTTGGTCTCCCCTTCTCTTGCAGCGATGTAAACTGACGCTCTTCCGCTGCGCAGTGTTTCTCGGCTGGGCTCATTTGAAGACGCTGTTCCGCAGCATGGCCTGGGATGGCTCCTCACAGCTCTTGAAGAGTGTCGGGAAGTGCCTGGTAGGTGAATTCCTTGTGCCTTGAGAGGGGTGAATGGGGACTTGAGAGAGACCTTTCTAACCCCACAGCCTGAGGACCCATCCGCTTCGGTCGGGTTGCAAGACTCTGTTCCAGGCTCTCTGCTGGTTCATTTCTGCAGGAGTTACAATCCGTTCCCATTGTTGACAGTTTCCTCCACAACTGTCAGACCTCCAAACTTTTGTCTTTTCAAATGAAAGCGGAGGTTCTGGAGAACACAACAGTGACTTCAGAGAGGTGCTGCTCTGGTGTATGGGTTCGTATTGGCGGTTGCCATGGCCTGGCTATATGCTTTGGCTTTCCTGGACTATTCGCTGTGGGGAGAATATGCCATTTGTATATTGTGCATTTCTTCCTTCTTTCTTTCCAGATGCAGAACAACGAGAGCCACATCCCCAAATTCCTGTTCCAGGCCCTAGACTACCTGGAAAGCTCACAGACAACAATACGACACTCTGCAGCCTTGTTCATTGGTAAGCAGAGCAAATTCACTTGAGCTTTCTTAAATGTTTCCTTCAAAGCCCTTTTCTAGACAGCTGCTCTGTTCCCTCCGACAGCACCAGAATCCTAAAACGGGGGGTGTGTGTGTGTGAGAGAGAGAGAATTAACATGTATTCCAAGATGAAGGGAGCAACTTAGCTGTATCGACTGCACCAACTTCCCCTGCCCACAGCAGCTCTTTGGCTGCACCTAGGGGAGATTGAATTCACATCATGCTGGTTTGATGTGAATTCAGTCTCCTTTAGAAATCAGCTTCTCAGTAACTGCGGGGCATCTGATGCTTTATCTAATGTGCTTTGTGAAGAGATGTAAGGAATGTATTTAATTTTCCGAAGGGCTGTCTTGGGGAAATGGCTGCATCTTCAGCAGTTTTCAGCGAAGGATTTGAAAAGTAATGAGATCCATTGTATTCATTGTATGTCTAGGAAATACTATCCACCATTACTGTGATTTGTTGTCTGAAACAGTGAATGAAGATGGCATCTTCCGCCTGTATGAAGGTAAGGAAATATCTCTGTGTGTTTGTGCCTCTGTGGGAAGTACAGGGGTGCAGCACAGGGCCCAAACACAGGTTTGAATGTGGACACAGGTCCCTCTCTGTCTAAGGACAGCGTTTAAGGAAGAAGGATGGTCATGCGAGCGTCATCGAGCTACCACAATATGTGTATGGGAGCAGGGGAATTCCATCTCTAGCTCCTAGTATAGACGTTGCCTTAAAGCTGTGTGGGGAAAGTGTCTTCATAAAGGTCTGAAAGTCTGTAATGGAAGGCCTGACAGTATTGAAAAGAGCC
The DNA here is from genome assembly GCF_965140265.1 of Lepidochelys kempii. NCBI lineage: Eukaryota > Metazoa > Chordata > Testudines > Cheloniidae > Lepidochelys > Lepidochelys kempii. Next base: position 75,993,994 of record NC_133266.1, read on the forward strand.
GTAGTTATTAAGGATGATGATGATGATGACAATTACCCTTATCACCTGCCCTCCCTGTAATGGAGTGATTGCAGGCCAGGGAGATTCCCTCCGAGATTGGTCATCAGCTCATAGGAAATCCCATGAGGGCACATGGGAAATACTTCTCCCTGTGACCTCTTGAGGAATGAAGGCACAGGGCCACAAAAGATTTCAGTAGACATTAGGAGCCTAAATCCCTTTGTGGATCTCGGCCTAAATGTTGGATGGTTTAATGTCGCTGCGGCTGTCACTTTCCTGTTCCATCGAAAGAACAAGTGCCCCCAACCATCTGTGTGTAGGGGTGTGTGTACGGGTGTAGGCCGGCGGAGGGGGAAGTGACAAGAATGGGGTCTCCTCTCTGTGCAGGGCTATTTTGGGAGGAGCGGAGTTGTTGTTCTTGTGCCCTTAGACTCTTGGGGAGCTAATAGCAGGGGGCGATGGCCATCGGGAGTGGAGATTTCCTAGCACCAGGCACATCAGCACCAGAGGCTTTTCAACCCGTTTCCTCTTGGTTTCAGCTTTTCAGGAAGTGCCTTTGAAATCTGACAGGACCACGTGGTACATCCTCAACAGACATTATAAATGGTTGCAGAAGCTTGTAAATCTCGTGTCGGGTTCTGCATTTGACTAGGGAACCGGGACCGACACAGAAGAGCTCTTTGTCCTGCTATGGTACGTACACCAGGCGCTTATCAACTTTTTGGTGTCCCTAGCCTCTGTTTGCCAGCAGCTAGGAATGGGTGACAGGGCATAGAGCACTGGATGATTCCTGTCTGTTCACTCCCTCTGGGGCACCTGGCAGTGGCCACTGTCGGAAGACAGGATACTGGGCTAGATGGACCTTTGCTCTGACCCAGTCTGGCCTTTCTCATGTTCTTATGTTTGGAACTGGGGCTGAACAAGGAGGTGGATATTGGCAGATGACAAGATTATGCAGATTAATCAGCCTAGAGGAGACTTTGAAGAAGTTCAAAGGGATCTAATCAAGCCATGTGACTGGGCAGCACAATGGCAGATGAAAACCAGCGCTGATCAGGGCAGGGCCATACACATGGAAAGCAGTGCGGTGAACGACTCCTCCATGTCGCTGGGTTCAGAAGCCAAAGCACGGCTGGCTGGGCCCAGTGGTTGGAGCAAGGGCGCTGGGGCCGCGTGCTCAGAGTGGTGGAGGTCGAGCCGAGGGGAGCCAAGGGTTGGAGCTGGAGTCAGGAGTCAAGAGCAGGATTGGAACAGGCTGGGGAGTAGGGCCAGGGCCGGATTAACAATTCCCGGCCTATGGGAGCTGCGGGGGACGCGCGGGGGGAGGGCAGAGCCGACAGGCAAGAGCAGCCCCCGGGACAGAGGTTCCCGGTGCAGTGCTCATCGCGGCGACGTGGCTGCGGGGGGACAGGAAGAGCAGCGCGTGGATCCTCCTCGCCCCCACCCCAGCCAGGCAGAGCCGGCCCGGCTGGAACGCAGCACACAGGGGCTTTAGGGGCTGCAGCTCGGGCCCCCCTTAGCCCTGCTCCTTTCCTGAGTGCACCATTGCCCCACTTCTGCCCCATTGCCACCCTCTGTTACAGGGCAGCACCCTGGAGCTGATCTCTGACATCTCTCTCCCTGGAATGAAGTCACTGCAGAGTCAGGACAACCCCACCTTTGGGCACCATGTAGGACATCTCACCCCACCGCACAGAGCCCGACATTCACACAGCTTCTCGCATGTGGTTCCCTCACTCATCAGTGCCAGGCGGAGAGAGGAGAAATTCTCCCAGACTCCCTTTCACCATTGCCAGCCCCCAGGGTAGCAGAGGTTGCCAGGGGTTGGGTGCTCTCTTTAAGAAATGCCAGCTCTCCGGGAAGCTGCAAATGAACATTAGCAAAGTGGGGTGGTTTTGTGCAGTGGAAAACCACCCTGCTTGAAGGTTTTGTTTTTCTAATTTGTGCTCCTGCCCTTTCTCCCTCTTCCAGACATCTAGAGGCCAACAGGAGCCAACTGAGCCCACCACTGATCCCATCTCTTGTGAGATGGCAAAGCAGCTGTTGCACGGGAAGGAGGAGACAGAAAAGGCCGAGCAGCGTGTGCCGGGATGTACCAGCCCCACATAACCCCACAGTCTAGGCGGAGGAAGCCAAGCCCCTCCCCAGCCCTGCCGGACACGCTACAACTGGAGCACCAGTGTGAAAGGGAGCAGCTCAGCTCACGCTAGGCAGAGCGCCGAAAATGGAGGATGCACCTTGGAGGCTCCAGTCCAGAAGCAGCTGAAGCCCCGAGGCGCCGAGACCCAGCCGCACCCCCGGGTGCCTGCAGACGTGCAAGGGAGATCGGAGTGTCTGGGAGTTTCCCACGCCGGGAGCCCAGAGACCCCCAGCCCGTGGCCGAGAGACTTCTCCTCTGAAGTAACCTGGGTGAACGAGCCATTGTCATGCTGAGTGACGTCAGCATGTTCTGGTTGGATCCCCACTGACTCAACGGCAAACACATTGGCCACGGACAAGGCCCTGGGCTAGGGCAAGGGGGAGTAAGGAGAGTCTGGGTCCCCCTGCCCTGGCTGCCATTCATCCTCGGGTGGCTGCCCACGTCCCCATTGCGCCACTAGACTGCACAGCCGTTGACTCTGGTCGTTGGGCCACACAGCCCCGACGGAGAGGACAGCCACACGGACTCTGGTCGTTGGGCCACACAGCCCCGACGGAGAGGGCGGCCGCACGAACTCTGGTCGTTGGGCCACACAGCCCCGACGGAGAGGGCGGCCACACGGACTCTGGTTGTTGGGCCACACAGCCCCGACGGAGAGTATGGCCGCACGGACTCTGGTCGTTGGGCCACACAGCCCCGACGGAGAGGGCGGCCGCACGGACTCTGGCCGTTGGGCCACACAGCCCCGGTCGGAGAGGGCGGCCACACGGACTCTGGCCATTGGCCTACACAGCCCTGGATGGAGAGGACAGCCGCACGGACTCTGGCCATTGGACCACACAGCCCCAGATGAGAGGGCGGCCGGACGGACTCTGGTCGTTGGGCCACACAGCCCCGACGGAGAGGACAGCCGCACGGACTCTGGTCGTTGGGCCACACAGCCCCGACGGAGAGGGCGGCCGCACGGACTCTGGTCGTTGGGCCACACATCCCTGGATGGAGAGGACAGCCGCACGGACTCTGGCCATTGGACCACACAGCCCCAGATGAGAGGGTGGCCGCACGGACTCTGGTCGTTGGGCCACACAGCCCCGACGGAGCGGGCGGCCGCACGGACTCTGGTCGTTGGGCCACACAGCCCCGACGGAGCGGGCGGCCGCACGGACTCTGGGCGTTGGGCCACACAGCCCTGAGTGGGAGGGCAGCCATTTTGGCTCTGGCCATAAGGCCAAACCACCCTGAGGCTAAGGACAGTTATTTAGTTTCACCCATGGGACCTCGCCCCTTCACCCCTAAGGCATCGCCCATCTGTCACCATAAGACTCACACCATGATATAAGACTTTCGGGATCAGGATGCAAATATGAGTAGAAGCAAGGAGTAGCATGTGACCTCTCTAAGAGCTCCTGCCACTCCTCTTCCAATCTGGGGGTGTTTTATCTCCATCCATCTGCCTCAGGAATGGATTTGACCAATGGGGGAAAGTTCTGGGGCAGAGTGACCCATCCGGAAGTGGGTCACATGACCCCTCCGAGAACTCCTCCCAGTTGGGGTGAGCCTCAGCCCCTTAGGACCAGCCAGAGAGGGGATTTCACCAAATTGGGTAAGTGCTGTGGTGGGGTGACCTGCCCACAAGAGGGGCCCATCACTGCTCCATGAAATCCCCCCACTGTCCTCTACTAATCGGTCAGGGTTTCACACACCCCATAGGCCATCCCAGAAGGGTAACGTACCGATCAGAATAGGCAGTGCCTGAAGGTCTAGGCCAGAAGCCGCCGATCTCTGGAGCTCCATGTTTGCGTGGCTGGCAGCATCCTCCTGGAAGTCGCAACACAACACTGCGTGGAAGAGCCCGTCTCGTTCCAAGGATGTCTTTTGCAGAAATCGTGGCCTAGGCCTTCGGGCTAAACCTCTTCTGGATTGGTACACGTTTACCTTCTGAGATGGCCTAAGGTGGGAGAGAAACCCTCGCCAATTGGTAAAGGGCGGTGTGAGGACTTTTTAGGGACCACAGGATCCTGTTGCGGGCAGCTCACTCCACTATGGCACTTCCCCTATTTGGTCAAATCCCCTCTCGGGGTGGTCCTACAGAGCTGACGTCCACTTCAGTTGTAGAGGACAGAGGGAGGAGTTCTCAAAGGGGAGATACAACCCCCTTCTGGATGGGTCACCCTGCCCCGCAACGTCCCCTGATTGGTCAAATGCATTCTCTGGGTGTGTAAAATGGTGTTTGCCCCTGCCAAATTTTCGTAAAAGAAAGGAAGAAAGGCATGTACGTTTTGTGTTATCTATAAGGTGGCCATCTTGGACTTGGCAAAAGAATCTGGTGACCTTTTGCCATTGGCTATATTCATTTGGGTTGGGAAGCACACTCCCACGCACGGATTGAATCCGCATAGATAGGGTCTAACATCCAGACAGAGACGACGCAAAGAGGGATAGGGAGGGTTTTTAGTTAGGTCTACTCACCCGGTCCTGTGTCCATCATCGAAGTCTGTCCCTGACGTCCAATGTCAAGAGAGCAGAAGCTGTCCATCTCTCTCCCTGCAAGAGAAGGTAAAAAGCACATCAACATTTCCTCCTGGGTGTAATTGTTTGTGAGAGTGGAGCATTTCAAGAGTTAAAGTTTTGTTACTCCACCCCTTCTCTAGCCTATCCTAGTCCTTTCCCCCATCGTAAATAAAGTCTTGTTTGTGTGGTTACCACTCTGTGGCCTTATTTTCGTGTGCTAAGGCAAGCTCTGACAGATGGGATTACAGAGGGGACTATGTGGGAAGACTTTACTGTAAGATTTCCCGCATCTTCTGAATGGGGTTTGGGTTCTGCCCTCTTTAAAGGAAGGAAAAATCCTGACAGGTGATCCTAGGGGGCTGAAACCCACCGTGATGAGTTAGTAATCTGTCCTATTCACCACTCTAGGATGGAGTCTGGGATGCAGGCTCTGGGATGGAGTTTGGGTGCTGGGTGCAGGCTCCGGGCTGGGGCACAGGGTGGGGGTGCAGGATGGGTGGAGGGGTGCAGGCTCTGGAAGGGAGTTTGGGGATGGGAAGGGCTGCGGAGGGAGGGGCTGCAGGCTGTGGAACGGAGTTTGGTTGTAGGCTCTGGGCTGGGGGAAGGGGTGGGGGTGTAGGAGGGAGTTTGGGTGCAGGAGAGGGGGTGTGGGAAGAGGGTGGGGGTGCAGGCTCTGGGCTGGGGCAGGGAGAACCGCAATTAACTCATGCAATTAACTCAAAAAAATTAATCGCAATTAAAAAAATTAAAACTGCAATTAATCATGATTAATTTTTTAATAGTGATTTTTTTAGGTATGATTGATCACCCTGTTAAACATTGAATACCAACTGAAATGTATTAAAGATTTTGGGGTGTTTTTCTCCTTTTTTCAAATATACTGATGTCCATGACAACACAGAATACAGGGCTCACGTTCTAGGATGATGCTTTTCAAATATTTACACTGTCAAAGTAATAAAAGAAAGAGCATTTTTCAGTTCCCCTCATAAAAGTGCAGCAGTGCAAGCTCTTGGCCGTGAAAGTGCAACTTACAAATGTAGATTTTTTGTTTTGTTCCAGAACTGCACCCAAAAGGAAAACAGTGTCAACGTTTCGCGCCTACAAGGCCACCGGACGTTGAGAAGAGGCGTTCGCATGGCACTTTTGTAGCCAGCATTGCATGGTAGTTATGTGCCAGGCATGCTAAACATTCGTATGCCCCTGCGTGCTTTTGCCACCAGTCCAGAGGACATGCTTCCATGCTGACGATACTCGTTAAAAAAAAGTAATGTGTGAATTAAATCGGTGACTCAGCTCCTTGGGGGAGAATTGTCTTCTCCTGCTCTCTTTTACCTGCACTCTGCCACAGATTTCATCTCCTAGCCATCTCGGAGGATGACCCAACACGTGGTGTTCGTTTTAAGAACACTTTCACTGCAGATCTGACAAAAGGCGAAGAAGGACCAATGTGAGATTTCTAAAGATAGCCACAGGACTTGACCCAAGAGTTAAGAGTCTGAAATTGGACTCCAAAATTTGAGTGGGATGAGGCGTGGCGCGTGCTTTCTGAAGTCTGAAAAGAGCAACACGCCAATGTGGAAACGACAAGATCCCAACCACCGAACAAGGAAATGAACCTTCCGCTGGTGACATCTCAATCTGTCCTCAACATGGACGCATGAGCTCTGGAACGGTGCCTGAAACGCGAAGGGACGTATGATTCTTCAGCACATCTGGCCTGTCAATATCCTGCGATGCCAGCTACAACAGTGCCCTGTCAATGCCTGGTCTCCCTTTTAGGTGACACGTCAACGAGAAGTGGGCAACATTAGCTCCTGCAAATGTCAACAAACCCCTGTTTGTCTGAGCGATTGGCTGAACAAGCAGTAGGACTGAGAGGGCTTGTGGCCTTTCAAGTTTTCCATCGTTTTATTTTTGAATGCAGTTATTCCATTCTGTTACGTGTGAAAAATGCAGATTTTTCTTCCCCATAATTACAGCACTTACTCCTAGACGACATTTGCTGACTGGCTTTAGCAAGAATCATGAAAAATGGGTCTTCACACATTTAGCACTGACTGTCAGCCCCTGCCATGTCGTGATGCCGTTCAAAGCACAAGACACTGTTTTGATGAAAGTATTTTAGCGCTTGTAGGCCCGGAATGTATTCAGCTGATTTTTAGAGCCCGTTAGACTTTTGGTACGTTTTTCAAAAGCATCTGTTTAAAATAATGTAGGTCTGGGATCGGGCACCTGACCACACAGATGGGGGCCTAGGGGGCTGTTCCAAACAGGTTAGGCACCAGGGGCTAGCTCCACAAAAATACTGAGCTGGGCTTGGCTGCTACTTTCACTTTAGCTCCCTAAATCTGACACTGAGATGCCGCCAATCCTCAACGCCCCCCCAGCTACAGCCGAAATGTAAGGGGACTGTTGCCCCCTTACTAACAGTCAGTGGGGGTGTTTTGGTTGGCTCGCTCCCAGTACTAAAAGGGGAAGGGTCGATGGGAAACCAGGACCCTGAGACTGATAGTCCCCAGGAACAATGGGGAGAGGCCAACGCTCCAGGTCAGCCTGAATGACAGGGCGAGAAGGCTAATGAGGGAGTCAGGAGGCCAGGGGGGTCCCGTCCTCCGTGTGAGCTGGATTTGCCTGGGTCAGACAGACAGAGTGGGGCCGAGCTAAGGAGAAAGCAGGGGCCCGAGCTGAGCTGGGGAGCGGAGCTGTGCCGATCCAGAGGGACCAGTAAAGCAGCCCAGAGAGAGCAGACCTGTCGTGGGAGCAACCAGAGCCAGAGGAGCCAGAGAAGCAGCCCAGGGAGCGGGGGCAGAGCAGCAGCCATGCAGAGACCGAGTGGTGGGGCTGGGGCTGGAGCAGTCCGGAGCTGGGTGCGGTGAGCAGCTGGGGAGAGCGAGGGGGACCCTGGGCAGCGGGCCCCGCACAGGGAGACGCCTCAGCCAAGGGGCTCTGCAGGCCAGGCTTGGATCGTAACCCCAACAGGGCGGGGGCCACACTGGGAAGAAGGGTCCTGCCACTTCGCGCCTGAGAGCGTGTGGCCACCACCAGAGCGAGTGTCCGACCCGCAGCATCCCCGCAGCACGGCCAGGGCCGGAGAAGGGGCCTGGGACTCACAAGGAGCAGACTGTGAACTGCCCTGACGTTCCAGAGATGCTGTTTGTGATGTTCCCTGCCACAGAGCGGGGTGATGTGTTTCCTTTCACCTTTCCCATTTTCCCTTATTCTTTTTTAAATTAATTGTTGATTAAATAACTTGCATTTGCTTTAAATTGTATGGAATGGTCAGTGGGTCAGAGAAGTGCCCAGCGCAGAGAGTACCCCGGAGTGGGGACACCCGAGTCCCTGTCCTAGCTGACCACCGCAGGGTTGGGGGTCGAGCCCCCCAGGAATCCTGGGCCCAGCGTTGTTGGGGTTACGAGGACTCTGCCAGACAGGAGAGTGGAAGGGGAGTCCTCGAGGGCAGGGAGGTCACTGGGTAAAGGGAGTGGGAGCGAGGACTCAGATCCTTTTGCTAGCCCACTTCACTGGGGTCGTGCAGAAGCCAGAAAAGTTCCCCACAAGCGCGGGACTATTCCCCTGCTTACAGGAAGAAGGAGGTGCCTGAAAGTAGGACCCACAAAACCCAGCGTGCGAGGCATCTCCACACCTACGCTAACCAACGGGAAAGGCCGATGGGAGGGGTGTGTCCTGAGCCCCCCCTGCCTCTCTGGATCTCAGGTTACGAGGTCTGGCTTGGAGAGAGGTACCTCCCCCGGCTCCCGCCCGCCCAGCTTTCCCCCACCCCCTGCCCTGCCCTGCCCTGCCCTGGCCGTACCTGGTTCCAGCCTGGCCCTGCCGCGGGGTGGGACCAATACTGCTGCCAAGGCCGTCCCGAGGGTGGTGCGGGACCGGGGCAACCCCCCCTCCGCCCCAGACCCCGCCCCGCTCCACCCCTTCCCCCAAGACCCTGCCTCCTTCCGCCCCTGAAGCAGCAAGATTAATCCCATACGTTGCATTGATTGTGACTTATTTGCCTGATTTGAAACGAGACCAAAAGGACCTGAGTCTCCTCGCTGTCGATAGCCCCCGCTCGGCCAACCAGCCCTAAGACTCTGAGGGGCGGGCGGCTGAGAGGTCTCACCAGAGGTCCCACAGGACGGCCAGGTCACCATCAGAGCGGATCGCTCTCAGATCCAGACCCACCTCTTTGTGAGGACCTCCCGCGATGAGAGCAACCCCCCCTTGCCCTCCCTCCTCCTTGGGAGAGAGAGGGAAACAGGGGAAAAAGAAGCAAGAGAAGAGGAGAAAGGAGGGAGGAAAGAGGAAAAGGGAAACCCAAAAGGATAAACCCCAAGGTCCCCAGTGATTCCAAGCGTCAAAGTGCTCGGTAGGAAATCACATTCTGCCCCCTTAAGCCAGTGTTTTCTGTGCCGAGAATTCTGCCTGCAGCAGGTGCATCAGACCCAACAGGTTCCAAACCTCTCGCAGCCTCCGACCTTGTCCAAGGGACGTTCGTTTTCTGGCACAGCCAGGGGTCGGAAAGGAGAAAACTCCACAGAGGCTCCTCCTCATGCTACGACGTGAATCCTAATTCTCTCCCCGTCCTTGAGGGGAGACCGGGAGAAGGAGACGTGCGGCAGCAAAGCCGGGGGGGTCTCAGCGACTGCCCTGGCCCTGCCCCTCGGCCCTGCCCCGCTGATGTCGGGGTCTCTCTGTGAGGTCACCCCCTCCCCACCACCTTTGCCCAATGGGCTGAGGTCCTGCAAAAGGCCTTTGTGATGTCACTGCCCCCCCACCCCTCCCCTCCCAGCTGATGTCCTGCCCCTGCCCAGCCTCTTGGAGCTGGGAGTTGTTGCCCCCGGATCTCCGCACTCAATGACTGGTGAGTCGGGGGATGGAGCCGGCTATACAATAAACCACCAGTTTTTCATAAATTAGTCGACTTAAGGCCAGAAGGGACCATTTGAGCATCTAATATGACGCCCTGCATCTCCCAGCCCTCCCGTGTGTCACAAGAGCTGCTTTTGCACTAAAGCACCTTCCCGAAGGGCATCTAGTCTTCACTGGAAGACATCAAGAGATGGAGAATCCATCACTTCTCTTGCCAGTTTGTTCCAGTGATGAGTCGCCCTCCCTCTTACAAATCTCTGCCTTGTTCTCAGGAGAATTTTTCTGATTTCTGCTTCCAGCCATTGGTTCTTGTTCTGCCTTTCTTTGCAAGACTAAAGAGCCCTTTAAATACTTGGTGTTTTCTCTCAGCGAAGGCACTGCAGGCTGCCATCAGCTCACCTCTCCATCTTTTTAAAAACTAAACAGACTGAGTTTTTCAATCCCTCCTTATAAGTCTTCTCCATCCCTCAAATATGGCTCTTTTTTGCACCCTCTCCAGTTTTTTTAACGTTATTTTTGAAATGTGGACACCAGAACGGGATGCAGTATTCCAGTGTCAGTCTCCCCGCTGCTGAATCAGCTCCCTTTCCATCCTCTCTTTATCTATCCATGGATGGCGTCACGGACTCACAGGACTTGTGCTCTCTCTCAGCCTCGTACAGTCCTTGGGAGGAACCCCCTTCCGTGTGACAGCCTTTCACGGAGATCCACTCTCTCGAGGGTTAAGCCGTAGGCCCTTCCGCCTCCTGGAACCCCTCTTCTCTCAGCCTTGAGCATGCCTGTCTGCCGTGGGCCCCCTCAGGGAGTCCCCTCACTCTGGACCCCTGGGGCCTCTACTCCCAGAGGGAAGAACGCAACCCCGATCCCGAGACTGCCGTGACTCTCAGCCAGCGTAAAAGAGAGGGGTTTATTGAGCGTCTGAACACAGCACAGGAAACTCTCAGGGCCTCAGGCCTAATCTCCCTCTGCACAGTCCATCTAGGTCTCTCCTGCACCCGTGTGGGCTCTGGCTGTTTTCTCTCCCCAGTCCAGAAGCCCCCTCCTTCCAGCTAAGCGTCCGATATCACCTTCCCACAAGCCTGTGTCCTTTGTCTTCTGTCCCAGGTGAACAGGCTGCCTGGGTCTCCTCTATCTCAGCCTCTCCTCTCCTCCCTCTTTTCTTTCCCCCTGGCTGGAAGCAGTCACCGGGTCTTCTCTCCTCAGCCCATTGTCCTTCTACTGGCCCGACCTGGCTGTGACTTCCAAGCTGGGCCTCCCGCTCACCAGTCGCTGGGGTATCCGTTCTCCAGGCCTTTGCCTGAGGGCCCAACTGACAGGAGAGATCACCGCTGGTCCTCTGTAACAACAAACTACCTCTCCCACCTCGTTAAACAAACAGCACCCAGGGAAACTGAGTCCCTCACACAGCATGCAAACCATTGAAAAACCAAGAAAATCCCCCCGTCATCACCGATGGCTTTGGCCCTGTTCCCCACAGCATCGCACCGGGAGCGGATGTTGAGCGGCTTGCCCGGTATGACACCTAAATCCTTGACAGAGTCACGGCTTCCTGGAGTACAGTTCCCCCTCGGAGGCCTGCCTGCTCTGTCCTGCTGCCCCCTCCCACTGCGCCAAGAGGGGACCTGGTGACTGGAGCTGCTGTGGTTGTGTGAGAGCGCCGGGCTGAGAGACCAAAGGGCACCTCCGTTCTGGAACAGAGGGGTCTGGCCGGTAGGCGCAGTCGCCCCCGGTTTGGGGCACAGAAGGGGCTGTGGCTGGCAGCAGCTTGAAGCCCGTCCCCCAGCTGCGCTAGGCACTGTTTGAATGAGTGCAACGTCCGTGTTACATACGGGCTCCTGGGGCTCGGTCGGAAGCACTGAACTGCCTCAGAGTTCTCTGTTTGCAAGGTCGGTCCCAGGAGATTAGAGAGACAAGGCAGGGAGGGGATCTCTTTCATTCTCCAACTTCTGCTGGGGAGAGACAAGCCTTCGAGCTCCGCAGATCTCGTCCTCAGGCCCTGGTCTCTCTCTGTTAGCCGACGGCCAAGGATGTTTGGTGAGGTGCCAGCTATGCCCGTTTATACCATCCGTGACTTTAACCGCTAGGACGCACTGTCCCTTCGCGGCGGGCAGCCCGGGCTAGGCTGACGGATGCCCCAAGGTCCTAACCACCTGTGACTTTAACTGCTAGAGCTCAGAGCTCCTTCGCAGCGAGCAGTCAATACTGACTGACAGGTGCCCCAATGGCAGCACTAAGAGCCTCTCCACACCCGTGACTTTAACTGCTAGAGCTCAGAGCTCCTTCGCAGCGGGCAGCCAGGATTGACTGACAGGTGCCCCAAGAGTTTGCCCCGTGGAGGCGGCACAACTCAACGCTAGGCTCTTAGTACTCTCACCTAATGGCCAGGCTTTAGAGCCAAAACGGCTGAGGTTCTTTAATTGTGTTGGCTGCTTTACAGTAAACCAGAGAAAACAAGTCAGGCTTATGCATAAATGGTTACCAAAATTTATTAAGCTACATTCTAATCATGTGGTTACAAAATTGCTAGTGCCTACTTATTTAAATGTAGAGATGTTACACACACAAACAAGTTACAAAACTGAAGCCACAATCCCAAAGAAAGAAAACAAAGTATAGAGCTCTATTTCAAAATATGTGTACACTAAAGATAGGAGATCAGGTGTGGGTGCTTCTTACCCTCCTTGCATCTCTCGATTCCAGCGGTGCCAAGCCAGGATCGGTCACTCAATTCCGCGGAAAGACGAATAAGGGACAAGGCGTAGGGACCCTCTTAGCTGCAGAAGCCTTGGGAGGCTGTCACTTATCTGACCAGCAGATAGATAGTGAAAAGCACTCAAAAATCAGGGTGCTGTAGGTCCCCTACTTATACCTCTGTACTCCTTTATTCTCTTTCTCCTTTCTTACGCCAAATTGAGGCTGGTCTGTCGGGGTGACGCCAGCTTTCGCAAGAGTAGTTTACACTTGCAAGGGAGAGAAACAATAAGTGTCGACTACTGGACATTTCTTTTATCAGGGTAAATATTTTCCCACCTAGGATGTTGGTGTGAGTGCATCACTCTGTTTAGTAGGGGCGAAGAGCCATGTCTGTCACAGGGCCTCTGCCTGCTGTGAGCTTAATCCTTGTATCTGTTCCCAGAGGCACATTGTAGCAGCACACCTGTGCTTTCATAGCTTCAAAGGCTGTGCTGGAATATATGTTAAGTGCCCTGTTCCGGCTTCCTCCTGTGTTTCCAGCAATGCTGGTCTGAGCAGGGGGGCGCTGGCTGTCTGGCTACACTCTCCCCAACAGAACCGGGTCCAATAAACCATATGACCTCCCCGGCCTGGTCTCTCGGTGTTTTCTGCTCCCACGGGCGTGGCTGGGAAGGGCCACAGGGCTCAGCAGGCTCAGGGAGAAACCTCAGCCCCACTGGAGACAGGAGGGGAGCAAACCTCACAATCCGTGTGGTCACTGCAGGTCTGTGCAACTGCCCCCCACTCACTCAGTGGCAGTCTGTGGGGGAGGTCTAGGGTGGCCAGGTGTCCCGATTTTAGAGGGACAGTCCCGATTTTTGGGTCTTTTTCTTATATAGGCTCCGATTACCTCCCACCCCCGTCCCGATTTTTCACACTTGCTGTCTGGTCACCTGAGGGAGGTCTGGCAGCCCCCTCCCCAGCCACAGTCCATGCGTGCCCAGCAGTCCCTGTGAAAGCTCACCTTTTCTGGGTGTCTGTTTCACACCCTCTGCCAGAGACGTTCCCCATTCTTTCTCCAGTTCAGCTGGCAGCAGGTCTCGTGCGTGGGGCGGGGGAGAGCTGAGATTTCAGGCTGCTGTCTTATGGCGGTATTGCTGCGATTAACTGGCTGAACGTGCTAATTCTGAGGACGAAACGGGGAAAGGGGCAGAGACCGAGAGTCAGGGAGTGAAATGGAGAAAATACAGGAAGCATTTCGAGCAAGGGCGAAGTGCAATGACCTGAATCCAGAATATTCTCTGCACCCCTTGTCTAACTCTGGGCCTGATTCTCTTCCGCATTGACGGCCCTTTCCCTGTCTCCGGCCGTGTCTGGAGGGCTTTATGCCCCTGTGCAGCCCCTTCACACTGCCAGGAAGGGAGAGCTGTTATGGAATCTTAGCCCAAAGAGGAACCAGGCCCTGTGTCACCTTCATCCTGGGTTTCAGATGACCCCGAGAAGTTGGGGGGCCACCGGGGCCTAGAGCATGGCCCTGCCACAGAGGCCCCGCCCCCGGTCATCCTCTTCCCCCGAGGCCCCGCCCCCCCACTGTTCACTCCTCTGGCCCCCGAGGTCCCCCTACCTGCCCCTCGCTCCTCTCCGCCTCTTCCCCCAGGACTCCACTCACCCCCTGCTTGCTCCTCTCTGCCCCTTTCCCCGAAGGGGGGCTACCGGGGGCCATGGGGCCAGGCACCCGTCCCTTTTCTCTGTCTTCGGTGAGCGGGGGGCAGGGGGGTCCTTGGGGAAGGAGGTGGAGCAGGACAGGAAGAGGCACGAGAAGACGGGGCCGCGGGGGAAAAGGCCGAGGGGGGTTGGGGTGCAGGTTTTGGGGGAGGAGGCGGAAGGGGGATGGGAAGAGGCAGAGCAAGAGCAGGGCATCGGGCTAAGAGGCAGAGGGGAGCGGGGTGCAGGCGGGGCCCCCACTTCTCTGGAGCTTCACTTCCAGCGCTCGAAAGATGACCACAGGCCCACGGGCCTCCGGAGGGGAGACCCGCCCCACATTCCCAGCATTTCCGCCCGCATGGACGGCCTTTTGGGGGAGGCTCAGGCTCCTGTGGCCTCTTCTACGGGTTGCCCGTGCTCAGCTCCTTCCATGCTCTGGAGAGGAGCAGCACCCAGGGGTGGGGCTGAGCCGGGGGGCGCTGGGTGAGGGGCAGAGGCCTGAGACCGCAGGGACACAGCGTGAGGCACCATCCCAGGCATCCCCATGAAAGGAGCAGAACAGGGTTTACCTGGGGTGGGGAGTGTATGGAGAGCATCTCAGGGCCGGTGGAGATGTATTGCCCTGGTGAGCAAATGTGGCTAAAACACAGGCCTCGCTGTGAGCAGGATTTGAACCCGCGCAGGGAAACCCGATTGGATTTCGAGTCCAATGCCTTAACCGCTCGGCCTTCACAGCTGTGAGTGACGTGGCCCCCAGTGGCAGTCTCTACTGGAGCGGCTGGAAGCATGGGAGGGACGGGAGCGACGGGAGGGAGCTCTCCACCCTGAACGAGCAGCCGTAGCCATGTTGGCAAGAGAAGCTCTCCCAGCACCATAGCACTGTCCACACCGGCGCTTAGGTCTGTGTAACTTGTGTCACTCGGGGGGTGGCTTATTCACACCCCGAGCCACATACGTTCTACCGACACAAGGGGGAGTGTAGATGCAGCCTTAGCAGAGACGCGATTAAGATCCACTTCCTGGACACTACTGTGCTAATAAACGATGGTCACATAAACACCACCCTATACCGGAAACCTACTGACCGCTGTTCCTACCTACATGCCTCCAGCTTTCACCCTGACCACACCACACGATCCATCGTCTACAGCCAAGCTCTGCGATACAACCGCATTGGCTCCAACCCCTCTGACAGAGACAAACACCTATAAGATCTCTATCAAGCCTTCTTACAACTACAATACCCACCTGCGGAAGTGAAGAAACAGATTGACAGAGCCAGAAGAGCACCCAAAAGTCACCTACTACAGGACAGGCCTAACAAAGAAAATAACAGAACGCCACCAGCCGTCACCTTCAGCCCCCAACTAAAACCCCTCCAATGCATTATTCAGGATCTACAACCTATCCTGAAGGATGACCCAACACTCTCACAAATCTTGGGAGACAGGCCAGTCCTTGCCTACAGACAGCCCCCCAACCTGAAGCAAATACTCACCAACAAGCACACACCACACAACAGAACCACTAACCCAGGAACCTATCCTTGCAACAAAGCCCGTTGCCAACTGTGCCCACATATCTATTCAGGGGACACCATCCCAGGGCCTAATCACATCAGCCACACTATCAGAGGCTCGTTCACCTGCACATCCGCCAATGTGATATATGCCATCATCTGCCAGCAATGCCCCTCTGCCATGTACATTGGTCAAACTGGACAGCCTCTACGTAAAAGAATATATGGACACAAATCAGATGTCAAGAATTATAACATTCATAAACCAGTCGGAGAACACTTCAATCTCTCTGGTCACGCGATTACAGACATGAAAGTTGCAATATTACAACAAAAAAACTTCAAATCCAGACTCCAGCGAGAGACTGCTGAACTGGAATTCATTTGCAAATTGGATACAATTAACTTAGACTTGAATAGAGACTGGGAGTGGCTCAGTCATTCTGCAAGGTAACCTATTTCCCCTTGCATAATGACAGGTTTCAGAGTAACAGCCGTGTTAGTCTGTATTCGCAAAAAGAAAAGGAGGACTTGTGGCACAAATAAATTGGTTCGTCTCTAAGGTGCCACAAGTCCTCCTTTTCTTTTTACTGATAAAGTTTGCGGATGATACCAAGATGGGAGGGGTTGCAAGTGCTCTGGAGGATAGGGTTAAAATTCAAAATGGTCTGCACAAACTGGAGAAATGGTCTGAAGTTCACAGGCTGAAATTCAATCCGGACAAATGCAAAGTACTCCCCTTAGGACAGAACAGTCAGCTGCACACATACAGAGCAGGACGTGACAGCCTAGGAAGGAGTACTGCGGAAGGGGATCTGGGGGTCAGAGTGGACCACAAGCTAAATATGAATCAACAGTGTAACACCTGCAAAAAAAGCAAACCTCATCCTGGGCAGGATTAGCAGGAGTGTTGTAAGCAAGATACGAGACGTAATTCTTCTGCTCTACTCCATGCTGATGTGGCCTCAGCTAAAGTATTGTGTCTAAGTCGGGGCGCCATATTTCGGGAAGGACGTGGACGAATTGGAGAAGGTCCAGAGGAGAGTAACAAAAATGGTTAAAGGTCTAGAACAGGGGTTCTCAACCTTTTTCTTTCTGAGGCCACCCACAACATGCCATTAAAATCTCCAGGGCCCAGTGTGGGAGGGGGAGGCTCTGGGCCGGGGAAAGGGGGGAAAACAAGTTTGCATAGGTATAGTTTGACTTCTGTTTTGGGTGGGCAGGGGCCAGTGAGGCTCAAGCCAGCTCCGACATCGGGGTCTGGGGAGGGTATGCTACATCCACCCCCTGACTCACCTCAGCAGGCCACCCGCCTGTCTGGACTTGCGGGGGGGGGCTACAATCAAAAATTATAACTCAAAGGTGGGGGGGCTCAGCTCAAAAAGTTTGAGGTGAAGGGAAAGGGATAGCTAGGGGCTGTGTGCAGGGGGGTAGCTCAGGGTGCAGGGAGGAGGTAGCTAGGGGCTGTGTGCTCTCAGGGCTCCCCTGCGCTCCCTGTACCCTGAGGGCTCTGCCAGCCAGAAAGCAGCCGTGTCACCCCGCCCAGGCAGCAGCTGTCCCACGCAGCCAGACTCTGGCTTCCCACCTCCGACCTAGCCAGGGGGTGGAGAGAGGAGGTGGTGGAGGGGGGGTGTGGAGCTACCCCAGGACTGCCCTGCTCTTGCACTGTAGTTTGGGAGGGGTGTAACACCCCTGTGTTCCCCCAATTCTGCCCATGGGCTCAGGGCTTCTGTCCCTTGGGGAGCACCGGGGCTCGGGGCTCCAGAATTCAGCCCTGCTGCTCCCGGCTTCAGCCCTGCGGGAGGTGCTGGGGTTCGGGCTTTGGATTTTAGCCACGGGTTCATGGACCCCCAGTGGGCCACGAACCCCCTGTTGAGAACCGCTGGTCTAGAAAACATGATCGACGAGAAAAGGTTGAAAGAACTGGGTTTGTTTAATCTGGAGAAGAGAAGACTGAGAGGGGACAGGAGAACAGTTTTCAAGTACATAAAAGGTTGTTAGAAGGAGGAGGGAGAAAAATTGTTCTTGTGAATCTCTGAGGACAGGACAAGAAGCAATGGGCTGAAATTGCAGCGAGGGAGGTTTAGGTTGGACGTTAGGAAAAACTTCCTGCCAGCATAGTTAAGCACTGGAACAAATTACCTAGGGAGGTTGTGGAATCTCTGTCATTGTAGGTTCTTAGCAGGATCAACAGTCACCGCTCAGGGATGGTCTAGATGAGGGGTAGTCAATTATTTTTTGTCAAGGTCCAAATTCTTCATCAATGTACAGTCAGGGGCCAGACTGCAGAGAAAATCATTTAAAAAAATAATAATAACGATAATATGTAAACAACAAGTTTGTGGGGTCCGTTCAAAAGCGTCTGGCAACCCGGATTTGGCCCGTGGTTCGCCTGTTGACAGCCCCTGGTCTAGATAATACAGGAGAATTACGGAGACCTCGGGAATGGAGGTTGTTGGTAACTTTGCCCAAGCCGTTATGGGCTGCTCCTCAGGGCGGAGTGCTCGGAACGGGGGCTCACACTCTGCAGCGGCTGCCCGGCAAGTTTCTGATTCTCGCCCCCTGACTGCAAGGGTGATGCGTGAGGCACCCGGGGGCGCTTTGGCACCAGTGGGTGCGCAGTGCAGGCCGGGGCCCTTTCAAACGCAGCCGCTCCTCCAGAGCGCGGCAGGCGGGCAGGAGTTCGGGCTCCAGCAGCTGACGCTCTCGGCCAGGTTCCAGCAGCACCTCAGGGAGCTTCTTTCCTGGACTGAGACTAAGGTTGCAGGCTTGTCCCCCTCCCAGCCAGAGGCGGGAAACAGCCCCTGTGGCTAGTGCAGACCCCAGCACTCCTTCTCGGGAGCTCACAGCTGTGCCTGTGAACCTCAGCGTCTTCACCTGTACGTGGCTGGCCTTCCGCGTGGCAAGTCGTGGGTGGGGGTGGGGACAGGCAGCCCCGATGTGCCGAACTGGACGATGCCATGCCGGCACAGCTCAGTATTTGTTGGGTTTTTTGTTTTTCGTCTCCGCTGCTGCCTGACTGCGTACTTCTGGGGCCACATGGTGTCTGGCTGACGGGTCCGTCTGTAACTCTGGTGTTCGTATTTTTGAGGTTCTACTGTACTTAGTCCTGCCTTGAGTGCAGGGGACGGGACTAGGACGGGCCTTCCAGTGCTGTGATTCCATGGACAGGACTAATGTGAGTTTTTTAATCTGACTTCCTGCATTACACCAACAATATGATTTTATCCAGCCATATGGTAGCAGGGCTCACCATTCTCCCCGACGCCTCCCCGAACCCCCATTTATCGCCCCCAGCCCCCACTGCCTTCCCTGGTTCCACCTCTATCCCCCCCATTGCCCCAGACCCCTGCTGCCTCCCTCTCCAAACCTGGGGCTCGCTGAGAAAAGCGAAACAAAGAAACATGCAAGGATCACTTTTCACAGCACACTGACTAGCTACCTGGGAGGCTGTGAAAAGTGATACTTGTATGTTTGTTAATATCACTTTTCACAAACGCCCAGCTAGCTACTGAGTGTGCTGCGAAAAGCAATAGTCAACATACAAATATAATTTTTCATATTATTTGTGAGTCTGAAAAAACCCTACATCAATAAATTACAAGGATTTGGACACGTGTCTGTGCATATTTATTTGTTTTTCCTACAGTTACGTATTTTAGGGAAAAGTGTCAATGCGGCCACCAGGAAGAATTGGTGGGTCACAGTCCGAGGCCACCAAAAATGTGTTCGGAGAACCCCTGGTTTAAATGTACTAATAGGCAAAATCCAAACCAGCCATGTCTGCCTGGACCTTTTCAGGCAGGACTTCAGGTATCACCCAAAAGATCTTATTTTTCTTTGGTTCCATGTATACATTTGCTCAGATTTTACTTCTCCATTAAAAATGTAACCAATTCCCAGCTGCCTGGCAAGTGAGAGCTGGCTGAGTTTCCATGGTTCTCCCCGCACCCTTATGGGTGTGCTGCCAAAGGGAGCAACACACAGGCCGGCAATGAATCTCAAGTGCCTCTAACTTGCCTAGCTCTTCTCAGCCATTTCTCTTGCTGTGAGCTGCCCTCCTTTTGAGCCCCACCAACTTCCTCACATGCAGGAACAGCAGCAGATTGCCATCTTGGAGCAACAGCTGAGGAAGGCGACTTTTTTGTCAGCACTAGAGTGGTCTATTGTATTGTGCTCTTCTTAAATAAGCAGGATACTGTGATCGTCCAGTGAGCATGTCTCAGCTTTGTTACGTCGAGTGCTTTAAAAGGGGTGATGCGCTGCACTGTGTGGGCTGAGAAAGATCTCATGTGCTCCCCATCATCAATTCTGAGATTTGCACTGATTGGCATTAAGGCTTTTGGGGTGATGGTTCTATGACTCAAACTCAGTGGCTTTGTTTGGTCTACCAGAGTCTGAGGCTGGTGATCTTCGGGGATGGTACAAGCCTTACCTAAGACATTTCAGCGAGTTAGAATGTGGATGGAAGACTCTAGAATGAATGATGTGCGAGTTCCTCCAAGTAACAGGGATAGCCGTCTGCCTCTGAACATAGCTCAATTCTTATTGTGCTTAACACGCTGGAATATGAATGGCTGCTATGGGTGGCTGATCATCTATGAACATCATGTAGTAATTCCTGGTTTTTTAAATTATTGTTTTAGCTGGACGCATGTATAATGTTTGATCAAATACTGTTCAGGGAGAAAGGTATAAAACCATCCAAGTATTTGCTTTGTGTAGAGTGGTCATGTTCTGTGGGATACCTTCTGGAAGAACAGTAGTGTGGTTAAGTAATTCGTGTCACATTCTGTGCTGCACCCCTGCACCGAAAAAAGGATTTTCTGCCGCTTACACTATTTGCGGCTTCACTGGGTGAAAATAAAGAAGCAACAGTGGCCAGGTCTGAGTGTCCCTCCTCTAACAAAAATCTTGAAATAGTTCACTGTAAAATTAAAAACCAACTGTGGCTTGTCTTAAGTAATGGTAAGGTGACATTTAGAAGGAAGCCTCCAGGTGCATCCTCACCTGTTCATTGATCCAGCACAACTTCCTATACATTAGACTCTTACGACAGTCAGTAACGTTCTCTCTACCTCCACAATAGAGCTATTTAGAAAACGGGAGTTTGTATTCAGTTTGTATGAATGCTGTAATCTGGAAGGCCCAGATGCACAAAGGTATTTTGGTTCTTGGATTCCATTGTATTTCAGTGGAATTTAGGAGCCTAAATTTTACCTTGGTGGATCTGGGCCTAAGTAATTGCAGTTTGACAAACATGAAAGATTAATAATTTGTGAAAAATAAGAAGTAATTAACAAATGAGGACAATCAGAATCCTTGTCTGAGGACTCCTAAAGCTTCAAAATACTTTAATGTTCTTATGAAATAATTGACATCCACTATCATTTCTTTGCCTGTAGTAAATATATTGTCCTTTTTAGTTGGCACACTGTTCTGATCATTGTCTGTACAGTAATCTTTTGAGTAATTCAGTTCAGTTAGATGTTATCAGTCACCTGGAGTTTCTTCCTCAGAAGCTGTTATGGCTTTCAAGGCTCTTCGCTTCCTTAATCTTTCTGCATTTGTGATTGTCATAGGATGCAATGGGAAAAATCCAGAAAGACCTGAAAGAAAGATTATTGATATTTATAGCTGGAGTTGCAATATGACTGTTCTAGACACACAGATTCAAAGGCTAAAAGGGAGCGCTGTGATTATCTCGTCTGACATCCTATATAACACATGTTATAGAACTTCCCCAAAATAATTCTTAGCATATATATTTCAGAAAAACATGCAATCTCAAGTTAAATTGTCAGTGATGGAGAATTCACGACAACCCTCGGTCAACTGTTCCAATAGTTAATGAGACTTTTAAGAAGTGAGAGTAATTGTCTCTCTCACTAACCCTCTCGTGGCTTGAAGTGCCTTTTACTGCTGTCTCGGCCAGCTCAGCCTCTCCATAAATGAGACCCGTTCCCATTTCCTCAAAAAGAACAGGAGTACTTGTGACACCTTAGAGACTAACAAATTATAGCTCATCTTAATTAGCCTTTTACAGTTTGTATGGCAACTCCCACCTTTTCATGATTCTCTGTATGTGTAGATAGATCTTCTTACTATATGTTCCACTCTATTCATCTGATGAAGTGAGCTGTAGCCCACGAAAGCTTATGCTCAAATGAATTTGTTAGTCTCTAAGGTGCCGCAAGTCCTCCCGTTCTTTTTCCGGATACAGACTAACAAGGCTGCGACTCTGAAACATCCCATTTCCTGTGGCCAAAAGAAGGGTGACTGCATCTATACATATTCTCAAGGATTCATGCAAAGAAATGAAGAAAGAGTCTTTGGTACTCCAAGTATGCGGAGGATCACCAAGGAAAACCTATTGTCTTTTAAGAGACATAAGCAAATAGTTCAGATTGGAAAACACACTGAGTTACCTAGAAGTTTTTCAACCGGTTTTGTGACATGTGCTCCACAACCAATCCAGTGTTTGATTCTCTCGATGTTCAAGCCAACAAGCTTTTCATTGTGGCTATTTGGGAGTGGGTCATAGCAGCCCACTTGCTCCAAATACTTGCTGTCCCGTGCTCGCTTGTTATATGCGGCCACTATACGGAAGAAGGGTCTGTTGGCACAACCACCAAGAGCCAATCGGATAGCTACGTGTCCTCCATGATAATTCTTCATAAGGAGATGAGCTGAAGGGAAGATCAACAGGTGTCACAATAGATTTGATTATAAACAGATGCGTACAGACGTCGAGCCAAAAAATTCCAAAGGCCTTAGAGAAAAGCTTGGTTTCATTTAAAAATCAAGAAAACTGCTGTAACCTTCCCTTACGCAGCAACAATAGATTATTCTTCATGATGGAATCGAAGTCTGTACCTTGCCAGGACACTGAGGTCTTAAAGCAATTTATTTACAATAAAGATGACAGATTTGCTCTACCAACCCTTAAGAGAGTTCAGCGGTGAAGGCTGCACATTCTCCACTAACTGTGATTGATTTAGAGGGATGCAGAAACTGGGGTCTGTCAGTACAACATGGTGTGCACGCAACCCTTAACAAGCCCTGTCTGCACTTACCAAGGTGCACCATGATGACCCTTGAAAGCACCTGAAAGAGGAAAAAGACCATGAAGGAATCCCCGCCACTCCCAAACACAGAACAAGGGGCTAGCCCACTGCAGCTGTGCCGCTGTAAGTGCTATAGGGTAGACATAGCCTGAGTTGACAGAGACGAGAACCTGAAAGTTATACACCGGACCCTCGCTAGAACACGCGTCTATAGAACACAAATTCTGATAGAACGTGGTTGCGGATCCCAAATTTAGTAACCGTCATTAACTGTCATTGTAACGTGGTCCCCGCTGTAATGCAGTACGCGCTAGAATGCGGGATTTGGCATGGATCCCAAATCCCACATTCTAGTGAGGGTCCAGTGTAGTTTGAAAATCCTGAGGGAAACATGGGAGTTTAGTTGCAAGCCCTGCCCTGGCGCCTGTAGACTCTGTCTCTCATGACCCATGTGCCATGGCGATCCTGGGAATGGAAGTTTCAAAGCACCTGCCCCCACTCCCACTTTTATGCTTTGGGGTTTAGGTAACTTTCAACCTCTTAGGAGCACAGGCAAAATGAAAAGATTTTTTTTCCCCCCTGGTAGCCCTGCTAGGCATCAGCCTCACTGCCGCACCCTGCCTGCTTTTCTGTTTCAATAGCTTTGTTGCTAGGGCAATGCCAACAAGTGCCACATGAGTACATAAAATCACTTGTCATTTTAAGGTAAGAATTAGTTTCCCCATTATATTGGTGTTCGGAGGATTTGGTATTATTTTATATATGTACGTTAAGGCTGTCAATCACAGTTATCTCACATGATTAACTCAAAAAAATCAATCGCGATTAATCACGCTTATAACAATAGAATACCAGTTGCAATTTATTATATATTTTTGATCCATTTTCAATACTGATTTCAATTACAACACAGAACACAAAGTGCAGAGTGCTCACTTTATATTATTATTTTTTTATTACAAATATATGCTCTGTAAAAATGATAAAACAAAAAAAATAGTATTTTTCAATTCACCTCATACAAGTACTGAAGTGCAAACTCTTTCTTGTGAAAGTGTAACAAATGCAGTTGGGTTTTTTCTGATTGCATCACTGCACTCAAAAACAAAACAGTTTAAAACTTTAGCGCCTACAAGTCCACTCAGTCCTACTTCTTATTCTGCCAATCGCTAAGACAAAAGTTTGTTTACAACTGACAGGAGATACTGTTGCCTGCTTCTTATTTACAATGTCACCTGAAAGTGAGAACAGGCGTTCCCATGGCACTTTTGTAGCCGGCGTTGCAAGATATGCCAGATATGCTAAACATTCGTATGCCCCTTCATGCTTCGGCCACCATTCCAGAGGACATATTTCCATGCTGATGATGCTCGTTAAAAAAATAAGACATCAATTAAATTTGTGACTGTACTCCTTGGGGGGAGAATTGTAGGTCTCCTGCTCTATTTTACCTGCATTCTGCATATGTTTCATGTTACTGCAGTCTTGGAAGATGACCCAGCACATATTCCTTTTAAGAACACTTTCACAGCAGATGTGACAAAACGCAAAGAAGGTACCAATGTGAGATTTCTAAAAACAGCAAAGCGCTTGGCCCAAGGTTTAAGAATCTTTACAATTTTTTTGTTTTTTTAAAGAGCAAATATTTGTAATCAAAAATAAATATAAATTGAGGACTGTACACTTCGTATTATGTTGTAATTAAAATTAATATATTTGAAAATGTAAGCATGCCAAATATTTAAAGTAAATGGTATTCTATTGTTGTACAACCGCACAGTTAATCGTGATTTTTTTTAATCGCTTGACAGCCCCAATATATGTGTGTGTGTGTGTCTATATGTACACACACTATGAAAATTCCTTGATTGGGTTGCAGTAATTGTTATTCTTGGATATTAACTAGTTCAGGGACTCCTCAAATCTTGCTGCTAATTGCCCGCGGTTTAAGAAATAGCCGAGAACTCCCGGTTCACAGGACGTGTGTGCGGGTCTCTGTGTGTGGGGGGGGGGGTCTCTGGGTCTCTGTGTGTGTGGGGGGGGGTGTCTGTCTCTGGGTCTCTGTGTGGGGGGGGTCTCTGGGTCTGTGTGGGGGGGTCTCTGTGTCTCTGTGTGTGGGGGGGTCTCTGGGTCTGTGTGGGGGGGGTGTGTGGGGGGGTCTCTGTGTGTGGGGGGGGGGTCTGTGTGTGGGGGTCTCTGTGTCTCTGTGTGTGTGGGGGTCTCTGGGTCTGTGTGGGGGGGGGTGTGTGGGGGGGTCTCTGTCTCTGGGTCTCTGTGTGGGGGGGGTCTCTGGGTCTGTGTGGGGTGTGTGTGTGGGGGGGTCTCTGTCTCTGGGTCTCTGTGTGTGGGGGGGGTCTCTGGGTCTCTGTGTGTGGGGGGGTCTCTGTCTCTGGGTCTCTGTGTGTGGGGGGGTCTCTGGGTCTGTGTGTGGGGTGTGTGTGGGGGGGGTGTCTGTCTCTGGGTCTCTGTGTGTGGGGGGGTCTCTGTGGGGGATGTGTGTGGGAGGTCTCTGTCTCTGGGTCTCTGTGTGGGGGGGGTCTCTGGGTCTGTGTGGGGGGTCTGTGTGGGGGGGTCTCTGTGTCTCTGTGTGTGTGGGGGTCTCTGGGTCTGTGGGGGGGGGGTGTGGGGTCTCTGTCTCTGGGTCTCTGTGTGGGGGGGGTCTCTGGGTCTGTGTGGGGTGTGTGTGTGTGGGGGTCTCTGTCTCTGGGTCTCTGTGTGTGGGGGGGTCTCTGGGTCTCTGTGTGTGGGGGGGTCTCTGTCTCTGGGTCTCTGTGTGTGTGTGGGTCTCTGGGTCTGTGTGTGGGGGGTGTGTGTGGGGGGTGTCTGTCTCTGGGTCTCTGTGTGTGGGGGGGTCTCTGGGTCTGTGTGGGGGGTGTGTGTGTGGGGGGTGTCTGTCTCTGGGTCTCTGTGTGTGTGGGGGTCTCTGGGTCTGTGTGGGGGATGTGTGGGGGGGGTCTCTCTCTCTGGGTCTCTGTGTGGGGGGGGGTCTCTGGGTCTGTGTGTGTGGGGGGGGGGGTGTCTCTGTCTCTGGGTCTCTGTGTGTCGGGGGGTCTCTGGGGTGTGTGTGTGGGGGGTCTCTGTGGAGAGGTCTCGGTCTCTGGGTCTCTGTGTGTGGGGGGGTCTCTGGGTCTGTGTGGGGGGTGTGTGTGGGGGGGTCTCTGTCTCTGGGTCTCTGTGGGGGGGGGTCTCTGGGTCTGTGTGGGGTGTGTGTGTGTGGGGGTCTCTGTCTCTGGGTCTCTGTGTGTGGGGGGTTCTCTGGGTCTCTGTGTGTGGGGGGGTCTCTGTCTCTGGGTCTCTGTGTGTGGGGGGGTCTCTGGGTCTGTGTGGGGGGGGTGTGTGTGGGGGGTGTCTGTCTCTGGGTCTCTGTGTGTGGGGGGGTCTCTGGGTCTGTGTGGGGGGTGTGTGTGGGGGGGTCTCTGTCTCTGGGTCTCTGTGTGGGGGGGTCTCTGGGTCTGTGTGGGTGTGTGTGGGGGGGTGTCTCTGTCTCTGGGTCTGTGTGGGGTGTGTGTGTGTGCGGGGTCTCTGTCTCTGGGTCTCTGTGTGTGGGGGGGGTCTCGGTCTCTGGGTCTGTGTGGGGGTGTCTCTGTCTCTGGGTCTCTGTGTGTGGGGGGGGTCTCTGGGGGTGTGTGGGGGGGGTCTCTGTCTCAGGGTCTCTGTGTGTGGGGGGGGTCTCTGGGGGGGCGTGGGGGGGGGTCTCTGTCTCAGGGTCTCTGTGTGTGGGGGGGTCTCTTGGTCTGTGTGTGGGGTGTGTGTGTCTGGGGTCTCTGTCTCTGGGTCTCTGTGTGTGGGGGGGTCTCTGGGTCTGTGTGGGGGGTGTGTGTGGGGGGGTCTCTGTCTCTGGGTCTCTGTGTGGGGGGGGTCTCTGGGTCTGTGTGGGGTGTGTGTGTGGGAGGGTCTCTGTCTCTGGGTCTCTGTGTGTGGGGGGGTCTCTGGGTCTCTGTGTGTGGGGGGGTCTCTGTCTCTGGGTCTCTGTGTGTGTGGGGGTCTCTGGGTCTCTGTGTGGGGGGTGTGTTTGGGGGGTGTCTGTCTCTGGGTCTCTGTGTGTGGGGGGGTCTCTGGGTCTGTGGGGGGGGTGTGGGGGGGGGTCTCTGTCTCTGGGTCTCTGTGTGGGGGGGTCTCTGGGTCTGTGTGGGTGTGTGGGGGGGGGTGTCTCTGTCTCTGGGTCTGTGTGGGGTGTGTGTGTGTGCGGGGTCTCTGTCTCTGGGTCTCTGTGTGTGGGGGGTCTCTGGGTCTGTGTGGGGGTCTCTGTCTCTGGGTCTCTGTGTGTGTGTGGGTCTCTGGGTCTGTGTGGGGTGTCTCTGTCTCTGGGTCTCTGTGTGTGGGGGGGTCTCTGGGTCTGTGTGGGGTGTGTGTGGGGGGTCTCTGTCTCTGGGTCTCTGTGTGTGTGTGGGGTCTCTGGGTCTGTGGGCGGGAGTGTGGGGGGCTCTCTGTCTCAGGGTCTCTGTGTGGGGGGGGTCTCGGTCTCTGGGTCTGTGTGGGGGTGTCTCTGTCTCTGGGTCTCTGTGTGTGTGGGGGGTCTCTGGGGGTGTGTGTGGGGGGTCTCTGTCTCAGGGTCTCTGTGTGTGTGGGGGGTCTCTGGGGGGGTGTGGGGGGGGTCTCTGTCTCAGGGTCTCTGTGTGTGGGGGGGTCTCTGGGTCTGTGTGTGGGGTGTGTGTGTCTGGGGTCTCTGTCTCTGGGTCTCTGTGTGTGGGGGGGTCTCTGGGTCTGTGTGGGGGATGTGTGTGGGGGGTCTCTGTCTCTGGGTCTCTGTGCGGGGGGGGTCTCTGGGTCTGTGTGTGTGTGTGGGGGGGGTGTCTCTGTCTCTGGGTCTGTGTGGGGTGTGTGTGTGGGGGGGTCTCTGTCTCTGGGTCTCTGTGTGGGGGGGTCTCTGGGTCTGTGTGGGGGTCTCTGTCTCTGGGTCTCTGTGTGTGGGGGGGTCTCTGGGTCTGTGTGGGGTGTGTGTGGGGGGGTCTCTTTCTCTGGGTCTCTGTGCGTGGGGGGGTCTCTGGGTCTGTGGGCGGGTGTGTGGGGGGGTCTCTGTCTCTCTGTGTGTGGGGGGTCTCTGGGTCTGTGTGGGGGGTCTCTGTCTCTGGGTCTCTGTGTGTGTGGGGGTCTCGGTCTCTGGGTCTGTGTGGGGTGTGTGTGGGGGTGTCTCTGTCTCTGGGTCTGTGTGGGGTGTGTGTGTGGGGGGGTCTCTGTCTCTGGGTCTCTGTGTGTGTGTGGGGTCTCTGGGTCTGTGGGGGTGTGTGTGGGGGGGTCTCTGTCTCAAGGTCTCTGTGTGTGTGGGGGTGTCTCTGTCTCTGGGTCTGTGTGGGGTGTGTGTGGGGGTGTCTCTGTTTCTGGGTCTGTGTGGGGTGTGTGTGGGGGGGGTCTCTGTCTCTGGGTCACTGTGTGTGGGGGGTCTCTGGGTCTGTGGGGGGTGTGTGTGGGGGGGTCTCTGTCTCTGTGTGGGGGATGTGTATGGGGGGTCTCTGACTCTGGGTCTCTGTGTGTGGGGGGGTCCCTGGGTCTGTGGGGGGGGGTCTCGGGGTCTCTGGGTCTGTGTGGGGGATGTGTGGGGGGGGTCTCGGTCTCTGGGTCTGTGTAGGGGGTGTGTGTGCGGGGGTGTCTCTGTGTGTGGGGGTGTCTCTGGGTCTGTGTGGGGGGTGTGTGTGTGGGGGTGTCTCTGTCTCTGGGTCTCTGTGTGTGGGGGGGTCTCTGGGTGTGTGTGTGGGGTGTGTGTGTCTGGGGTCTCTGTCTCTGGGTCTCTGTGTGTGGGGGGGTCTCTGGGTCTGTGTGGGGGATGTGTGTGGGAGGTCTCTGTCTCTGGGTCTCTGTGTGGGGGGGGTCTCTGGGTCTGTGTGGGGGGTCTGTGTGGGGGGTCTGTGTGTGGGGGTCTCTGTGTCTCTGTGTGTGTGGGGGTCTCTGGGTCTGTGTGGGGGGTGTGTGTGGGGGGGTCTCTGTCTCTGGGTCTCTGTGTGGGGGGGGTCTCTGGGTCTGTGTGGGGTGTGTGTGGGGGGGGGTCTCTGTCTCTGGGTCTCTGTGTGGGGGGGGGTCTCTGGGTCTCTGTGTGTGTGGGGGTCTCTGGGTCTGTGTGTGGGGGGTGTGTGGGGGGGGTGTCTGTCTCTGGGTCTCTGTGTGGGGGGGGGTCTCTGGGTCTGTGTGGGGTGTGTGTGTGGGGGGGTGTCTGTCTCTGGGTCTCTGTGTGTGGGGGGGTCTCTGGGTCTGTGTGGGGGATGTGTGTGGGGGGTCTCTCTCTCTGGGTCTCTGTGTGGGGGGGGGTCTCTGGGTCTGTGTGTGTGGGGGTGTCTCTGTCTCTGGGTCTGTGTGTGTGGGGGGGTCTCTGGGTCTGTGTGGGGGATGTGTGTGGGGGTGTCTCTGTCTCTGTGTCTCTGTGTGGGGGGGGTCTCTGGGTCTGTGTGGGGTGTGTGGGGGGGGGTCTCTGTCTCTGGGTCTGTGTGGGGGATGTGTGTGAGGGGGTCTCTGTCTCTGGGTCTCTGTGTGTGTGTGGGGTCTCTGGGTCTGTGGGCGGGTGTGTGGGGGGTCTCTGTCTCAGGGTCTCTGTGTGTGGGGGGGTCTCGGTCTCTGGGTCTGTGTGGGGGTGTGTGTGGGGGTGTCTCTGTCTCTGGGTCTCTGTGTGTGGGGGGGGTCTCTGTCTCAGGGTCTCTGTGTGTGGGGGGGGTCTCGGTCTCTGGATCTGTGTGGCGGTGTGTGTGGGGGTGTCTCTGTCTCTGGGTCTCTGTGTGTGGGGGGGTCTCTGGGGGTGTGTGTGGGGGGGGGGGTCATTGTGGAGAGGTCTCTGTCTCTGGGTCTCTGTGTGTGGGGGGGTCTCTGGGTCTGTGTGGGGGGTGTGTGTGGGGGGGTCTCTGTCTCTGGGTCTCTGTGTGTGGGGGGGTCTCTGGGTCTGTGTGGGGTGTGTGTGTGGGGGGGTCTCTGTCTCTGGGTCTCTGTGTGTCGGGGGGTCTCTGTCTCTGGGTCTCTGTGTGTGTGGGGGTCTCTGGGTCTGTGTGTGGGGTGTGTGGGGGGGGGTGTCTGTCTCTGGGTCTCTGTGTGTCGGGGGGTCTCTGGGTCTGTGTGGGGTGTGTGTGGGGGGGGGTCTCTGTCTCTGGGTCTCTGTGTGTGTGTGGGGTCTCTGGGTCTGTGGGCGGGTGTGTGTGGGGGTCTCTGTCTCAGGGTCTCTGTGTGTGGGGGGGGTCTCGGTCTCTGGGTCTGTGTGGGGGTGTGTGTGGGGGTGTCTCTGTCTCTGGGTCTCTGTGTGTGGGGGGGTCTCTGTCTCAGGGTCTCTGTGTGGGGGGGGGGTCTCGGTCTCTGGGTCTGTGTGGGGGTGTGTGTGGGGGTGTCTGTCTCTGGGTCTCTGTGTGTGGGGGGGTCTCTGGGGGTGTGTGTGGGGGGGGTCTCTGTGGAGAGGTCTCTGTCTCTGGGTCTCTGTGTGTGGGGGGGTCTCTGGGTCTGTGTGGGTGTGTGTGTGGGGGTGTCTCTGTCTCTGGGTCTGTGTGGGGTGTGTGTGTGTGCGGGGTCTCTGTCTCTGGGTCTCTGTGTGTGGGGGGTCTCTGGGTCTGTGTGGGGGTCTCTGTCTCTGGGTCTCTGTGTGTGTGGGGGTCTCTGGGTCTGTGTGGGGTGTCTCTGTCTCTGGGTCTCTGTGTGTGTGGGGGTCTCTGGGTCTGTGTGGGGTGTGTGTGGGGGGTCTCTGTCTCTGGGTCTCTGTGTGTGGGGGGGGTCTCTGGGTCTGTGGGCGGGTGTGTGGGGGGGTCTCTGTCTCAGGGTCTCTGTGTGGGGGGGGTCTCGGTCTCTGGGTCTGTGTGGGGGTGTCTCTGTCTCTGGGTCTCTGTGTGTGTGTGGGGTCTCTGGGGGTGTGTGGGGGGTGTGTGTGGGGGGGGTCTCTGTCTCTGGGTCTCTGTGTGGGGGGGTCTCTGGGTCTGTGTGGGTGTGTGTGGGGGGGTGTCTCTGTCTCTGGGTCTGTGTGGGGTGTGTGTGTGTGCGGGGTCTCTGTCTCTGGGTCTCTGTGTGTGGGGGGTCTCTGGGTCTGTGTGGGGGTCTCTGTCTCTGGGTCTCTGTGTGTGTGGGGGTCTCTGGGTCTGTGTGGGGTGTCTCTGTCTCTGGGTCTCTGGGGGGGGGGTCTCTGGGTCTGTGTGGGGTGTGTGGGGGGGGTCTCTGTCTCTGGGTCTCTGTGTGTGTGTGGGGTCTCTGGGTCTGTGGGCGGGTGTGTGCGGGGGTCTCTGTCTCAGGGTCTCTGTGTGGGGGGGGTCTCGGTCTCTGGGTCTGTGTGGGGGTGTCTCTGTCTCTGGGTCTCTGTGTGTGGGGGGGGTCTCTGGGGGTGTGTGGGGGGGGTCTCTGTCTCAGGGTCTCTGTGTGTGTGGGGGGGTATCTGGGGGGGTGGGGGGGGTCTCTGTCTCAGGGTCTCTGTGTGTGGGGGGGTCTCTGGGTCTGTGTGTGGGGTGTGTGTGTCTGGGGTCTCTGTCTCTGGGTCTCTGTGTGTGGGGGGGTCTCTGGGTCTGTGTGGGGGATGTGTGTGGGGGGTCTCTGTCTCTGGGTCTCTGTGTGGGGGGGGTCTCTGGGTCTGTTTGTGTGTGGGGGGGTGTCTCTGTCTCTGGGTCTGTGTGGGGTGTGTGTATGGGGGGGTCTCTGTCTCTGGGTCTGTGTGGGGTGTGTGTATGGGGGGGTCTCTGTCTCTGGGTCTCTGTGTGTGGGGGGATTAGGGGTGTTGGAGGGGGCTCAGGGCTGGGGCAGAGGGTTGGAGTGCCGGGGGGTGAGGGCTCTGGCTGGGGCTGGAGATAAGGGGTTTGGGGTGTTGGAGGGGGCTCAGGGCTGGGGCAGAGGGTTGAGGGTGTGGTCGGGGGGTGAAAGCTCTGGCTGAGGGTGTGGGCTCTGGGGTGGGGCAGGGCTGGGGATGAGTTTGGGGTGCAGGCAGGCTGCTCCAGGCCAGGGGCCAGAGAGGAGGACTCCCCCCAGCCCTTTCCCTGCCGGCAGCAGTGAGCTCTGGGGGAGGAGCCCCCCTTTCTTGCCCCCCAGCAGCACACTCAGCCCCACCACTGTCACTGCATGTGATCCTAGGGCCCCTCTCAGGCCCAGGAATCTCCCTCGCCTCCCCCGTGGTGGGTGCCGGGGGGAGCTGCGTGCGCCTCCTCCCCTGCTGTTCCCCTGCCTGTAGCCGCACTGGGGGCGAGGGATGGGGCTGCCCCTTGCCCAGCATGGGGCAGGAGCGGTGACTGAAGGCGGGGGGCCCCCGTGCTGGAGGAGGGTCCCGCCGGAAAAGGGAAGGTGTGAGGTGGAAGGGCAGGCTCAGTCAGTCTGCTCTGGGTATCGAGGGAGGGGCACCAGGACCCTGGGGCAGCGGTTGCTGCAGGGAGGCAGCATGGAGCTGCAGGGCAGAGGCAGAGGCAGGGACCTTCTGCTCCAGGGCCCGGGGAGGCATGCGGGGGGCCGAGGGGTTTTTCTGCCTCCAGCCTCAGTTTTCAGGCCTTTGCATACCCCTGTCCCTGAGTCTCACAATGTGGCATTTGTGGCACCTTAGAGACTAACCAATTTATTTGAGCATGAGCTTTCGTGAGCTACAGCTCACTTCATCGGATGCATGCCGTGGAAACTGCAGCAGACTTTATATATACACAGAGATCATAAAACAATACCTCCTCCCACCCCACTGTCCTGCTGGTAATAGCTTATTTAAAGTGATCATCAAGTTGGGCCATTTCCAGCACAAATCCAGGCTTTCTCACCCCACCCCACCCCCTTTTTTTTTTTTTTTTTCCGGGACACACACACACAAACTCACTCTCCTGCTGGCAATAGCTCATCCAAACTGACCACTCTTAAACTTGGAGAGTGGTCAGTTTGGATGAGCTATTACCAACAGGAGAGTGAGTTTGTGTGTGTATGCGGGTGGGGGGGTGAGAAAACCTGGATTTGTGCTGGAAATGGCCCACCTTGATTATCATGCACATTGTGTAGAGAGTTGTCACTTTGGATGGGCTATCACCAGCAGGAGAGTGAGTTTGTGTGTGGGGGGGTGGAGGGTGAGAAAACCTGGATTTGTGCTGGAAATGGTCCAACTTGATGATCACTTTAAATAAGCTATTACCAGCAGGACAGTGGGGTGGGAGGAGGTATTGTTTTATGATCTCTGTGTGTATATAAAGTCTGCTGCAGTTTCCACGGTATGCATCCGATGAAGTGAGCTGTAGCTCACGAAAGCTCATGCTCAAATAAATTGGTTAGTCTCTAAGGTGCCACAAGTCCTCCTTTTCTTTTTGCGAATACAGACTAACACGGCTGTTACTCAGAAACAATGCAGCACTATTTACCCCATCCTAGTGTGTCATGATGTAACCCCATGTACCTCCCCTGCACCTCTGAGACCATGGTGGAGCCCACCTCCCCATGCACGTGGCTCACAGCCTTGGCATCTTAGTGTGGGTTCTTGCCTTGTCCGTTGTGACAGGGCATTATTCAGCCCGTGCTCATCTGATACGAGGCCTTCTGCAGTACAGTTCTCCCACCTTATCAGTGGATGAAACACCGTAGTGCTATTTATCCCAGACCGTATCTTTAAGATCTTTATGTGTGTTTCCCCCTCACCCAGCAGGGACTGATGTGGCTGTCTTTACACTGGGCCACAGCTTCCAGCCCCAACTCACTCAGCTGCCAATTTCACAAATGAATTGTGGCCCGCCCAAGTTTACTTCACAAAGATGGTCAGTGCAAGCGACTGTTGACATGGGCTAATGGGCGTCTCTTGCTGTGTGAATGCCAACGCCAAGCCAGGTTGGGGGATAAAACATAAAGGACAAACCCAGGTAGTTATAGAAGTGGGAGACATTTATCTTGTGAGAAAGTTCCAGTGACATTTTCCCCTCCAATATACCGATGATATAATGCTTTAATGGAGGGATGAATCATCTCTCTCTCTCTCTCTGCAGGATACTTGTGTTGGGGACACTGAGGCATGGCCACTAGGTAACTTGAGGGGATGGAAGACCACGAGTGTCGATGAAGCCCCCTCGCACTAGGCCCAAGCGTCCTTGGCCCCCCTCTCCCGCCTGGAGGCACTCGCCGCAGCTCTGCGTACTAGGCCCAAGTGTCCTTGGCCCCCCCGCCTGGAGGCACACACAGCAGTTGTGCTGAGAATCTGCAACAATATGCTGCAGAGTCAGACTGCCTGAAACTAAGCAAGGCCACACAGGGCAGATATGGAAGAACAATGCTGAATAAAGCAGCTTTATGTATGGTTTAAGAAATGATACAGAGAACAAGGGAACTAGCTGGGAACTGGATTGGTTGGCTAAATGGATACTTAGGGCAGCTTGCTATTGGATAAGTATGCTGGGAAAAAGGATGTATAAAAGCCTGTAAAAAGAAAAGGAGGACTTGTGGCACCTTAGAGACTAACCAACTTATTTGAGCATAAGCTTTCATGAGCTACAGCTCACTTCATCGGATGCATGTAGGTGTAGCTCACGAAAGCTTATGCTCAAATAAATTGGTTAGTCTCTAAGGTGCCACGAGTCCTCCTTTTCTTTTTGCGAATACAGACTAACACGGCTGTTACTCTGAAACCTGTCATAAAAGCCTGTGTAACTTCCTGCTCTGGATGCAGGATTTGAGATTTTATTCTCCCTGTACCTTTTTGCAGCTGCAAATAAACTTTTCTGCTTCTCCACCCTGTTGTGATTATTGGGTGTAGCACACCGGGTAACGAACCAACTTCAGCTGTTGTTTAGCCTCTCGGCACTGGGTGCCGGCAACACTTGGAAAAACTAGATTCTCATTGGCTTAGTAATGACCGAACATCTATTGTGTTCTCTGGCTAATCAGAACCTGGCCTATTCTTAAAAGTGAGATTGAATGTATCTGTATAAACTAGTTTCTGATTAGCTGAACTTGTTAGGCCTAAAACTTAATTGGTAAAATGGTTTGCCGTTAACTACCTTGGGCAGAAAGCCAAAAGCGTCACTTTGGCACATATCAGATTCTTTCAGCATTTTTTCAAACTTAAAGTTCCTAATGATAAAGTAAATTTTCATCAGGTTAGGATTATTTCTTTTAATTAAGTTACTTTCGGGAATTGTGACTGTTGGCTTTCAGACTTCCTTGCTTCCACACTAGAAAAACTGGACTGTAACAGGATCAATAGATGGGGAAAAAATGCCTAATGGTCAGGGTTTAAGAAAACTGGGGGAGATGAAAGACCCGCTTGTTGACCAGTGAACGACGGATTCGTGTTCTACCAGTGTTGTCCATATTAGCAGTGAACACCTTTGTGTCATGGTGTGAATAACACCAAGCCATATTCATTTTCTATGTGGAAAACGTGAGCCATTAATTTAGGCATAATGAACTGGGATATGATTTGCTTTCTTATTAATGCAGTGTGTAAACACTGATTGGAGTCTTTGTATTCATGCATTTTGATCATTCATGTTTTTAATGGAGTGTGGGGAGCCTAAATGTTCTCTGTTCCCAGGGCCCCAAGAAATCTTAACCCCCCTCTGCCTCCAGGCTTAGTGCAATATGTCAGGAATCACCAGCTGCAGAGAGGGTTCCAGATCAGACACCTGTTCTAGTCAATAGAGGTTAAATACCCCAAAGACAGGGCTAGCACCCAGGGGTGCCCGCACCCTGGTGTAATCACTGCAAACCCTGCTTCCCAAGCTGCACAGAATCCTGTGTCTTCCCACCAGATCATCCTCCCTAGGCTGGAAAGGCGTCGTTTACTGCCCTTCTTTGCACTTCCTAGGAGCGGGGGGTGTTCCAAGGGCTGCACAGACGCTTGAATGGATCTTCACAGCTGCTCCCACCCAGTGAGAGAGGTAGGAGAAGATTATTGTCCCCCATTTCTTGATGGAGAAACTACGGCAGAGGAAGGTAAAGTGAAGTGACTTCTCTAATATCAAATGGGCAGGCAGTGGCAGAGTTCGGATTAGAACCCAAGAGTCCTGCCTTCCCTTGGGAGACTTTCCCCAGGGTCTTGGAGGAATGGAACCCAGGAGTCCTGTCTTCCAAACTTACTGACTGCTCAAATTTCAGACACTAAATGCTCACAATAAAGTGCTCTCAAATGAGCTACACCAATTGTACCTTGCAAATATGCAGCAAGTAATTTGGAAGAACTAACAATCAAACGCCTCCCAGACATTACTAGAGAGAAGGTGGCAAACCTTATCATCTGTGTTATGAATTGTTGCTCAGTCTTGAAAGTGAATAACTCGAGGGTGGAAGGCTTGGTTGCTACCAGAGGCTGAGCTGGCAGGGGGTGGAAGGGGCAGGAACACAGTCTCTACCCCTGAGCCTGTAGCAATTCTTGTCCGAGTGAAGTGAGGCTACCATGCAGCTCTGTGGCAGTGAGATAGATACTGCGGGAAATCGCAATCTGAGAGATCCCTACGGAATGAGGTTAAACTTGATGGAACTAAGGTTCAGTGTTTTAGGAGATCACTGTATTGAAAAGGCAAATGTTTCTGTATTATGGTGGGATTGTATGGCAGTTCTTTAAGGAGGAGACATGGGAAATGGAAACCTTGAGAAGCGCTATGAGCTTCAAGGGTCTCTGAAACAATGTGCTAGAGAAACAAAGGTAAGTGTCATTCCTAGGAAATCCATGGGAGAAGGGAAGACAATGTCTCACTCTCAGACCAAGTCTTTGAAGCTCCATCCTGGTGAAAGACCCTTGACTGCTCATCACCCGTAGCATGAAGACAAGATGAGAGGGCTCTAGCGGGTACAAGAGCAACTCAGAGATTCCTGAGTATGCTTGTTCTGGACCACAGTGCTTCTGATGAACTAGTAACCACAGACACCCAGCCAGGAGGGGTGTGAAGGCCTGGTCACTGGCCAGAGCCTTTTGAGGAGTGAGGTGATCCCTGGGAAGCTTAGAAGGGTGTGGGTAGATTCTTCATACAAAGGAAGCTCTTTTCAGGTTCCTGCTCCAGGATAACGTACATGCCGCAGCTCCCATATCCGGTCATCTTCATTGTCTCTTCCAAAAAAAAAGCAACCAACCAAACACCAGTCAGTCCCTCCCGCCAGCTCCCCTTACCAGGTCCTACAGAAACTCCCCTCTGTTCAGCTGCTTGCTAGCTCCTGTGCTGAGACTTTTAGACTTCATCATGTAAAGCAGACGAGAGTACAATCATACAAAACAATAAAAACTAAATCTGGGTCCCTGCCTCAGTTTCCTCATCACACCAGGGGATTCTCTGTGCTGGGTCCAAGACCCTGGATTAGCCAGAGTCCTGGGCCAGAGAAGGCAGCTCCTCCCCCCACACTCCTCATAAGGCTTCTACATGTTAGGTGGCCTCTCTCCTGGACCCTTCTTCCAACTTCTGTGACCTTGCTCTCTTTCCCATCCCCACCCCTCACTTCCTCTTCCTGTCTGGCCCCTGTTCCTGTGTGTTTCTTTATTTTAAGCCCCCACGTTCTCATCTGGTCCCTTTTGTTTTTCTCCTTATAAGGTTCCACGGCTCCTGCTTTCCCTGCTCCCTTCAGGAGCCATCTGCACGTGTTTGTGAAGGATGCAGCTCACCCATTGTCCCAGATGTTTGCACCTCAGTAGGGTCATTCCGTCCTAAGCACTGTCTCCTTGTCGCTGTCTGGTGCATGGTGCTACAGGGCTTGTCAGCACTGGGGGCTCCACATACTTTCAGGCTCTCCTGACACAGGAGATTTTCATAGCACAACTCCACAAAAAGAACCACAGTCCATCACGTGTCCTGCCATAGCCCCAAACCATACAGATGCGGTGGGAAAAAGGCAGCAGGAAGAGAAATAGATCCACGCAGGACCTGCCCCTGAGTAACTGACTTCAGTGCTGGGCGATGGAGGAAATGACCGGAACTGATTGAAACACAAACACACACCCAGCGCCAGAATGGTACAATATCACCTCCCAGCAGTGCAGACAAACCACTGAGGCCGAACAGGCAGTGTCACTTACTGACATGGCTTCTTGCTTCTCCTCTCACTGTATTTCTCCTTCTCCCCCGACACCAGAGGGGCATGAGACTCAGGATGCTGGGGAGTCAATGTGGCCAAGCAGAAAGCAGGTTGAGCCTGCACTGGGAAGTTACCTTGTCTAGCAGGAGATAGGAAGCTAGGGCACTGGAGCAGGGGGAAGGGGAAAGGAATGGGCATTACTCATCGGATCCTGAGCCCATTGAAACTCTGGAGGGGTCACAGCTAGGGCGTGTTTCTAGAAGTCATTCAGAGCAATGGGAGAAGTTAAATATAAGGCAAAGGGGTGTGCGTAGAACAGTTTGTCCTCAGGGGCCTGGGAGGGGAAGGACATCTGCTAATTTCTTCCTTCTCATTTGCTTTACTTCTTCTTCTTCCTTATCCTAAAGATACTCAGCATGGAAGTGGTGACACTTCTCCCCTGAAGGAATGGCTCTGAGTCACTTTCCTTTGCTTCTTCCCACCTTTACCAGGGCAGCTAGCAGGGAGAGGATCCTGACTGATGGCTATTTTCATTCTTTTCTTTCTTAGTGTTTAGCCCTGGAATCGGCCTTGCTCAGGGTGACCACACGTCCCGTTTTGGCTGGAACAGTCCCTTTTTTCGGCCCTTCCTCACTTTTTTGGCAAAAATATACCCAAATGCATGAAGCGGGGTCGAGCTGGAGGGAGAGCTCAGGAGAATGGCTCGGGCTGGCCCCACACGCGAGTGGGCTGCAGGAGAGCACAGGCTGCCCCTGCACACCGGGAGGTAGGGGGACCTCAGGCTGGCCCCGTGTAGGTGGGAGGCAGGGAGGGCTGGGGCTGGCCCTGCATGCAGAGAGGAGAGTGGAGCCTTGGGTGGCCCAGTGTGCAGGTGGGCAGCGGGGGTGGGGTGGGACTCAGGCACTGGGGTGGCACTGTGTGGGGGATACAGGGGGACATCAGGCTGGCCCCACATGGGAGGAAGCAGGGACTGCTTGGGCTGACCCCATTTGGTTGGCTTCAGGCTGGCCCATGGGGTGTCTCATTTTCCCTTTGGGAAAATATGGTCATCCTAGCCCTGCCTAAATGGCTAATATCTAGTGGGCAGTCAGGGGAAAAAACTTCTTCAGTGCAGAGTTACGGTTGCCTGGTGAGATGTCGTCCCCTTGCAGAACATCAACATCACCAAAACTCAAACCTCTGAACATCAGGAAATGCTCCCACACCCTTAACTCTGCTCTCTCTCAGCAATGTCCCAATATGCCCTGGTAACACACACACGTTTTGCTCTGCCAACACCATGGTGGCTGAAGTGTCTGAGCTTTTCACCTCCAGTTACAGCAACTCTAAACAGACCCACACTCTCAGTTGGGCCTGACACGGCACAACCCCTGGGCAAGCCAGATGGTGACACAGGCTGGGCCTGGCTATGAGAGTGACTGCAGAGCCACCCACCCCCCACTCAGAGGAATACCCCCACCTCACTGACCCCTGCTCACTCACCCACATTGCCCCCCTCAATTCTGAAAACCTGGGTGGGGAAGCTTATTTTCTCTTGTGATGCTCTGAGCATCTGGATCTAAGAATGGTGCCCCCTCAGCTGTTCCCTTGGGGAAACCAAAGAGTTAATTTTGAGAGAGCTGATTAGGCTCCAGGCTGGACAGGATGATCTCCACCTAGGCTCTCCATGGTCCCGGTCCATGTTGCTAATTGAAAAAACAAAGATCCAATGTCCCTCTTATACAGTTTATTAAAGTGAACAAATCGAGACCACACATCACTAAGGCTAAATTACTGTAAACACTATAGAACTAACTAAGGGTTAAACGATACAGTTATACAGTTATGCTCAAATCAGTGAATCAATGAATTAACAAGGATATTGCACTGGAATAAAGTGTCATCAATTTAGTGAAATCATCAGAGTAATACAGCACAACATCAGCCCTTATAAATCCTAATACAAGGGGAGCCTGCCAATGAGCTGTGACTGTTCAGTGAGGTGTCTATGGAAAGGTTAGGATTTGCTGGTTAGGATTATGCTATCTGTACGCATGCATCGTTTTTGTATTTGAAGTTATGAGTATTGGCTCTATACCTGGATTTCAAATGTTGGCTCCTAGGGTACAGCCCACAAGGTAGCTAGCCAGCACATCTTGAAGGGACTGTTCAAATTCACAGTTTCAGAGTAGCAGCCATGTTAGTCTGTATCCGCAAAAAGAAAAGGAGGATTTGTGGCACCTTAGAGACTAACAAATTTATTTGAGCATAAGCTTTCATGAGCTACAGCTCACTTGTACTCCTTTTCTTTTTGTTCAAATTAAGTGGTTCATCAAGGAATGCTTGATTGACAATGAACCATGGGAGACGCCGATCTACACTGAATGGGCCGTCATGTAAAGGTGATGTCTGGAGTGTAGGTAATGGCTTCCTACAAAGAGTGAGGGAAATTGGGCATGAACGTATGACTTGCCCATGTGACTCCAAACTCCATCTTGTTGCTATAATTTTCCACAGTAAGAACAATGGGATGCCCTCAACATGGCAAAAGCTGTAAAAGACCCTGGAAAGACCTCCCTTTTGTCTTCAATCCTGCTCTTACCCCTGGAAGAACTTTGCTACAAACTGAAGCTCTGAACAAAGGACTGAATGACCCATCCAAGCTGTGGACGTACTCCAGGGACTTGACTTGAGCCAGCAGTTTATTCCATCACTGCTACAAGCCTGAACCAAGAACTTTGCCATACTGCATGCAATTGATTCCTTTAACCAATTTTAACTCTCACCTTCCCCCCCCCCCTTTTTTAAAATGAATTTTAGACATTAAAGAATTGGCACCAGCGTGATTTTGGGGTAAGATCTGAGTTATATATTGACCTGGGTGTGTGACTGGTCCTTTGGGATCTGAAGAACCTATTATTTGATTAGACTGCTTGTAAAGAACCACTCGTCTCTGAATCTATTGTTTCTGGTGGTGATATAAGAACTGGAATGCCTGAGGAAACTGCCTTTATGTTTTCTTGTTAGCCAGTGTGGTGAAACAGAAGTTTACTTTTGTGGCTGGTTTCGTATATCTTTTAAAAGAATAACCACCAGTTTTGGGTTGTGTTTGCCCTATTTCTCAGCAGTTTGTCCTGAATTTGGCATCCTCAGTTGTGACCCACTAAGGCACGGTTACAACTGGAAAAGAGATGATGGAATGGGGACACAGGCAAGGCTCTGCAGCATCAGAGCTGGGAACGGAATATTGGGGAACAGACTGTGCCAGCGGGTAGAGCTATGAAAAAGTGTCAAGGTTTCTTCCCCACTCTGAACTTTAGGGTACAGATGTGGGGACCTACATGAAAGACCCCTTAAGCTTATTCTTACCAGTTTAGGTTAAAAGCTGCCACCACCAAAGTGTTACACAAAGAACAGGGAAAGTGCCCACTTGGAAACGTCTTCCCCCCAACATATCCCCCCAAGCACTACACCCCCTTTCCTGGGGAAGGCTTGATAAAAATCCTCACCAATTTGCATAGGTGAACGCAGACCCAAACCCTTGGATCTTAAGAACAAGGAAAAAGCAATCAGGTTCTTAAAAGAAGAATTTTAATTAAAGAAAAAGTAAAAGAATCACCTCTGTAAAATCAGGATGGTAAATACTTTACAGGGTAATCAGATTCAAAACATAGAGAATCCCTCTAGGCAAAACCTTAAGTTACAAAATGACACAAAAACAGGAATCTATATTCCATTCAGCACAACTTATTTTATCAGCCATTTAAACAATCAGAATCTAACGCATATCTAACTAGATTGCTTACTGGCTTTTTCTTCTATTAAAATTCTTCTTGTAAGAACCTGATTGCTTTTTTCATTGTTCTTGAGATCCAAGGGTTTGGGTCTGTGTTCCCCTATGCAAATTGGTGACGATTTTTATCAATCCTTCCCCAGGAAAGGGGGTGTAGGGTTTGGGGAGGATTTTGGGGGGAAAGATGTTTCCAAGCGGGGTCTTTCCCGGTTATATATCTGTTAGACGCTTGGTGGTGGCAGCGATAAAGTACAAGGGCAAAAGGTAAAATAGTTTGTACCT
The DNA here is from genome assembly GCF_965140265.1 of Lepidochelys kempii. NCBI lineage: Eukaryota > Metazoa > Chordata > Testudines > Cheloniidae > Lepidochelys > Lepidochelys kempii. Next base: position 76,035,417 of record NC_133266.1, read on the forward strand.
TAGGGAAGTTCTAACCTAAGCTGGTAAAAATAAGCTTAGGGGGTTTTCATGCAGGTCCCCACATCTGTATCCTGGAGTTCAGAGTGGGGAAGGAACCTTGACAGGGTGGCAGAGCGGTGGGATTAACTTGAAATAATTTTGAGATCAATTTGAGATTTTTTGAACCTGAAGCAGAAATTTTAAAAGGAAATATTTTTTTCCTTTGGGCTGCTGGAAAGCAGGTTTTAAGCTGAAAGCAGTTAGAGTCTTTTTTTCTGCTGGGGGGCCACAGCAGAGACAAAAGGGGATTGTCTTTTGTGAGCTGGAGTTTTCTCTACCTAAAGGCAGGGTAGTTAACCTCCTGCAGGGAAATTCATAAGTCTTCACAGACTCGAAGTAGTTTTTTTTTTCCCTAAGAGCAACTAGAGGGGTTTTCTGCCTATTTACCTGGAGACAAAGGTGTTAGGTTTTTTTTTTTTAAGGATTTTTCTGTAGGCTGACAATCACTATCAGAGAACATAGGTACCCGGACAGCACAGCAAAATTTTACAAGCCACGTTTTTTTTTTTGTTTTCTTTCTAACTCTCGGGTGTAAAGTTAGTTAAAAACCAGAGAGGTTAGGATGATAGACTGCACTGTTCAACAGAAGCTGGAATTGACCAGATTGGAGGCTGAGGAAAGACAAAAGGAACATGAAAGATGGGTAGAACACCGACAGAGGGAGATGGATGTACAAGCGGCCAAAGAAAAAGAAATGGAGGCTGCCCACAGGAGAGAAATGGAGGCAAGGGAAAAAGAAATGGAGGCAATGGACAAAGAACTGGAGGAGAAGGAAAAAGAGAGGAAGCATGCATTGGAGATGGAGAAGGCAAAGGCTCAGCAGGATATACCAACAAACCCTAGCAATCCTTCTCCAGGTACCACTTCCCATCCAAGAAAGTTCCCCACCTACAAGGCAGGCGATGATACCGAGGCCTTCTTAGAAAACTTTGAAAGGACCTGCCTTGGGTACGGCATCTCTACAGACCAATACATGGTAGAGCTGAAGCCGCAGCTCAGTGGACCCTTACCTGAGGTGGCGGCTGAAATGCCTAAGGAACACATGAACAAGTATGAATTGTTTAAAACCAAGGCGAGAGTCAGAATGGGGCTAACACCCGAGCATTCCTGTCGGTGGTTCAGAGCCCTAAGGTGGAAACTAGACGTGTCATTTACCCGACATGCCTACCACATTGTGAAACATTGGGATGCCTGGATATCGGGAGCAAGTGTTAAATCTCCAGAAGATTTGCCCTTCCTAATGCAAATGGAGCAGTTCTTAGAGGGAGTTCCTGAGGAAATAGAAAGATACATCCTAGATGGGAAGCCCAAAACTGTAATTGAGGCGGGGGAGATTGGAGCCAAATGGGTGGAGGTGGCAGAAAAGAAAAAAACTGGTTGCAGCTGGAGCGGATACCAGAAGAGACATCCTCAGACCACACCCTACTACCTGGGGCAGCCCAAGGCCCCAACTACCCCCCAAGGAACCCTCCAGACACCTTATTGTCCCGCCACACCGTTATCCAGCAACCCACCTCGCCCCAGTCACCCGTCAGCTGGACGATGTTTCAAATGTAACAAGCCGGGGCATGTAAAGGCCAACTGCCCCAAGAAGCCCAACAGATTACAGTTCATTGCACCGGAATCACACCAGAGGTCCTCAGGCCCAGATACCTCCCAGATACCCTCGGAGTGGAGGGAAACTGTGAGTGTGGGCGGGAAGAAGGTCACCGCGTGGAGGGACACCAGAGCACAAATGTCAGCTATCCATGCTTCCTTAGTGGACCCCAATTTAATCAACCCAGAGATCCAAGTGATGATTCAACCCTTCAAGTCCAACCCTTGCAATTTGCCCACAGCCAAGTTGCCTGTCCAGTACAAAGGCTGGTCAGGAACGTGGACTTTTGCAGTCTATGATGATTATCCCATCCCCATGCTGTTGGGAGAAGACTTGGCCAATCATGTGAAGCTAGCCAAGAGGATGGGAATGGTCACCCACAGCCAGGCTAAACAAGCCGTCACGCCTAGCTCTGTTCTGGAAACTTCTACCGGGATCCGGTCAGAGGTGATGGACCCAGACCCCAGGCCAATGTCTGCAACAGCAGTAGTGGATCCAGTCCCAGAACCGGAACTGGCGGAACAAACAGCACCAGACCCATTGCCAGCACTGAATCCAGTACTTGCAACCCCAACACCAGAGGGCCCCACCGAACCTGAACCGGCAGCAGCCAATAACCCTACACAAGAGGCTCAGCCGGAGCTTGAACCCCAACATAGTGCACCAGTCACAGTCAACGGAAACAGCCCCATCCCTACATCGCTTCCAGAGGGACCAAGCCGAGGTCCACAATCCAATGAGGAACTGATGTCTCCAGCATCAAGGGAATAGTTCCAGACCGAACAGGAAGCAGATGAAAGCCTCCAGAGAACTGGGACGCTGGCCCGGAGCAACCCATCGCCTCTCAGCTCTTCTAATCAATCCAGATTTGTTGTAGAAAGAGAACTTTTATACAAGGATACTCTTTCTGGTGGACACCAGGAAGACTGGCATCCTCAGAGACAGTTGGTAGTTCCAACTAAGTACCGGGTCAAGCTCTTGAGCTTAGCCCACGATCATCCTAGTGGCCATGCTGGGGTGAACAGGACCAAAGACTGTTTGGGGAGGTCATTGCACTGGGAGGGAATGGGCAAGGATGTTTCTACCTATGTCTGGTCTTGTGAAGTATGCCAAAGAGTGGGAAAACTCCAAGACCAGGTCAAAGCCCCTCTCCAGCCACTCCCAATCATTGAAGTTCCATTTCAGCAAGTAGCTGTGGATATTCTAGGTCCTTTTCCGAAAAAGACACCCAGAGGAAAGCAGTACATACTGACTTTCATGGATTTTGCCACCCGATGGCCAGAAGCAGTAGCTCTAAGCAACACCAGTGCTAAAAGTGTGTGCCAGGCACTAGCAGACATTTTTGCCAGGGTAGGTTGGCCCTCCGACATCCTCACAGATGCAGGAACTAATTTCCTGGCAGGAACTATGAAAAGCCTTTGGGAAGCTCATGGGGTAAATCACTTGGTTGCCACTCCTTACCACCATCAAACAAATAGCATGGTGGAGAAGTTTAATGGAACTTTGGGGGCCATGATATGTAAATTCGTAAATGAGCACTCCTATGATTGGGACCTAGTGTTGCAGCAGTTGCTCTTTGCCTACTGAGCTGTACCACGTCCCAGTTTAGGGTTTTCACCATTTGAACTTGTATATGGCCGCGAGGTTAAGGGGCCATTACAGTTGGTGAAGCAGCAATGGGAGGGATTTACACCTTCTCCAGGAACTAATATTCTGGACTTTATAATCAACCTACAAAACACCCTCCGAACCTCTCTAGCCCTTGCTAAAGAAAACCTACAGGATACTGAAAAAGAGCAAAAAGCCTGGTATGATAAACATGCCAGAGAGCGTTCCTTCAAAGTAGGGGACCAGGTCATGGTCTTAAAGGCACTCCAGGCCCATAAAATGGAAGCATCGTAGGAAGAGCCATTCACAGTCCAGGAGCGCCTGGGAGCTGTTAATTATCTCATAGCATTCCCCACCTGCAATCGAAAGCCTAAGGTGTACCATATTAATTCTCTAAAGCCCTTTTATTACAGAGAATTAAAGGTTTGTCAGTATACAGCCCAGGGAGGAGATGACGCTGAGTGGCCTGAAGGTGTCTACTACGAAGGGAAAAGTGCTGGTGGTGTGGAAGAGGTGAACCTCTCCATGACCCTTGGGCGTATGCAGCGACAGCAGATCCAGGAGCTGTGCACTAGCTATGCGCCGACGTTCTCAGCTACCCCAGGACTGACTGAACAGGCATACCACTCCATTGACACAGGTAATGCTCACCCAATTAAAGTCCAACCTTACCGGGTGTCTCCTCGAGCTAAAACTGCTATAGACCGGGAGATCCAGGATATGTTACAGATGGGTGTAATCTGCCCCTCTGGCAGTGCATGGGCATCTCCAGTGGTTCTAGTTCCCAAACCAGATGGGGAGATACGTTTTTGCGTGGACTTCCGTAAGCTAAATGCTGCAACTCGCCCAGACAACTATCCAATGCCACGCACAGATGAACTATTAGAGAAACTGGGACAGGCCCAGTTCATCTCTACCTTGGACTTAACCAAGGGGTACTGGCAGGTACCACTAGATGAATCTGCCAAGGAAAGGTCAGCCTTCACCACCCATGTCGGGCTGTATGAATTTAATGTACTCCCTTTCGGGCTGCGGAATGCACCCGCCACCTTCCAAAGACTTGTAGATGGTCTCCTAGCAGGATTGGGAAAATATGCAGTCCCCTACCTTGACGATGTCACCATATTTTAGGATTCCTGGGCAGAACACCTGGAACATCTACAAACAGTCTTCGAGCACATAAGGGAGGCAGGACTAACTGTTAAGACTAAGAAGTGTCAAATAGGCCTAAACAGAGTGACTTACCTTGGACACCAGGTGGGTCAAGGAACTATCAACCCCCTACAGGCCAAAGTGGATACTATCCAAAAGTGGCCTGTCCCAAAGTCAAAGAAACAGGTCCAATCCTTCTTAGGCTTGGCCGGTTATTACAGGCGATTTGTACCACAATACAGCCAAATCGCCACGCCACTGACAGACCTAACCAAAAAGAAACAGCCAAATGCCGTTCAGTGGACCGAAGAGTGTCAGAAGGCCTTTAACCAGCTTAAAGCGACACTCATGTCTGACACTGTGCTAAGGGCCCCAGACTTTGACAAACCGTTCCTAGTAACCACAGATGCATCCGAGCGTGGTGTGGGAGCAGTTTTAATGCAGGAAGGACCGGATCAAGAATTCCACCCTGTAGTGTTTCTCAGCAAGAAGCTGTCTGAGAGGGAAAGCAACTGGTTAGTCAGTGAAAAAGAATGTTACGCCATTGTCTACGCTCTGGAAAAGCTATGCCCATATGTTTGGGAAAGGCGTTTCCACCTGCAAACCGACCATGCTGCGCTACAGTGGCTTCATACCACCACGGGAAATAACAAAAAACTTATTCGGTGGAGTTTAGCTCTCCAAGATTTTGATTTCAACATCCAACACATCTCAGGAGCTTCTAACAAAGTGGCTGATGCACTCTCCCAGAAACAGAAACAGATTGATAGAGCCAGAAGAGTTCCCAGAAGTTACCTACTACAGGACAGGCCTAACAAAGAAAATAACAGAACACCACTAGCCGTCACCTTCAGCCCCCAACTAAAACCCCTCCAACGCATTATTAAGGATCTACAACCTATCCTAAAGGATGACCCAACACTCTCACAAGTCTTGGGAGACAGGCCAGTCCTTGCCTACAGACAGCCCCGCAACCTGAAGCAAATACTCACCAACAACCACATACCACACAACAGAACCACTAACCCAGGAACTTATCCTTGCAACAAAGCCCGTTGCCAATTGTGCCCACATATCTATTCAGGGGACACCATCACAGGGCCTAATAACATCAGCCACACTATCAGAGGCTCGTTCACCTGCACATCCACCAATGTGATCTATGCCATCATGTGCCAGCAATGCCCCTCTGCCATGTACATTGGTCAAACTGGACAGTCTCTACGTAAAAGAATAAATGGACACAAATCAGATGTCAAGAATTATAACATTCATAAACCAGTCGGAGAACACTTCAATCTCTCTGGTCACGCAATCACAGACATGAAGGTCGCTATCTTAAAACAAAAAAACTTCAAATCCAGACTCCAGCGAGAAACTGCTGAATTGGAATTCATTTGCAAATTGGATACTATTAATTTAGGCTTAAATAGAGACTGGGAGTGGCTAAGTCATTATGCAAGGTAGCCTGTTTCCTCTTGTTTTTTCCTACCCCCCCCCCCCCAGATGTTCTGGTTTAACTTGGATTTAAACCTGGAGAATGGTCAGTTTAGATGAGCTATTACCAGCAGGAGAGTGAGTTTGTGTGTGTATGGGGGTGGGGGGGATGTGAGAAAACCTTGATCTATGCAGGAAATAGCCCGACTTGATTATGTAAAGAGTTGTCACTTTGGATGGGCTAGCACCAGCAGGAGAGTGAATTTGTGTGGGGGGGTGGAGGGTGAGAAAACCTGGATTTGTGCTGGAAATGGCCCACCTGTTGATCACTTTAGATAAGCTATTACCAGCAGGACAGTGGGGTGGGAGGAGGTATTGTTTCATGATTTCTGTGTGTATATAAAGTCTGCTGCAGTTTCCACGGTAAACATCTGATGAAGTGAGCTGTAGCTCACGAAAGCTCATGCTCAAATAAATTGGTTAGTCTCTAAGGTGCCACAAGTCCTCCTTTTCTTTTTGCGAATACAGACTAACACGGCTGTTCCTCTGAAATCTCCCATGAAAGTTTCCCAGAATCAACTGGTTAAAATCGTCCTTCAGATGTGGAAAATATTGTTTAGTCTTTATATATTTGGTAGTATATTTAGAGGTACATGTGCCTTATTAACTCTGTTTTCTCCGAGAGCTCCAGGAAGAAATCACAGCCAGCATTTCACCCTATCTGTGATTTGGGGGGTGTCTCATAAATATAAAGGGAAGGGTAAACACCTTTAAAATCGCTCCTGGCCAGAGGAAAAACCCTTTCACCTGTAAAGGGTTAAGAAGCTAGGATAACCTCACTGGCACCTGACCAAAATGACCAATGAGGAGAGAAGATACTTTCAAAGCTGGAGCGGGGAAGAAACAAAGGCTCTCTCTGTCTGTGTGGTGCATTTTCTGGGAACAGAAAGGAATGGAGTCTTAGAACTTAGTAAGTAATCTAGCCAGATATGCGTTAGATTCTGTTTGTTTAAATGGCTGAGAAAATAAGTTGTGCTGAATGGAATGCAGATTCCTGTTTTCGGTGTCTTTTTGTAACTTAAGGTTTTGTCTAGAGGGATTCTCTATATTTTGAATCTGATTACCCTGTAAGGTATTTACCAGCCTGATTTTACAGAGGTGATTCTTTTTACTTTTTCTTCTATTAAAATTCTTCTTTTAAGAACCCGATTGCTTTTTTCCTAGTTCTTAAGATCCAAGGGTTTGGGTCTGTGTTCACCGATGCAAATTGGTGAGGATTTTTATAAGCCTTCCCCAGGAAAGGGGGTGTCATGTTTGGGGAGGATTTTGGGGGAAAAGAGGTTTAGAAGGGGGCTCTTTCCCTGTTATATATCTGTTAGACGCTTGGTGGTGGCAGCGATAAAGTACAAGGGCAAAAGGTAAAATAGTTTGTACCTTGGGGAAGTTCTAACCTAAGCTGGTAAAAATAAGCTTAGGGGGTTTTCATGCAGGTCCCCACATCTGTACCCTAGAGTTCAGAGTGGGGAAGGAGCCTTGACAGCCTCTGAAGTTGTTTTCCATAACCCACCATGACTTGCCACCAGATGTCAGGGTAGAGCTCATCCTGACTCTGCTTACACCTGCATTTCGGATTTCTGGTCTTCTGCTCTCTGTCTGTGTGATAAGAGCCAGGGGAGAGGGTGAAGGAAAGGAGGCACTTAAGTCCACTTGTAAGAGGTTTAGAATAAAGGCAGCATTATGAGAGATGGGCAGTAATTTTTTTTTAAAGTTTGGTGCTACTCCAGTAAAGGCAACTGGAGGACTGTAAATTAAAGTTTCGGGTGGTTAAAGATAACTTGGCACACCAGGTTTGGAGGATTTGGTCGGAGTGAAGAAAAGAGAAAAAAATGGTTTTGAAGTGAAAAAGGGAGAGTGAGTGGGTTAACCCAGGAAGTTGCTCAGAAACAATTAACTGCAACAGAGAATGGCACTTCTGCAATTCAACTGAGGTGCAAACAAAAGCGCAAAAAAAAAAAAAAAGGCCCAGGGTAAGGCAGCTGAATTGAACCTTAAAGAATTGAATGCAGAAGTAAATGATTTAAAATAAGTGAAGAGTTACAAGTAGCTTTTGCAAAAATTAATACCGCAGACTTTGTAGGGAAGTAAACACTTAGGAGTTGTGAAAATGTTAAAAAGTAACAGTTGTGGTGTTATAAAAAGGGAATTCTTGGTTTAATAATAATACCCAGTTATGTAGATATAAATATATGTGCAATGACTTGTCCTTCTCACTGGCTTCAGTGACACGGCGGCAGGCTCACGAGATGACAGCTGGGTGTTCACAGGCGAATGACAGCGATGGATGTTAACTGCCACAGATGGTAAGTCATAGCTGCAGGTGGCACTTGCCCGGAGTTTCCATCACCTGTGGAAGCAAACCCACGTGCACCTGCCACTCGGATGGACAGCCCCCAACTGAGGGAATGGCTGCTGTTATATAGATTCTGTAGCGCAAAACCCCTTCGGGAAACCCCATAGAATCCCCGGGGAAAATCCAGTTAAAACTGGAACTTGTTTACTACTTGGGCCCCTGACCATTGGAAAGGGCAGGAAAACACTCCAACTGCCCTCCTGATCACATGACCAAGTCCTCCATTTTAGATAACAAAATGGGTTCCATACAAACAATAAATCATAATACTAACAGCCTTACAAACACAGCTTTAGGAATTTGCCCCTAACGGAGGGGAAATGGGAATAGTTTGTCATCAAAATCACTAGGGGTGTGTGTGTGTGTGTGTATAAATGGGGTTTCTTTTGGAACTTAACTTGACTGCCTTGTTTATACAAAATGGGAATGTAATCAGGGTACAGTATTATAAAAAAATAATCAGAGCAGTGCAAGGGATATTAGGCAAAAAATAATTTGTGTGTGTAAATATTTCTGTGTGATGATGCAAGGTTTTAATGACCTAAACCAACACTCCTGGTTTGTAAAATCCTGTTTGTAGGTTTAAGAATAATTGGGTTTGTTTTGTTTTTAAATAAAAAAATAATGCCACTAAAAGTCCACTTGAATCTCACATCCAAAGTTGCAACATTGACAGACCCTTTTGTCAGCTAGTATGAGGTGGCTTTGGTATTTAGCATTTAACCCTTTGGGTACTTCTATGTGTTTATGAAGTTTAATATCTTTTTAAATGAGGACCAAAGAATGTGGCCTTGGCAGAGGCAGCCACAACTGGGAAAATGGAGAGAGATACTGGATCCTTTTTTTTTTTTAAACTAATTGTGAATTGGTTGGGGATCAAAATAATACTGGGGTGGGGGGAGTAAATGGGATGGAAGGCTCCCTTGCCATGCAAACAAAAACGACACTACTAATGTTTAGAGAAAGGAAAGTCCACTGAACACGTCTACTTTCATCTAAGCGTGCAGCCAGCAATAACCTAAGTGACTGCATACCGCATCACTGTGACATTTAAAATATGCACTGTCCTAATTCTTTCTAAATGATCCTATTGTTTTTCTAGCTGTATCTTTGTATCTCATACTGTTATTTATCCGTTTTGTTCCCCATCCCTCAAGTGTTTTTATATGGGAAAAAATGTATTGAAGAAACTTAGTATGCAGTTGACAAAGAGGAATTTGGTGTAATTATGATTGGTGATTATTTTTTATACTGTAAGTGCCAAAGCTTTACTACCGTGGAAAGACAACTCTTTTAATAAAAAGATTTACAAACCAAATGTGTGGCTAGTGATTTTTTATTTTGTTGTTGCAATGGGGTTCAGGGAAAGAAGGTGTACCCTGAACTGAAATAGCTTTGCCTTTGGAAAGAAGACGGGACAGCCATCTTTCTGCAATATGAAGTTGAAAACAGGAGAATATTTGTGGATCATTTTCGTAAAGAAAGTAGCATAGAAACGATTATTTGAATTACAGTAGCCCCTAGAGACACCAGTGGAGATCAAAGCACCACTGAGTTAGTACAAACCCCATAGAGTTAGTACACACCAAGTGAGAAAGTGATTGAGAGAGCTTCAGGGCAGGGACTAATTAGATGAGACAGACAAAGAATGGGAGAAAGGAAGTATTATCTCCATTTTAAAGATGGGAAACTGTGGGACAGCATTTAAGGCCTCAGTCCAACAAGGTACTTAAGCGTGTGAGTAACTTTAAGCGCACGTATTGTCTTATCAGTTTTAATGGGATTACTGACATGCTTAAAGTTAGCCCTATGTTTAAGTATTTGCTGAACTGGGGTCCAAGCGACTTGCCCAGCATCCCAAACGAAGTGGCAAAGCCAGGAATTGACCCTACATCTCCTGGGATCAGGCCTATAGCTAAGCTGCACTAGAAATTGACCCTACATCTCCTGAGATCAGGCCTACAGCTTAGCTGCACTATCACCCATACAGAGTAAGCATTGGGGAAGAAGATTATAAATTATCTTAATTCATCCATCCTTGTGGATGGAGGATAATTTAATCACTTGTTACTAAGCAAGGGATGGAAATGTATAAGAGACACCTGTCTCCATTTTACAAGAATTTACAGATCCATCCTACTTCATTCTTGAAAAGTGGGCTGCTATTCAGGGTGGATAAAAACAATCAATGATTAAAAAAAAAAATAACAAAAATCAGATTTTTTTATTTAAATCGGATTTTTGAGGGAAAAAACCTCTCTAAAGATAGTTTTAATTAAGAATCACTATAGCTCAAAGATATCTCATTATGGAATAGGGATTATAAATACTCTAGTATGAGACAATATATTCATGTCATGTTTAAGAAAAGTTTTGTAAATGAGTTCCAATAGTTCATGGATTAGGGACCCAATCTTATGGGGTTCCAGAGGCTTCTGTATAGATTATTTAGGGTAATCTTTCTACCTACCCAATGGGACTCAGTGATCAGACTAGAAGATACCATCAGAGATGCTTAGTTTTGTAGTTCTCAAACTGTGGATTTGTGTCTCCAGAGATAACATGCTTCTTAACAGCAAAAATGTTTTAAATAAATAAAAAAATAGATAATATAGAGAGGTGAGAAATAAGAGACCTCAACCCTATTGTCCCTCTGCAAATTTGTGTACACAGAGTCAATCCCTTACCTCTCGCTAAAAGTGCAAAGTTTCAAAAAGTTCAATGCATAGAAGATTGTTGGGGGTAGAATAGATCTGAACAAGGAGAAGAAGTCTGGAGATAAATGTGAGAAGGGAGGGACAGGCAGTAGAAACAAAAGTCAAACTGTTTGAGCAGCATATTCCAGAAGTCTTGAGGTCTTTCTGAGTGTAGCCTTCATTGATTTGACATGTACCATACCATTCTCTCGCTAGAAGGGAAAACCTATAATAGCAGCAGGTTGTAAAAGAGACCCAGTTTGGGAATATTTTAATGAAGTTTCTCTACTTGTGGGTAAGACAGGCATGCGTGTAAAACGCAAACAGTGCAACAAAGAAATGCAAGGCCTGGTTTCCCAAATGAAACAACATCATGAGAAGTGTTCCTTCTCAGGAGGAAGCTGTATTGAAGATGATGAGAGGAACATGTCTGAACATGCAGGATCTTCAGGGTGGTAAACTTTTTTATTTCATACTTCTCTCTTAAGGGCTGCCTGTCTTCCTTCTGGACTATTCTTGAATTCTCATGTTTCAGCAAAAAATATAGTTGTTACTCTATGGTACTGTCACTTTAGATGCAGTTGTAATAAAAAAATAAACAGCTGAAATGGGCGGATCTTCCTTTTACAATTTCACCTTTAAAGTAGTACTGAGTGTCAGTGAATGCAATGAGTCATACAAAATGAGCAGTATGGTAATAATAATTAAATAACTGCATTGACTTATTTTATTTAGGAGAATCCATCCTCAACATACAGGATTCTGAAGACTATCTACCTTCAAGATCACCATCATTTTCTGTAGTTTTAGAGCCATCTGCCAATGATAGTGTTTCAGTCACATCAAGTGTGTCACACAGCCACAGTATATCACCTGTAGCAAAAAGAAAAAAAATCTCCATCATCCAGAAACAATCATAGATAGGTTTGTGATAAGAACCAGCAGATTACAAAAAGAGGTAATTGATGAAAAAATTGCCCTGTTTGTTTATGCAACAAACTCTCCTTTCCATATGATCAAGAACCCACACTTCATTAACATGGTTCAGTCATTAAGACCAGGATACAGTCCACCCAACAGAGCAGACGTCGCAGGCAAATTGCTGGATAATACGTGTATGAAAGAGAAACTGAGCAGTGTGCAAAAGGTCTAGGGGCCAAAATTGTTAACCTGAGTCTTGATGGATGGAGCAGTGTCCACAATGATCCTGTTGTATGTGCTTGTGTGACAACAGAAGAAGGGAATGTCTTCTTTACAGAAACAATTGATACATCAGGAAATGCTCACACAGCAGAATACTTACAAGAAGTAGCAGTAAAAGCTATACGAAACTGTGAAAAAAAATTCAAATGTCTAGTACGCAGCTTGGTCACAGACAATGCTGCAAATGTATCCAAGATGAGAAGAAATTATTTTGAAGAGAGTGAAGAGAGTCCCAAGCTAATAACATATGGTTGCAATGCTCATTTGATGCACCTCCTAGCCAAAGATTTCAGTGTTTCAGAAATAAAGGCTAATGTTGTTGAAATTGCAAAAAAACACTTTGCAGTAGCTGCTCTGAAAAAAGTGGGAGGAACCAAGCTAACTCTCCCACAAGACATGCGATGGAACTCAGTAGTGGACTGTTTTGAGCACTAGATCGAGATCTTGCCTAATCTGATGACAGTTTGTGAACAAAATCCTGAAAAAATAGATGGCGCTGTCACAGCCAAAGTTCTCAACCCTGGGCTTAAGAGAAATGTTGAACGCATGCTGAGTACCCTGAAGCCTATTTCTGTAGCCTTGAACGCAGGGAAATAGCTGTTTTACTGCTGATGCTGTTGAAATTTGGAAGGAACCGAGTGAGATCTTAAAAAGAGAAATATGCAATGACAGAGCTAAATTACAAGCATTAAAAAAAAACAAATGGGACAAGCACTATCTCCAGCTCATTTTCTTGCAAATATTCTCAATACTTGGTACCAGGGTCAAATCTTAACTGCTGAAGAAGAGGGGTTGGCTATGACATGGACATCCAGCCATCATCCCTCCAGAATGCCAACTAGAATAAACTGCAAAGCTAAGGGTGAACCATTCAAGAAATATAGGATTGCTGATGATGTTTTAAAGAAAGTCACACCAGTGAACTGGTGGAATTCACTTAAGCACTTGGATTCAGAGACTGTTGAAGTGATAATCTCACTTTTAACAACAGTCGCTTCTTCTGCCAGTGTAGAAAGAATATTCTCTTCCTTTGGACTAGTTCATCACAAATTGAGAAATCGTTTGGGACCTGAACAAGCAGGGAAGCTTGTTTTTCTTTTCCAGATTATGAACAAACAGGAAAATGAAGGTGAAGACGACTGAGGTAGCTGCAGAAGCCAGTATTTTAAGTTTCTTATGTTGACCTGGCTGACATAGTCAATTAAATTTCTTAAAAAATATTTCATTTAACTATTTTAGTTAAAAACAATTGTAACAAAAAAACCTGATTTTAAAAAACTTGAATGTTTAACTAAATTCAAAAATTCATATGCTTGTTTTGTTAAAATATTGTATGTTTGCTGTTGAAGAAAAAAATCCAGAATATATAATGTTGTTGTTTTAGTTAAATAAAACAATTTAAATGTCTCTTCTCCTTCTAATACAGCAGGGATCAGCAACCTTTGGCACGTGGCATGTCAGGGAAAGCCCCTGGAGGTCCGGGCTCGTTTGTTTACCTGCCATGTCCGCAGGTTCGGCCGATCGCAGCTCCCACGGGCAACGGTTTGCCATCCCAGGCCTATGGGGGCTGCGGGAAGGGAAGCCAGCAGGTCCCTCGGCCCATGCCACTTCCTGCAGCTCCCATGGCCTGGAGCGGCTGAACCTGCGGACGCCGCAGGTAAACAAACCGGCCTCATCCACCAGCAGCTTTCCCTGGGAGGCCACGTGCCAAAGGTTGCTGATCCCTGTGATACAGCATGGCGAGAAAATCCTCCAAATATTAATGATAGTTCACCTCCCAACGACTTCATAAATATCTGCTTCAATTACGTTTGGTAAATGAAATAACCAATCATTCATTTTCTGATTTTGCTGTAAAACTAATCTGAAAAGTTTTCAAAATAAATCACTTTAAAAATGTATCGTGTTTACCTTCTAAAAATGAAACTTACATCTATCTCTGAGTTGTGAAGAATATTTATTAAGGTTATAACAACCAACAAAAAAGCACTTTTATGTAGAAATCCATGATGAATCGAGTCTTCCTTAATAGTGATTTAAATCAAATCCACCCTGATCTTAACACTTTCAGTGTCCTTACAAACTTAGATGCTTTCACCACAGGCTGGCCGGTTGCCCTTCAGCCAGGCTCTCCCCTTTGATCAGCACTTCAGTTGCTTGGTGTGGTGATGTCTGTAGATGGAGGTGGAAAAGCGAGGAAGAGCATGGCAAACGCCTCTCCCTTTTATCATGTTCTTTCTTCCCTCTTGGCTTTGCCATCCCCCTTCAGAGTCAGGTGAGCATTACTTCATTGCCCTCCCATACTGACTAAAGTAAGGGGGGTGACTCACTCGAGAGTCCAACAGATCCTTTGTTGCTGCGTAGGCCAGTGTCCTTTGTTCCTGTGAGGCTGAGCTGGGTTTGTCCCATACATGCCCTGATGGGGTGTGAACTGCCCCTCTGCTCTTGGACAGTTTTGCCTGGGCCTGTTTTAAACCATGAGGCCACATTTTCAGCCTCATAACTATATACATGAAATTACAACCTTACACATTACATTACTATAACAACAATGCTCAGTGCATCATGAGCCTTCCAAAGACACCCAACATGACAAACTTTGCATTGGACACTACACAATCCTTTTATAAGGATGAACATATGGGTGTACGGTGTTCCCCTGAGGTACAGAACCTCACAGTGGGCTAAAAACACTTCCACACACGGGCTGAGGACAGACAAGTTCTCCCACAATACATTACAAAACAGTTCAGAGCATGGCTTGGTTTAAAAATAGCCAGTTATGGGGAGTCTGCCACAATGATTGGCTGTTAAAAATGTGTGCCTTATTTCCAGTCAGAATTTGTCTGGCTCCAAATTCTAAAGATTGGATCTTGTTAGACCTTTGCCTGATAGATTGAAGAGCCCATTATAAAATTTGTGCTTCGAAGCAGGTACTTAGAAACTATGATCAAGTCACCCCTTAACCTTCTCTTTGATAAGCTTAATAGACACAGCTCCTTAAGTCTCACTGTAAGGCAGATTTTCCAATCCTTTCATCATTCTGGCAGCTCTTCTCTGAATCTCTCCAATGTTTCTATGTTCTCTTGAACTGTGGGCACCAGAACTGGACACAGGATTCCAGCCGCAGTCACACCAGTGCCAAACACAGAGGTGAAATACCCTCTCTGCTCCTCCTCAAGGTTCCCCTGTTTATACATCAAAAGATCACATTAGGCCTTTTGGCACAGTGTCACATTGGCAGCTCATGCTCAGCTGATTGTCCAAGATGATCTCCAAGTCTTTTTCAGAGTCACTGCTTCCCAGGATAGAGGCCCCCATCCAGTGAGCGTGACCTGCATTCTTTTTTCCTCCCTGGACATTTACATTTGGCCATATTAAAACACATATTGATTGGTTGTGCCCCGTTTACCAAGTGATCCAGACTGCTCCGTATCAGTGACCTGTCCTCTTCGTTATTTACCATCCCTCCAATGTTTGCATCATCTGAAACTTTATCAGTGACGCTATTTGCCTTCTTCCAAGTCATCAATAAAAATGCTAAACAGCCTAGAGCCAAGCTCCGATCCTTGTGGGACCCTACTGGGGAAACACCCATCAATGAGGATTCCCAGTTTACAGCTACCTTGTGAGACCAGTCAGCCAGCCAGTTCTTAGTCCACTTAGTGGGTGCTAGCATGTTAATTTCGCACTGTTCTAGTTTCTTCATCAAAATGTTGTGTGTTAAGAAGTCAAATGCCTCTCAGAATTCTAAGTACACTACATCAGCGCTATTACCTTTATCAACCAAACTTGTGAGTTTGAGCAGATCTATTTTCTATAAACCCGTGCTATTGGCATTCATTATATTACCCTCCTTTAATTCTTTATTGATTGAGGTGGATATCTACCATTCCATTCTTTTGCCTGGGATCAATGCCAGTCTGACAGGCCTACAATTACCCAGGGTGTTCTATTTACCCTTTTAAAATACTGGCACAACATTAGCTGTCGTCCAGTCCTCTGGAACTTCCCCAGTGTACTAAGAGTTATTGAAAATCAGCATTAATGGGCGAGCAAGCTCCTCGGCCAGCTCTTTTAAAACTCCTAGATGCAAGTTATCTGGATCTGCTGCTTTAAAAGTAGCTGCTGTTAACATTCTCCTTAGTCACTCTTGGAATAGAAAGTACTTCTCACCATCATATAACATGAATACATTATCTAAATATTTATTGAATGCTTTGGCCTCCTCTACTTTATTATTGTCAGCTCTACTATTTCCACCTAGTAATGGACAAATACCATTGTTAGGTTTCCTTTTGTTCTGAATATTCTTAAAATGTGTTTTTATTGTCTTTAACTTGGCTGGCCATCAATCATCTCCTTGTGTCCTTTTGCTTCCCTAAGCAATTTTCTACAATCCCTAGCGTCTAATTTATATTTCACCCCATATGTTACATATTGTATATTTTTATAGCTGCTTTCACTTCTCCTCTCAGCCAGGTTGTTTGTTTTTTCCCGCACCTGTGTAGCCTTTGTGTAGCCTTCTTTCTAGCTTGGGGAATTTGGGCTTTTGGGGCATCTAGCACAATGTTCTTATACAACTCCAAAATATCATTTACAATTTTCTGATTAAATTCTTTCTCCCTGTTCATTTGACTCATCACTGTTTTCAGCTTTGTGAAACTTTTAGAGCACCAGTGTAGATAGAATTATACTGGTTTGGACATTATTCTGTTTGCACATGACAAATGTAATCAAGTCATGGTCACTGGCACCAAAGCATCTTGGGCTTATTCATCATTGCTGCTCCTTAGTAATAAAATAAAAATAGTAATAAGACCCAGCTCTTATCTAGTGCTTTTCATCACTAGACCTCAAAGTGTTTTAGAAAGGTCAGTAACATTATTCCCATTTTACCAATAGGAAAATTGAGGCAGAGAGCTGGGCAGTGACTTGCCCAAGGTCACCCAGCAGATTTCTATCCCAATGCCCCCTGTTACATAATTCCCAAGCAATTAATCACCCCAGGAATGTGCTCCCTTCCCCCAATCCCACAACTCACAGCTGACCCAACATGCCTCGAATGGCGTGTGATGCAGAACATGTCTGGTGGGATGGGCCCCGTGGGCCCAGACGACGTGGCACTGCTGGTTTGTATCTAGCAGTGTGTGAGACAGATTTTTGATACCAATCTGTCAGGTGATCAGTCTGAGGCCACAGGATCGTTAAGAGAGGAGATGACATAACACATCAAGTGTCTAAATTTTAAAGCTTTATTGATAAAATAATAAAATGACAGCAGAGAGTGATGGCGGGGGTGTTCCCCATGTCACTCAGAGGAAGCAAGAAAGCGTTAGTGCCCCAAGCCCTAACCCACTTTCATACTCACACAGGCACTACCCGAGGCTGGCCAGGCCTGGGTGTAACATAAGAAGAGGGGGAAGGGTGGACGGGAATTCTGTCCTGTGCGCACAGCTCGTCTGGGTCCGCTGTGATTTCCAAGTTGCTCCAGCTCTCAGGAGGGTTTTAAGTCCCAGGGTGGGGTCTCCTTGGGGTGGGTGCTTCGTTCAGGGACCTCTGCTCCTGGTGCCCTCTGTGCCAGTCCAAACCGGCTTTCCATGGTGTCTTCAGTTTTCTCAAAACACCCCGGCTCCAGGGACACAAGGCTCAGCTCCCCCTCTTGCGGTCTCACCGGTGTTTTCAATCTCTGCAGTCTTAGACCTTGTTTTCTTCTTTGCTGGCCTCGCTGCCTTTCAGGTCTGTGCAGTTGGGTTTTTCTTTGTCACAGCTGTTTGGGCACATTCACGCCCCCGTCTTTCTCGGCTGTGAGCAGCGTCCTTGGGCTGAGGCCAACATCTTATTGTTGGACTGAGCTTCCTAGCTGCAGTGTTGAGTTAATCCGTTCTGCTCTCTCTTTCTCCTTCCCTCTTTGGCCTCTTCCAGCCTGCAAAAGAATCTTTCACTCTTCACTCACGCCTTTGACTCTCCCCAAAATGCTTTGTGATGCTTGCAACAGCATTAGCAACATGCAGTGCTGATCTGCCTTCCCCAGGGGAACCCCTGAGGCTGTGAGAGGTGTCTCTGATGCAACATCAGCTGTGACATCCCCCACAGTCAGTGCACGGATGGGGCTTCTCTCTGTGCAGCTCCAGAGGGTGCCCACTGCTTTGCTTGCTCTCCAGTTGGGATTCCCAGGTGAGGACTCTTGAGTTGGAGACACAATCCTGTCATCACCTGGGATAAAGAGGCTGTCTGGGCCTGAGCTGTCTCCTGGGAGTGGAAGACAGGGAACTCAGGAATAGGAACAGCACACAGGGGCGTCACCGATAGCATGAACCCCAGAGCTGAATGCACAACATCCATCTGCCGAGGGGAGGAGATGGGTGAGGACAACTAGGAAAGGGAACAGTGAAGGGAAGGTGATGGGCCTGTGGGGGAGGGGGGAAGGCTGCAGGGGTCTCTCTCTCTCTTTGGATCCCTAAGATCCTTTCTGGCTCAGTCACTAATGACTGGGCTGGATGCAGGATTCTCCAGAGGAGGTTCTCTGGCCTGGGTGATTGAGGAGGCCAGACTGGATGGGCGTAATGGTCCCTTCTAGCCTCAGTACTCTACATTTATGTTTTGTTTTACGGCTCCACAACTCTCTGGTACTCAGGGGGTGAATCCCCCCAGGCAGATAGGGCTGCTCAGAACCATGGGATGGCAAACACTGCACATTTCCAGCTGAGACCTGCCTCTGCAGAGCTCACAAGAGGAGGCAGTGCTGCGGGAACTCACGCCGCTTTCCCAGGGTCCCAACATTTAATTTCATTCCTTGATGGGTTCATAGGTGCTTTATCCCATCCCGCATCTGTATAGATGCTTCTCAGGGTCTCTGGTTCCTCAAGGCCCTGGGCAGCTGGGACAAAGGGCTACTCTCCTCGCTCCAGGCAGGAGATGATGTCAGGCTAGTGAACGGGAATTCCTGCTCATGGGAAAGTCCACAGGTAGGGTCCCAGCCCGCCAAATGTCTCACCATTCATGGTTCCATTATTTTAACCCCAGCCACCCTTCTTATGCTCAGAAGGAGGTGGGAGCCGCACAGCTGGGGATATACCAAGGAAGCCTTCTGGGGAGGCAAAGTGTCTGCGAGGGGGGTTGATGTGCCCTGTTAAGACACCAGAGCCTCTATTAAATGGCAGTGGACCCTCTATCTCCAACTCAGAGGGCTAAATCCAATCCTTGCACTGCCACTATGGTCGTCATCCCCCAGCAGCAAGTTACGACTGGGGGGCACAAGCTAAGGGGGGGAAAGACATGTGACCACCCCACGTGTCTCCCCTGCCGAGTAAACCCCCGCTCCCCCACCCAGCCTGGGAACACTGCGTTCTCCCCACCCCAGGTTACTTGTGGGGAGGAGCCCAGGGGGTTCTGTCCTTCTCTCCCTGTGCCTCCTCCCTCCCCCACGCAAGTTCGACCCGCTCTCCCTGGCAGCCGGGCAGGGAGCGGGACAGAGCCGCTTCTGCCTGAGAGAGCCTGGCGTGGAGGCAGCCTGGGCTCGGTTTCCGAGGGCTCTGGCTCACTTGGCCCCTGTCCCTGCAGCAGGGCCGGGTGTGGGGCAGCCGCCCCAGTTGCCAGGGACGGGGTGAGCAAGCCAGAGTCCCCTCTCCCCCCCCCCCCCCCCCGCAGCATGTTTCTGGCCCACTTGGCCCTTGGCCCTGGCAGCTGGGGCGGCAGCAGGCTGCCCCCCCCCCCGGCCTTGCTATGGGGACAGGGGCCAAGGGAGCTGGAGTCCCCTCCCCCTGCACCTGAGCTGAGGCAGGGAGTGGGCTGCCGCTGCCTCCCAGCCAGGCTCTCTCAGGCCATGCGGCTCTGTGCCCAGGCGTGGTACAGGAAACTGCTCCCTGTAGGAATGTGCTACTTACGGGGGACTGAGCATGCTCACGTGAACTGAGCATGCTCAGTAACATCTCCTGAAGCCACTGCCCTTCACCCTGCCCTTATTAGCCATAAGATTCTGCAGACTGCTTTCTACGGGGGGTTCCAAAGGGGAAAATCGGAGGAGGGGGTGACCAGGGTCTGAGCAGGGGGTGGACATTGACTGGTCAGGGGAGTCAAGCAGCTGGAGGTCAAGTTAGGAGAGGGGCTGAAGGCAAAATCAGGGATGGCGGGGGAAGGAGCTGGGGTTAAGCCCAGGGGTGAGGCACTGCCAGAGGCTGACAGAGGGCACAGGCAGGGGCAGAGGAGGTAACAGTTACCCCACTGGACTGAGTCACCAGGGTTTGGGGAGAGGGATAGCTCAGTGGTTTGAGCATTGGCCTGCTAAACCCAGGGTTGTGAGTTCAATCCTTGAGGGGGCCATTTAGGGATCTGAGGCAAAAATTGGGGATTGGTCCACTTTGAGCAGAGGGTTGGACTAGATGACCTCCTTAGGTCCCCTTCCAACCCTGAGATTCTATGATAGGGTGTGGGGAGCAAAGGGGCTTTTTTATTTCCCCTCCCACAGACAGCACCTCTCAGCGCGGGCTTCCCAGGGCTGGGTTCTTAAAGACACAGGCATCCGAATGCCTAGTCACTGCAGCTCCTCTTTGTCTGATGGAACCGACTGAGATGCTTCAGTAGGAGACTTAATTCAGTGAAACCAGGCCTCCCCTAGACTCCCCTGAACTTCCCCAACACCCCGCAGTGGTCAACTAGTCACATGCAATGTTGCCAGTTTAGTCATTGGTTGGACATTTGAATTGAAACTGAAACATTAATGCACACTTTAAAAGCATAGAAAATGTATGCTACTTTTTCAAGTACAAGTATTTTATAATAGGTTTGAAAAGTATGAATAAAGACTAGCTTCCTCACACAGCTGTTGTTTTTGCTGAAAATGTTGGTGCATTCGTTTCAGCAATGTTGTCCAGCCTTATAATTTAACATTATGATTTGTAAGCAAGGTCAGAATGAGCTCTCCCCTGACAGCTAACAATAAGCCAGGGGAGGAGGAAGGCTTCAGGACCCAACTGTATTTACACGAACTCAGCTACTCTACCTAGGTATCCTGCAGACAGAGCTGTGTTGCCCAAGTGATCAATTTTGGCTGCTCTTGGGAGTTTCCAAACTAAACATTTTTATTATAATTAAGTTTTACATAAGAACGTAAGAATGGCCACATTGGGTCAGACCAATGATCCATCTAGCCCTGTACTCTTCCGACAGTGGCCAATGCCAGGTGCTTCAAAGGGAATTAACAGAACAGGGCAATTATTGAGTGATCCATCCCCTATCATCCACTCCCAGCTTCGGGCCAACAGAGGCTCTCAGAGCTTGGTGTTGCATCCCTGCCCATCCTGGCTAATAGCTGCTGTTGGACATATCCTCCATGAATTTATCTAGTTCTTTTATAATCCTGTTCTAGTTTTGGCCACACAACATCCCCTGGCAAAAAGTTCCACAGGTTGATTGTACGTTGTGTGAAGAAATACTTCCTTTTGTTTGTTTTAAACCTGCTGTTTATTAATGTCATTGGGTGACCCCTGGTTCTTGTGTTATGTGAGGGAGCTTTTCACTTTCTCCACACCAGTCAAAATTGTATAGATCTCTATCATATCCCCCCTTTACAGTCTCTTTTCTAAGCCGGAAAGTCCCCCAGTCTTTTTAATCTCTCCTCATATGGAAGCTGTTCCATACACCTAATCATTTTAGTTGCCCTTCTCTGTACCTTTTCTAACTCCAATATATCTTTTAGGAGATGGGGTGATCAGGATTGCACGTAGTATTCAAGATGTAGTATTCAAGATGTGAGCATACCATGGATTTATACAGTAAAAGTGGAGGAGCTTGGTTTGCCAGGCTGATCGGCAAAGCCAATGCTGACAAATTCTGTGAAAAGGCTGCAAAACACCAATCCTCGGGACTGCATTGACATGCAGAAAGCCTTATAAGCCAGTCATTGGCAAAGCCAATTTTAGAACTACTTAATGAGGCTGGTAAGAATGCTGGAGACACAACACAGTTTATGGGGAAAAACATGGCTGTCACATCATCCTCTCTCTTTAAGCAAGAGATACCACACACTACAAACTGGAGGCCAATGTTAAGTGCATTGTCATTTGATAATCCTGAAGTTGGACGCTGGTTACAACCAAGACCAGCAAATGCACACTATCTTTCTGCAAGAAACTCAGCTGACTGGCTAGAAGCATGCGGTGCAACAGTGAAAGACTCAGCAGTTGAAAAAGTGAAGAACTCTCTCACTGCATTCAGAAAATGTGCATACATGACTGATGAATGCACCGATGGAAATGGGTGTCAAGTATTAAGTCACTGCGTATGTTATCTTGATATCAGTGGTAGATCAGTAGATGAACTTCTAGATGTTCAGGTTACAGAAGACACATCGGCTGCATCTGTGACAACCACGTCTTAGAAGAGTTAAATGCTTGTCAACTGAACCCCAAACAGATGGCTGCTTGTGCACTTGATGGAGCTGCAAACTTCTCTGGAAGGCATAGTGGAATACAAGTTTGCTCAGAGAAAAGTGTAACGCTAATCTCTCCAAAATACACTGCAGAGGCCATCTACTCCAATTAGCGCTAGAACAAGCTGCATAATCTTCAAAAGGCATTTAAAAAGCTATACATTTAATGTTTTCATTGTACTCTTTTTCAGCAAGAGTCCAAAAGGACTGAACATCTTGGAAAATATAGAAGATACATTGGGACAGAAGTTCAAATTAGTCCAACCTGGGAAAATCCACTGACTTTCTCATGAGCGGTCCTTGGCTATTGTCTTAAAATTACTGCAACCATTATTATTGGCTTTGGAAAGTTTCTACCGAGATGGGACAGATCTAAGTAGCGAGGTTAGTGGACTACTTTTGCTGCTAAGTTCGGAGAAGACAATCGCCTTTCTCTCTTGTAAGTCTACTGTTGAAACCACTTGGGTCATTAAACAATGCCATCCAGGCATCTGCTACAACAGTAGTAGATCTCTGTCCAGCAATGGAAGCTACACTTGGATCAGTCAGAGAGATATCCATTGAAAATGTACTGGAAGAAGCAAAGACTTCAGTTCAGAAGTTGATTAATTAGGGCACTTATATTAACTCCTTAAATGAAGACAAGAAGTGTTTGTTAAGCCAGCTGAAAAAGTAAAGTACACTAACTTGATTCTTACATCTCTACAACAACTTTTGGATTCCATCAACCTTTACGTAGCTTGTAGAGATGCCTGTCTTATAAAACACCAACAGTTGAGTGGAGTGAGGCACTACCAGCAATGGGGCTGCCATGTGATCAGGACAGTATATAGAGAATTTGAACACAGAGTGGAATATCATACAATGAACGAATGTAGATTTGATTTCAACTTCTTCTTTGTCATCGCTAATGGTTTGACCCATTTTTGTGCTATGTTTCCTGGGATGAAAGAAGTAGGAATTCATCTCTTTCTACTCCCAGTCACAACAGCTACAGTTGAGCGTTCTTTTTCCTCATTGAATAGAATTTTGTGTTCTGAAAGAAATCACCTTGTGCCTGATCATGAGCATATCATGAAGGACTGGCAGTCCCTGACACACGAGAAGCCACCAAAAATGAATGCACTGCATTCGAGAAATTCATTAACAGAGTTGTGCAAAATTACAAGAAACCAAGGAGGATATAGGTACAGTGCTTCATATTAGGCTTGTATAGCCAACTGTAATTTGTGTGATGATTTAAAAGCATGAGTTAAATCTAATAAAATGGTTGTGAAACACTTTTCAGTTTTTACTATGGTGCCATACAGCCCACCTTTGCCCTTACAGTTTCGCCCCTCATCGGTCCTGACCCCTCCCCCTGTATTTTTGAACTCACACCCTAATTTCTGTGGAAAACACTGCAGTGAAATATATTTTCTGTGCGATACTTGTTCATATCACATTCTCTCAACTTCACTATTCAGCATCAATTCTCCTCCTAATGTAAATAGCAGGGTAGGTTGGTTTATTTTGCTAGGCTGCTCCACTGACTCATTTGATTGTGGGAGAAGCCTGAACCTCTAAAGAGCTATTCACCTCACTGAAAACTCCACGTCAGTTTTTCAACTGAACTCTCTGCCTCCTCACCAAGCTTTGTCTGAGTTTGAGATCCTCAGTAGCAACAGTTATAATCATCCTATGCATGTTTTATAGAGCTCATGAGCACTTTACCAACTGCAGGCTCAGGTATGGCTCTAAAGCTTGAGCAAGGGTGTGGAGGAGGAGACCGTGGTACATTTTCAGGCAGTGGTGGTAGGAGCGGAGTTTGTGCTGGTGGAAGCCGGCGAAGCTCTGGGGCCACCAGGAGCACTGGGGAGTGAGGGTTGCCCTCACCAGTACAGAATGGGTGTAGCAGCCTACACTCCACACAGTGCCTGGCTCCTCTGGGGTGCTCAGAACAGCTGGTAGGGCCATCTGCCCCTCCCCGTCTGCCATCAGGGTATTTAGGCAGCGGCAACATTATAGCTTCCACATGCATGGGAGTGTTTGGGGGAAGGAAAGGGCATTTTGGCCCTCTTCTCACCTCCACCACCACTAATGCCTCTGTGTGATGGCAGCCAGGTTTTGACCCTGTAATAAACAGATAGGAACTGCTTCTGCCAGGAAAAATTTCAGGTGAGTTTAGCTGGCCTTCAGTAAGGGAAATGTGAAATGAAAAATACTTCTCTCTCCTTTCTACCCAACCCCCAAGAGAATAAGATATAGCTGCATGGAGACAAAGCCATCTGGCTCATTTTTACCCTACAGACATCAAAATCTCTTTCTGACCAAGACCTTACATCCCCAATGAGAGATCACCCCCAGGAGCTGGCTGGAATCTACGCTCCCTTTGATCAGAAACCCTTCTCAGTCAAGGCAACAGGACAAGTGTGTTGCTACCTGCGCCTGCCTGCCGAGTTGATGAACTGTAACGGCCAGAGATCGCACCAGCCTAGACGTATATTGAAGGCGAATGTTAGGCGGCTTATTCCTTCACCCGCTTCCTTCCCTGATCCTTCTCGCATGAACAAAGAGCAACAATACCCGAAGTCCAAAGGTGCAAACAATTCGACATTTATTGGGGTGAACTTCCAGCAAGCATGATTCCAGTTTCCTTCCTTAGTGTCCTCCTTCCCAGCTCTGACACCAGAGCCTTACACCTGTGTCCTTGTTCCCATTCCTGTCCTTAGCCAAACATGATTCCAATTTCCTTACCCACATTCCCTGTTCCCATCTCCCCCACCCACACACCCACCCCCTCACTTCCTGATTGACTGCAGACTATACAGTAAAACTTGAGTTCTGCTTAGCTATACCTTCACCAATCATTTTCCTGAAATTTAACTAACCCATCCTAACATATTGTCACATGATTATGTAACCAATTATATCCCACCACCTAAATTAGTTTACACCCAGCAAAATTAATTATACAGCAGACAGGAGCAATCACAGAACCAGACAGAGATTATACAGACAAACAATAGCAAAGTGGGAACTATAATGACAAAACAATATAGAAATGAGGATTTCACATCCCAGCTATTGATAAGTGAGTTCTTGCCAGACAGGATGCTATCAAACTAAGTTTCCTTTTACATTTTCTAGGCATTTCCCTTTCTCTGGAGGTGACAGGCACTATCAGGACAGGACTGTATTCCTAACAGCCCAATAGCACCTTATCTCAATGTGACTAGTTGGGAATGTGAGGATGTGACCGTTCGCTTCCCAGTTTATGTCTGCCTGTTGCTTAGCCAAAGGCCTTAGCCTAAGAACAGGGCCTCAGACTATCACAGTAAGAGAAGGCCCTTACTCCGGCAGACAGAGATTTTGATTCTTACTTTTATCTCTCTCTAACTAGCCAAGTGATAAGAATACACCTAAATTCGTGGAGTATAGGCCTTTACAGACAGACCTGAATATCTATATCCTAACAGCGAACCCTAAGGAATTTAAGAGTTTAAATTATCCTCCACACGTCCGGCATCCCACTACAATGAATCCAGGCTGGGTCATTTGGAAGCCGAACACTTTATGCTTCCATCCCACACCACTGTAAAGTTTTAGCAAATTAGGACAAGTCAGCAAATAAGAACAACCTTATTTATCAGTAATTGCTAATGGTAACAAAATTCCTACAAATAGTAGTTTCACACATCCTATGGTGTAAGAAACTGCTATCTGTCAGAATTAGCTACATCAGCTAGCCGTTTTTAGCAAATTAGGACAAGTCAGCAAATAAAAACAACCTTATGTTCTTGGTGGTGATGGGGGACTTCAGCTACTCAGACATCTGTTGGGAAAATAACACAGCAGGGCACAGATTATCCAACAAGTTACTGGAATGTATTGGAGACCATTTTTTATTTCAGAAGGTGGAGAAAGCTACTAGGGGAGAGGCTGTTCTAGATTTGATTTTGACAAACAGGGAGCAACTGGTTGAAAATTTGAAAGTGGAAGGCAGCTTTGGTGGAAGTAATCATGAAATGATAGAGTTCATGATAACAAGGAAGGGTAGGAGGGGGAGCAGCAAAATAAAGACAATGGATTTCAAGAAGGCAGACTTTAGCAAACTCAGGGAGTTGGTAGATAAGATCCCATGGGAAGCAAGTCTAAGCACCACTCCCCACCTGAATTATGGGGAGTTTGATATCCAAGTAATATTTTGCACCTTCCATCTGAGATTCTCTACAGTTTACAAATGTGTATTTAGCCTTACAATATCTCTTTGAGATAGCACTTACCTATTTGTTGTTATTCCCATTGTACAGCTGAGGAAATATAGACTCAGAGACTGGCTCAAAATTATAGAAATGTGCTGGAGGGGACTTCTGGGAGCTCTCGGAAGCCCATTATTAAAACAAAGGTGAGGACTGTGTTCAATGCAAGGTCACACAGGATGTCTGTGTTAGATCCAGGAATAGAAGCCCAGGATCTGATTCTTTTCTAACTTATACTGACTTTTACACTAGTGTGACCCGATTGGCTTCAGTACAGTTACTTGAGATTAATACTAGTGTAAATGATGGGACTTTGGGCCCCTGGTTTCCCCTCTCCCAATCCTGTGATCTGCTCATAGCTCCACATCTGAATTTTGCACCTTGAACCAGAGTGGGTGGTAGGCTATGCAAGCAGTGAGGGTCAACAAAGCATTTTCTTACCCACGGTTTCCATTACATTCCACGTTGGTAAAATCCCATGGGCAGCAAGTCTAAGGGGAAAAACAATTGACGACAGTTGGCGGTTTTTCAAAGAGACATTATTAAGGGCACAAGAGCAAACTATCCCACTGCATAGGAAAGATAGGAAGTAAGGCAAGAGACCACCCTGGCTTTACCAGGAGATCTTCAATGATCTAAAACTCAAAAAAGAGCCCTACCAAAAGTGGAAACTTGGTCAAATTACAAGAATGAATATAAACAAATAACACAAGTATGTAGGGACAAAATTAGAAAAGCCAAGGCATAGATCAAACTAGCTAGGGACATAAAAGGAAACAAGAAAACGTTCTACAAATACATAGGACACAAGAGGAAGACCAAGGACAGGGTAGGCCCGCTACTCAATGGGGGGGAGAAAAACAATAACAGAAAACGTGGAAATGGCAGAAGTGCTTAATGATTTCTTTGTTTCAGTTTTCGCCAAGAAGATTGTTAGACGTCCAATCAACACCATAGTGAATGCCAGTGAAAATGAGAGACGATCAGAGGCAAAAATAGGGAAAGAACAAGTTAAAAATTACTTAGACAAATTAGTTGTCTTCACGTCACCAGGGCCTGATGAAATGCATCCTAGAATACTCAAGGAACTGACTGAGGAGATATCTAAGCCATTAGCAATTATCTTTGAAAAGTCATGGAAGACTGGAAAAGGGCAATTATAGTACTAATCTATAAAAAGGGAAATAAGGACAACCTAGGGAATTACAGACCAGTCAGCTTAACTTGTGTACCCAGAAAGATAATGGAGCAAATAATTAAGCAATCAGTTTGAAAACATCTCGAAGAAAATAAGGTGATAAGTAACAGTCAGCATGGATTTGTCAAGAATAAATCATGTCAAATCAACCTGATAGTTTTCTTTGACAGGGTAACAAGCCTTGTGGATAGGGGGGAAGTGGTAGATGTGGTGTATCTTGACTTTAGTAAAGCTTTTGACACTGTCCCATGTGACCTTCTCATAAATAAACTTGGGAAATGGAACCTAGATGGAGCTACAATAAGGTGAGTGCAAAACTGGTTGGAAAACCGTTCCCAGATCGTAGTTATCAGTGGTTCACAGTCATGCTGGAAGGGCATAACGAGTGGGGTCCCGCAGGGATCAGTTCTGGGTCTGGTTCTGTTCAATATCTTCATTAATGATTTTGATAATGGCATAGAGAGTACACTTACAAAGTTTGCGGAGAATACCAAGCTGGGAGGGGTTGCAAGTGCTTTGGAGGATAGGATTAAAATTCAAAATGATCTAGACAAACTGGAGAAATGATCTGAAGTAAATAGGATGAAATTCAATAAGGACAAATGCAAAGTACTCCACTTAGGAAGGAACAATGAATCAGTTGCACACATATAAAATGGGAAATGACTGCCTAGGAAGCAGTACTGCGGAAAGGGATCTGGGGGTCATAGTGGACCACAACCTAACATGAGTCAACAGTGTAACGCTGTTGCAGAAAAACAAACATAATCCCGGGATACGCTAGCAGGAGTGTTTTAAGTAAGACACGAGAAGGAATTCTTCCACTCTGCTCCGTGCTGATTAGGCCTCAAGCGGAGTATTGTGTCCAGTTCTGGGCGCCACATTTCAGGAAAGATGTGGACAAATTGGAGAAGGTCCAGAGAAGAGCAACAAAAATGATTGAAGGTCCAGAAAACATGACCTATGAGGGAAGATTGAAACATGATAACAGTTTTCAAGTACATAAAAGGTTGTTACAAGGACGAGGGAGAAAAATTGTTTTTCTTAACCTCTGAAGATGGGACAAGAAGCAATGGGCTTAAACTGCAGCAAGGGCGATTTAGGTTGGACATTAGGAAAAACTTCCTGTCAGGGTGGTTAAGCACTGGAATAAATTGCCCAGGGAGGTTGTGGAATCTCCATCATTGGGGATTTTTAAGAGCAGGCTGGAGAAACACCGGTCAGGGATGGTCTAGATAATACTCAGTCCTGCCAGGAGTGCAGGGGCCAAGACAAGAGTGCAGGGGACAAACTGCTATCTGTCGGCATTTGCTACAGCAGACAGCCGTCTCTGACAACAGCAGTTTTCTAGGTTACATTTCCCTAACTGCCACAGGGATCACATTGCTACGGGGAGTCGTTCCCGACACTGCAGGCCGGCGGGACCATCGACCCACCCGTGTTGTCAGCCAGTGCAGATGGGTCACCCCATTTGGGGCACTTTTACCCTCTCTGCCCCCCGGCTTTCCCCCTCCCCCTCTCTGACGGTGCCTGCGCCCCATGCTCACCCCGGCTCCTGCCCCGGCCCCTCTCCTGCCCCGCCCCAGCTGTTTGCCCCTCCTGGGACCCAGGCTGCCCCCCCCGCCCCGCCCCGCCGGGCTTCCCCGGGGCCCCAGGCCAGCAGGGCACGTGCCCAGCCCGGGCCGCGCCTCAGCCGACGGGACCGAGCAGCCGGAGGAGCCGGCCCGGCCCCGCGTGTCGGGCGCCGGCAGCAGCGCTCGGACCGGCGGCCCCGGCCGGGGAGCGGGGCAGGGGCGGGGACGGGCCGGGCGAGCAGAGGCACTTTCCTGCCCGGCCCCGGCCCGAGGTCTCCCCAGCCGCCGGGCCCGGCGCGGGAGCTGCTGCGGGCGGGGCCCGGGGGCGGCCGGCAGCCGGGGGGCGGGGAGGTAACGTCGCTGTCTGGGGCCGCTGGGGAGTCGGGCCGGGGGCTGCGGGGCTGGGCGGCGGGGGAGGGGCGATGGGGGCGGGTCTGGCCTGGCCCCGGCCCGCGGGGTGCCGGGAGAGGAAGTCCCGGGCTCGGTCCCGAACTCGCCGGGCCGGACCCCGCTGCGCGGAGCCTTGGGCCCCCCGGTGCCGCCGTAACCAGGCAGCCGGGCTACAAGGGGGGGATCTGGGCGCCTGCCCCGTCCAGCCTGGGGGCTTCCCCCGCGGGGCTGGGCCTCGCCCCGGGCCGGAGACCAGGTAACCGAGGGGCCGGGCCGGGGTCTGCTCCCGCGCTGGGCCTGCGCCGGCCGGGGCCGCCCCGGGGCAGGGCGGAGGGAGCGTGTGAGCTGCGGTGGATTTGCCCAGCTCGGTGCAGCCAGGACCTTCCGGGGGGGAAGAGCCGGGGCCCGCACGGGGGGATTCCGTGGCCGGCCCTGGCCGAGGCCAAAGTCCCAGTGAGCCCGGCCGGGGTATTGGAGCCCCCCCAAGAAGCAGTCTGCTTCCCCGGCTAGGGCCTTCAGCCCCAGCTCCCGGCCCTCTACATTCGCCCTTTGGTCAGGCTCCCCAACGAGGCCTGTCCCCTGCTGGGGGTTACACCATTTCCCTGCTGCCAGGGGAACCCAGGCCCAGCCATTGCCCCAGGTTCCGACCTGGGGACCCTCGCCACAGCGGCCACGTCCTGCCCGCTCCAGTCCCTCACTGCTGTTTCCCTGGGCCTCTCCCTACGGGGCCCTTCCATCTGCAGCCCTGTGGCAGGGGCGCCATCCTCCGCTTCCCCTCTCGCACCAGGCCAGGGCAGAGCCCCCTTGCTTTACTCCTTCAGTCCAGCCAGGGACTGCGCTGCTGTGCCCGCCGCTCCTCTTCTCTCAGCCTCCTGGGCTCTGGGGGGCTGCTGCTGGGGGGCCTGGGTCGGCCCTGGAGAGGCCCAGAGGACCCACCTTTGCCGTTTCCTGGGGCGGGATGTAGTAGGATCGTGGGGGTCTGCTGTAGGGAGCTGCAAAGGCCAGCTGCATCCCATCACAAATCCCCTTAAACGTGCCCACTTTTCCCTCCAATTCTTTAATATCAATAAGTCTGCTCAGATGTTGGTGTTTTTCACTTGTATTAGGAAATGTTTCGTTTTTGCCCCATTTTCTCCTCAGTTCTAAAATATTGATATAAAATCCTGAACATTTTGCCCCATTTTTTTCTAGTTATCTATGATTTATTCCCTGGGATTTTCCCCATCTAATCTTCTGACATTGTCCTTTTCTTACATTTGTGAATATTGCTTGCTGTAAAATCCTTGCACATTTTGCCCTTTCTCTCCCTAATTATCAAATATTGATATGAAATCCACTCAAATGTTATCTCTTACCTTGTATCAACTATTGATATAAAATCCCTCAAACTTTTCTGTTTTCCTCTGTTCTGGGGAAATTTCTCATATTTGCTTCCTTTTCTTTTTAGTTACTGAACACTGATGTCACATTTCAGAATTTGCCATTTCCAGATAATTATCAGTTATTGATTTTAAAAAATCCCTTCCAGCTTATAGGAGTTCCCCTTGTTTTTCATGTGCAGACCCTTCTCCTTTTTTCGAGGGAACCTGTTACCCTGAGTCATTCTCCACAGTGGAGGTTGCAGAGGGGTTAAATTCCTCAGTGATCAGCTTTTCCACTCACCTTTGAGAATCATTTGTTTCCCCCTTTGTCTCCATTAAAATCCACTTGGTTGCTGATCAGAGTGACTTGCCCAGTTTCAGATACACATCCCAGGCAGGCCTCACACTATGTGGGTCTCACACTATCCAGTGTCTAAGACAGTGCGAGACAAGGGGTTAACTCCACTGAGCAGGTTGCTCTGTGCATGGGTGGGTTCTTGTTCCTCCCCCCAGGCATTGCCCAGAGCAGCTGAGATGCTCCATCCTCCTGTATTAACTCCTCCCATTTCGATAGCTGCTTTCACCAAAAGGGTCTCCAGAGCCCGTGGTGAACAGTCACCATGAGGGGTCTCTTCCTGCAGTGCTGAGACCCAGCCGCCTCTGGGGTGGGTTTATGGTGGCCATTATTAGCCAGTGAGAGGACACAGAAGTTTATTGAATCGTCTGGCTCCTCCATCTACTCCCGTCTCCTGTTAAAGCAGCATTGCCCAGGGCTGTGTGAATGGCCGGTCGGGGGCAGTGATAACTTTCTCTCCATTGGTCAAATACTAATATAAAATCACCACAAATTTTGTTTCTCTCCCCCTTTAGAGAGATGTCGGATGTTCAGGGTTTGGAGGGAAGATAGTTGCCCTGAGTCCTTGCTCCAGATGTGGGGAGTGGGGGAGGAGGGAAGGTCTGGAACCTCCCCTCCCAGGCTGTGTTTAAACAGATTTTGGCGTCTTCCCCTCCCCAATGTCACATTTCTGGTCTCATTGACTCCAGAGTCGCTGCAAGGAAGGAAAAGGAGTGACTCTGGATTAACATAGGAGCCGATAAGATCGGGGAAGTGGTGTCCTTAGCTGCTGTCACCAGAGGGCTCTGGCTGTTGCTAAGGGAGGGGAGGCTGCTCTCTCTGTCTCTCTTTACTCAAGGTATCAGGGTTGAGTTTCTCAGGTGGGATGGTGCTGCCTCCCCTGTGCTCTGGGAGCCCAGGCTGAGCCGCTGCTGCTCCTCGGCAGGGTCTGTGCTGTAGAGAGACTTTCATTAAAGCCTCCCCCATGCCCAGCCAGGGACTTCCTGCAGTGGCTGGAACTAGCCCCCTAAGGGAGCCCCGAGGGCTCTCCAGTGAGCTGGTTACCATTGTCACATGTATAAGTTACAGCTGACCCATTAGAGAAGTTTTTCATGAACCTGCCAGTGTGTCTTCCATTGGAGATGACACAGAATATGCTCACAAATGGATACATCACTGCTCCATGCAACACGCATGCCAGAAATCTCACATCGTCTGTAAGGCTGTCCAATCAACTGGTGCCCTTCTTCACATGTAAAGTTGACGGTTGATCCAAAGAGGATATCTGTTAACTCTGCCATTCTCCGGCTCTCCTGGATGACCACACGATTTCTCAGTTAATTTTGTGATCTGGGTAGGAGCTCTCTTATCAGGGATTTCATGTATTACACACAGCCTTTCGAAGCTTATTCAGCAATATCATTGTCTTCACTGTTTGTAGGACATAAGTGTTCCCATTTGTGGATTTTTGGAATGATTGGGGTCCTGGGGCATTCTAGTTCTTCTCTAGCAGGTCCTGTTGCTGTTTTCACTCTCTTTCTTCCTTCTCTTTTTCTTCCATGGCCCTTCGCTGTGCAGCTTCCTCCCTGGCTGCCTTTGTCTCCATAGCCCTTCTGTGTGCTGCAAGCCTTGTGCTTTCCCACAACGCACTGGGGGGTCAGGATTCCTCAAACTGCACCAGCTGCGAGAAGTGACCCAAGTTGCCAAGAGCCATGGGTCTGCTGAGAGGAATTTCTGTAACTTAAAGCAGAAAGCGGAGCACTTTTATCTTCCTCTGCTCAGGATCCTCGTGTCTGTCCCATCTTGAAATGGGAACTGGAAGTGATTTAGAAGATGATATTCAATAACTTCTTGGTCCACCGCAGCTTTTGTAGCGAAATGTGTAAGCCCAGAAGTGGAGAATGGAGGAACAAATGGGGTACAGCCTGTCTACAGAGCCAGAGACATCATTGTGTTTGAATGTAACCCTGGTTATACACTTGAGCAGCAGCCCAGAGACTCCCCTTGGGAGAACAAGCCTGGTACATAACAATTTTTTTGTTAAATTGACTTGCCTATATGAGCTTGCAGCATCCAGGGGGCATAGCTAGACACTGCAAGACAGAGGTTCCTAGGGTTGTTTCTGGGACCGGGGATATTGGCTAGTGTCATTTGCTTGCAAGTAGCTGGGAGCAGCTGACATGCTAGAGGCTGTGTGTGACCAGCCCAGGAGTGGGGGTTCTCACAGCAGAGCAGAGTAAGGCTGGCTCCCAGTGTCAAGGATTGGAGAGGCCTAGCAGATCACCGGTCCAGATAACACCGAGGGGAGTCTCTGACACACTGCCAACCAAATGCACTGCTTCAGGTAGAATAAACAGATTTATTAACTATAAAGGTAGATTTAAGTGATTATCCGTCAAAGCATAACAAGTCAGATTTGGCCAAATGAAATAAAAGCAAAACTCATTCTGAGCTGATCTTAACACTTTCGGTGTCCTTAAAAACTTAGATGCTTCTCACCAGAGTCTGGCTTTTCAGTCAGGCTCTCCCCTTTGGTCAGCGTTTCAGTTGCTTGGTGTTGGTGGTGTCTGTAGATGTAGGTGAAAGAGCGAGCATGGCAAAATGTCTCTCCCTTTTATCATGTCCTTTATTCCCTCATGGCTTTGTGCCCCCCCCCCTTCAGAGTCGGGTGAGCATTACCTCAGTGCAGTCCCAAACTGCCCAAAGGAAGGGGGTTACTCCCTCCAGGGTCTAACAGATTCTTTTGTTGCTACCTAAGCTAGTGCCCATTGTTCCTGTGAGGCTGGGCTGGGTTTGTCCCATCCATGCCCTGACGAGGTATGAACTGTCTCTCTCTGTTCTTAGAGATTTCAGAGTAGCAGCCGTGTTAGTCTGTATTCGCAAAAAGAAAAGGAGTACTTGTGGCACCTTAGAGACTAACCAATTTATTTGAGCGTAAGCCTTCGTGAGCTACAGCTCACTTCATCGGATGCATAAAGTGGAAAATGCAGTGAGGATGTTGTTAAACCCTGGATTTGTGCTGGAAATGGCCCACCTTGATTATCATACACATTGTAAGGAGAGCGATCACTTTAGATAAGCTATTACCAGCAGGAGAGTGGGGTGGGGGGAGAGAAAACCTTTTGAAGTGATAAACACCCATGTTTTCATGGTCTGGTTGTATAAAACATCCTCACTGCATTTTCCACTTTATGCATCCGATGAGGTGAGCTGTAGCTCACGAAGGCTTATGCTCAAATAAATTGGTTAGTCTCTAAGGTGCCACAAGTACTCCTTTTCTTTTTGTTCTTGGAGAGTTTTTGCATGGGCTTGCTTTAGCCATGAGGTTACATTTTCAGCCTCATAACGATATACATTAAATTATAACCTATAACCTGACTATAACATTACTGTAACAGTTACTATAACAACAATGCTCAGTGCATCATGAGTCTTCCAAAGACACCCAACATAACAAACTTTGCATTGGATACCACACAATTTTTTTATAAAGATGAACATGGGGGTGTAGGGTGTTACCCTGAGGTACAGAGCGTCACAGGGGACTTCCTCCAATGGCTGGAATGAGCCCCCTAAGGCAGCCTTAGGCTCTGCCAACCCCAACTGCTGAGCCAGAGACTTCAGGTGACTGAGAGAGACAAGAGGATGATCAGAAAAGTGACTCTGCACAAATGTCACCAGGAGCCTCGTATTTCACAGACCCTGGGAGTCTTCTACTTGTTGTTAATGCACCTGTGGGTGGAATCCAAGTTGCCTTAACAGCACCAAAGCCACTGATTTCCTGCTAGGATCTGCCTAGTGGCAAAACTGGGGATTGAGGAGGGGAAGAGACCGGCTCTGTGGGGTTCCCCTTTGCGTGTCTGGGGTGTGGAGGTGCTAGGCAGGGAAGGGTCGGGGAGGGACAGAGATGGAGGGAGAGACAATGTGAGTTGGGAGCAGTCAGGAAATTACAGGGGCGAGGGAGCATGAAATCCCCTGTGATTTTGCCACTTCCCTCTGAAAGATTTATAAAATTCTCTCTGATTCCGTCGTGTAATTATCAAATATGGATATAAAATCTATGTTGATTTCTTCTTCTTTTCTCTCAAATTATTTACAATTTCTCCATTCAGCCTTTGCCCCATTTTCTCTCTTAATTCTCCAATGTCAATTTAAATTCTCCTCAGATTTGGGGTGTTTCCTACCCCTTGGATCTGCAGTGCTTTGTCCTTATAGGACAATTGGTAGGGAATAGGTACGGAATTGTTGCCTTGAACCATTCCCCAGGTTGGCCAGTCTTTGCTGGCAATGGGGCATGGAAGGGGCACATGAGGGGAAGGGAGAAGCAAATCTCCCACATGGAGACTGTCCAGCCCCAGGTTACCCAGTCCCAGCTGCTGCCCCACACCGTGACCTGTGTGAATGGCAGGTGGGGTGGGGAACCATCGTCTTCTGTTTATTGAACACCCATTTTCCCTGACAACTTCATTAATGCAGCGCTAAGGGTGCCCAGTGCTGTCTTGTGCCCTTCCAGCATGTTGAGTTCAGCAAAATTCAGACCTCTCAAAAGTAGGAAATCAAAGCTGTATTGGTCTGGTGTAGATGTACCCTAAGTGTTTCTCAGTGCAACAGAACCTGGAATGTCTGTTTGCAGGGAGAACACCTGGGATGAATGGAGAATGTGAAATGGACAAAACCCCTTCTGAAATCACTCCAATTGCCCTTCTCGCCCTGACAGGCTGCAGAATAACATCCATATTTTGCTCCGGATTATCCCATCTTCCCAAGGGAAAGGAAATGGCGTCGGAGGAACCAGCTCAGGTAAGGGGTTGTCTGGGAGCTGGTGGTGGGTTCTGGCAGGAGGGAGAGGGACAGTAAATGTACAGGAGAATGAGAGCTGCTGGAGGTGGGAGGAGGGGGGCAGGAAATAGACAATGTAGAGAAAGGGAGAAGACGGTGTGACCATCCTGCTGGAACTGGTTGTATTTGGGGCTTGCTTTCGAGGAACAGACTCATGGGGTTTGGGACTGGGACTTCGCCTGTTTATAGAACAGGAAATAACCTCCCTGGGAAAACTTTCCAGACTCCCAGTGCTGGAGCCTGAACCTACCGATACACTTCATTATTTGCCGCTCCCCCAATCTTTGTGTCATCTGCAAACTTTATCAATGACGACTTTATGTTCTATTCCCGCTCATTGATAAATAGCACAGGGTCAAGAACCTATCCCTGTGAGATCCCACTAGAAACACACCTACTCAACCGTGATTCCTCACTTACAGTTACGTTTTGAAACCTATCAGCCACATTTTAATTTTTTTCATGTGTGCAATGTTAATTTTGAATTTTTCTGGTGGCTCAATCAAAGGATCGTTCTGTACCAAGTCAAATGCCTTAAAGAAGTCTATGTATATTACATCAATGTAATTACCTTAATCAACCAAACGTCTAATCTCATCCAAAAAGACATGCAGTTAGTTTGCTAGGATCTAAACCTATGTTGATTAGTATTAATTATATTACCCTCTTTTAATCTTTTATTAATACAATTATGATATGCTCCATTATCTTGTCTGGTATCAATGTCAGATGGACAGTCCTATAATTACTTGTGTCATCTCTTTTAAACCTTCTAAGTAATGGCACAGGACCATCTTTCTTCCATTCTTCTGGAGTTTTCCCAGTGTTCCAAGACCCATTGAGAATCAACTGTAATGGTCCAGCAGCTCCTCAGCCAATTCTTTTAAAACTCCTGAATGCAAGTTATCTGGACCTGCTGATTTAAAATATGTCTAACTTTAATAGCTGCTGTTTAACATCCTCATTAGTTGTTACTGGAAGGTAGAGAGTGTCCGTATCATCATATGATATTACTATCATCTTTGTGTCTCTTTCCCAGGTACAGAACAGAAGTATTCACTGAACACTTTTGCCTTCTCTGTATTATCATTGATAATTCTATAGTAATTGAGAAATACCATTGTTAGGATTCTTTGTTAATATATTTACAAGAAAACCCTTCATATTTTCCTTAACTCTGCTGGCCATAGATTTCTCCTTCTGTCCCTTTGCTTCCCTTATGAATTTTCTACAATTCCCAGTTGCTGATTTATATTCTTTCCTGACCACTTCCCCTTTCCTTCGTTTGATATCTATTGCTTTTTTATGGTGTGGGTTTGGGATTCCTGCTGGGGTTTCACGTCCTGTATCAGCCCCTGGCTAGTACGTGTGTGATAAATGTGAAGACCCTTGTTCCCTCTGTGTGCTGGCAGGGACAAAGGGCTCTTTCTTTCTCCCCTCACCCTCTTCGCTGCCCTGAGTGGGATAGGGATGGGAATCTGCTACCGTGTCTGTCCCAGAGCATTCATTTTATTGGCCCTTCTCTCCTGTGAATACTGGTGTTGTCACTGGGCAGCAGGTATTGAGTGGGCGACTCTTGTTTTTTTCAGGGGCCGGTGACCTTCGAGGAGCTGGCTGTGTATTTCACGGAGGGGGAATGGGCTCTGCTAGACCCTGCTCAGAGAGCCCTCTACAGGGAGGTCATGCAGGAGAACTATGCCACTGTGGCCTCACTGGGTAAGGATTCCTGTTTTATTGTTATTAGAAGCAGTGGGTTCTCTACAGAACCCGAGTAGTAATAACTCTGGACCTTTACTCAGCCTGTAATTTTTGGCAAGTTTCCATGCCTGGCTTTTTGCTTCATGTCCTTCCCGGTGTCATTTCTGGGCGTGTGTGTATTTAATGTCGGCCATTTTGAAAAAAATATGATTTATAAAATTTAGTTTAATTAATTGGATGCATTAAAAGTAATGAATAACTAGAGCGTTCACCCCTTTCCTCATTTGATGGGGTCTCTCTGCAGCTGGTACGATTCTAGATACAGTCCAGTAAACAGGGGAACTACGAGGTACATGGATGGCGTGACAGTTAGGTGAGCCCATGTTTTGATAGGCGAGCGTAGGGGGTTGTCGCTCAGGAGTCCATGGGTGACAGGGAAACGGAGCAGTGGAAGGGGAGGAGAAGGGGAATAGATGTGCTGGGGTGGGCTGAGAGCACTCACTGCGACCCTGGCCACCATTCCAGAGTCCTTGCTGTGTTCCTCCCTCCCAGAGGATGATCACTGCCCCGGCACAAATGTGCCCTTTGCCAGTGATGTCATGTGGTGGTAGTGAGAGTTCTGGGGACTCAGCAGGTCTTGTTATGGTTGACATAAGTAACTTAGTGTCTACAATCATGCTGCATTGACCCATGGTAATGAGGAGGAGTGGCCTCCCTCTGAGCAGGAGAGCGAGGGACCACAACACTGCCCCGGTGAGTGGAGCTAAATCGATCCTGCCCCCCTTACCGCAAGTCCCGGGGTGGGACAGGAAGTATAAAAGGAGAGCCCCGGTGTTCATTTGGGGCTGGCACACCAGAGGGAGCTAGGCCCCGAATGGAGCTGTGGCCAGAGGAGACAGAAGAGTGCCCTGAGGAGCTGTGAGGACTGCCAGAGGCTGAGTACCTCGAGGAGACAGAGGACCTTTAGGCTACAGAGCCCGACACCCAGATTGCAGTAGGAAGCAGTGCAAAGGAACCAGACGCTGGTCCGATTCTGCTGCTGGAGTGCGAGTCAGCGTGAGTCCCCCTCTGTTAGGGCCTTGGGCTGGGACGTGGTGGAGGCAGGTGTGCCGCATCACCCTGTTTCCTGCCACTCCACCCCTGGGGTGGCCGCCTCCCCACCTGAGACCCAAGAGGCCTGTGTTCCTCTGCCGTGCACCTCAGCAGGACCCCAGACTGCTTTGTCTGCTGTGTCTGCTCTGCCCCTGCCCGAAGCTGCTGGGCTATAAACTGGTTTTTGCTCTGCCCCTCCCAGGGGGCTGGAGTTTCCCCTACAAACTGTGATTTGCAGTCTGCCTGTAGTGAGGCAGAGCGACCTCCCTCCCCACTCAAGAGCAAGTGACCACGACACTTCGTGGGCAATGCCCCAGCCCTGAAACAAGGGGACTAGCCCAGCACAACAGCGAGGCAAATTCCCCCTTTGCTGGAAGATAAGACAGTGACCCTCTCCAGCTAGGAAGAGTGGAGGTTGAGAAACTCATCCAGTGGCTTTCTGGGAGACGACAGCAACAGCATGTGACGCAGCTCCGGCAGCAGCAGCTCCTGCAATAGCTTGGACACTAGCACCAGCAACTGATCCGAGAGCAGCGGGCCCAACAGCAGCGGCGGTGCCTGCAACACCTAGCAGTTCCAATCCTGTGAAGGCAGTGACTCCACCCGGCACCCAGAGGCCTTCCTCAGTTTCAAACGAGGCTGGACCAGGGAATCTCGGGCACATAAGTGGCCCCTGGGCAGGTGACAACCCTGATAGACGTAGATGGAATTTGGGTCTCCACCCTCATCGTCTCCAGTTGTGGACAGACTCTGGTACATCAGGACCTCATCAAATCCCCAGAGTTGGGGGTCATTAGGCTGTAGTGCATCCATGGGCACATGAAACCTTATCCTCGAGCCTGAGCCACCTTGACTGTGAGGGGAGAGATGAGGGTTATGGTGGCGGGCCTGGCCTAAAGGCTGGTCTACCCAGTCATTTTAGGTCAACACCGCGAGGCCCTACACACCACAAGCCTTGAATCCCAACAACCCTGGGTGGTGCTTGATGGAAAACCTCTCGAAGGGGCAGATGGGACACTCAGAGACTCCAACCTAGGCACCCCAGGAAACTCTGAGGCTGAGTGGGACCCACCCCCTGATGATAGGGACAAGTCCAAGCCTCTCACTGAGGGTGAGCCCGCCAGTTTAGTCACATACTTCAGCTGTGACCAACGGAAGGACCCCACCCTGGGACGGGCCTATGAGCAGTTGGCTTATGTTGATGGAACGATTACAGACCCACGACAAACGACTCAATACCCCCACTTCGAGTTGACCAGTGACCACCTCGATCGGGTTGATTGTGATTCCCAGACCCAGGACATCCGGACCCAACAGTTCCGCAATGCCATTGACGGGCCATTCTGCAGCTGGCCCATGGCATTCTTGCAGTGGGGCATCTGGGGCATGGATCATAGCCAGGATCCTGATGCAGCTTTTCTGGCCGGGAGTGCACTGGGAGGTAAAGGATTTTTGTGACTCCTGTCTGGAGTGTCAACTCGCAACTCCATGGGGGGTACCGAAGGCTCCTCTTGTCCCTCTACCAGTGATTAACACCCCTTTCGAGAAGATCACGTGGATCCTGATAAGGCATCTCCTGAAGAGCACTGCAGGTTTTCAGTATATCTTAGGTGTGCTCAATGATGCCACCCTTTCCCAGAAGTGATCCCCCTTCAAAACATCATGGCAAGAACG
Source organism: Lepidochelys kempii (assembly GCF_965140265.1). NCBI lineage: Eukaryota > Metazoa > Chordata > Testudines > Cheloniidae > Lepidochelys > Lepidochelys kempii. The sequence goes on from NC_133266.1 coordinate 76,076,389, forward strand.
CTGGTCGCAGAGCTTCTGAGGATATTTTCCCGGGTAGGTCTCCCCTGGGAAGTCCTAACAGACCAAGGCACCGATTTCACCTCAAAGCTATTCCGACAGGTCTGTGACCTCTTAGGAATAAAAATGTTAAACTGTGTACCACCCACAGACTACCAGGTTGATAGGATGCTTTACATAAGAATGGCCATACTTGGTCAGACCAAAGGTCCATCTATCCCAGTATCCTGTCTTCTGACAGTGGCCAATGGCAGGCGTCCCACAGGGAATGAACAGAATAGGTAATCATCAAGTGATCCATCCCCTGTTGCTCATTCCCAGCTTCTGGCAAACAGAGGCTAGGGACACCATTCCTGCCCATTGTAGCTAATAGCCATTCATGGGCCTAGCCTCCGTGAACTTATCTAGTTCTTTTCTGAACCCTGATATGGTCTTGGTCTTCACAACATCCTCTGGCACGGAGTTCCACAGGTTGACTGTGTGTTGTGTGAAGAAATACTTCCTTTTATTTGTTTTAAATCTGCTGCCTATTAATTTAATTGGGTGATCACTAGTTCTTGTGTTATGAGAAGTAGTAAACAACACTTCCTTATCTGCTTTCTCTACACCAGTCATGATTTTAAAGACCTCAATCATATCTCCCCTTAGCTGTCTCTTTTCCAAGCTGAAAAGTCCCAGTCTTATTAATCTCTCCTCATAAAGAAGTCGTTCCCTATCCCTAACCATTTTTGTTGCCCTTTTCTGAACCTTTTCCAAGTCCAATATATCTTTTTTGAGATGGGGCGACCACATCTGCAGGCAGTATTCAAGGTGCAGGCGTACAATGGATTTATATGGGGGCGCAACATGATATTTTCTGTCCTATTATTTATCCCTTTCTTAATGAGTCCCCAGCATTCTGTTCGCTTTTTCGACTGCCGCTGCACATTGAATGGATATTTTCAGAGAACTATCCATGCTGACTCCCAAGAACTTTCTTGAGTGGTAAGAGCTAATTTAGACCCCATCATTTTATATGTATAGTTGGGATTATGCTTTCCAATGTGCATTACTTTGCATTTATCAACATTAAATTTCATCTGCCATTTTGTTGCCCAGTCACCCAGTTTTGAGAGATCCTTTTGTAGCTCTTCACAGTCTGCCTGGGTCTTAATTATCTTTAGTAATTTTGTATCATTTGAAAATTTTGCCACCTCACTGTTTACCCCTTTTTCCAGATCATTTATGAATATGTTGAATAGGACTGGTCCCAGAACAGACCCCTGGGGGACACCACTATTTACCTCTCTTCATTCTGAGAACTGACCATTTATACCTACCCTTTGTTTCCTATCTTTTAATCAAAAAAAGAAAAGGAGTACTTGTGGCACCTTAGAGACTAACAAATACATTTGTTAATCTCTAAAAAATGTATTTGTTAGTCTCTAAGGTGTTACAAGTACTTCTTTTCTTTTTGCAGATACAGACTAACACGGTTGCTACTTTGCAACCTATCTTTTAACCAGTTACCAGTCCATGAGAGCACCTTCCCTCTTATCCCCGGGCAGCGTACTTTGCGTAAGAGCCTTTGTTGAGGGACCTTGTCAAAGGCTTTCTGAAAATCTAAGGACACTATATCCACTGTATCCGCTTGGTTCACATGCTTTTTGACCCTCTCAAAGAATTCTAGTGGATTGGTTAGGCATGATTTCCCTTTACTAAAACCATGTTGACTCTTCCTCGACAAATTATGCTCATCTATATGTCTGACAGTATTGTTCTTTATTATAGTTTCAACCAGTTTTCCCGGTACTGATGTCAGGCTTACAGGCCTGAAATTGCCGGGATCACCTCTGGAGCCCTTTTTAAAAATTGGTGTCACATTAGCTATCCTCCAGTCATCTGGTACAGAAGCTGATTTAAATGATAGGTTGCAGACTACAGTTAGTAGTTTTGCAATTTCACATTTGAGTTCCTTCAGAACTGTGGGGTGAATCCCATCTGGTCCCGGTGACTTATTTCTGTTTAACTTATCAATTTGTTCCAAAGCCTCATCTAATGATACCTCAATCTGGGACAGTTCCTCAGATCTGTCACCCTAAAAAGAATGGCTCAGGTTTGGGAATCTCCTTCACATCCTCAGCCGTGAAGACCAATTCAAAGAATTCATTTAGTTTCTCCGCAATGGCCTTATTGTCCTGGAGTGCTCCTTTAGCACCTCAATCATCCAGTGGCCCCACGGGTTGTGGGCTTCCTGCTTCTGATGTACTTTAAAAAAAAATTGCTATTACTTTTTGGGTCACTGCTTCTTTTACTTTGTTTAGCCATGGTGGCTCTTTTTTGGTTCTTTTACTATGTTTTTTAATTTGGGGTAAACATTTAAGTTAAGACTCTATTATGGTGTCTTTAAAAAGTATCCATGCAGCTTGCAGAGATTTCACTTTTGGCGCTGTACCCTTTAATTTCTGTTTAACTAACCTCCTCATTTTTGTGTAGTTCCCCTTTCTGAAATTAAATGCTACAGTGCTGGGCTGCTGTGGTGTTTTTCCTGCCACATGGTTATTAAATTTAATTATATTATGGTCACTATTCCCAAGCAGTCCAGCTATAGTCACCTCTTGGACCAGATCCTGTGCTCCACTTAGGACTAAATCAAGAATTGTCTCTCCTCCGGTGGGTTCAAGAAACTTTGTCTGCATCCCGTCCTGAGGTGACGTGTACCCAGTCAATATCGGGATAATTGAAATGCCCCATTATTTTTAATAGCCTTTCTAATCTCTCTGAGCATTTCACAGTCACTATCACCATCCTGGGCAAGTGATCGGTAATATATCCCTACTGCTATATTCTTATTATTAGAGCATGGAATTTCTAACCATAGAGATTCTGCGGTACAGTTTGATTCATTAATGATTTTTACTTCATTTGATTCTATGCTTTCTTTCACATATAATGCCACTCCCCCACCAGCACGACCTGTTCTGTCTTTCTGATATACTTTGTACCCTGGTATTACTGTGTCCCATTCATTATCCTCATTCCACCAAGTTTCTGGTTTGCCTATTATATCAATAGCCTCATTTAATACAAGGCACTCTAGCTTTAACCGAACCCTTAAAGAGATGCTAAGAAATTTCCACCAGAAGATCTTTGCCACTGGGACCAGCTTATCCCATACCTGTTACTAGCCATTAGAGAAGTTTTCCGCATTTGAACTATTGTATGGCCGACGACCCTGGTGGCTGTTCAACTTCACGCAAGAGAACTGGGAATGGACGTCGTCGCCATCCCAAGGTCTCCTGCAGTATGTCCTGAAGCTCTAGGGGCAGTCAGCCCAGGTTGCGGATCTAGCGAAGGAAAACCTCCAGAAGGCCCAAGCAGCTCAGGAACACACTTACAACAAGAGGGTCTGCGGAAGAATCTTTGAGCCTGGTGAAAGGGTCCTCCTCCTATTCTACTCCAAGGAGTCGAAACTCCAAACATAGTGGCAAGGGCCCTATGAGGTTATTCACCAGGTGATTATGTAGTAGCCACTGGGAGGACCACCTTAACCAGGTCACCGCCATCCTTAGGGCCTTACGTGTTGCTGGGCTGACCATAAATCCTCGAAAATGCAAAATAGGTAGTCTCCTGCTAGCCTATCTGGGGTACGCCCTGGGGAGAGGCCAGGTACGCCCGTTGGTGGGGAAGGTCCAACCTTTAAAAGCATACTGACCACTGACAACAAAGAGGGTTGGTGGGCTATTACCCCCGGTTCATCCCCAATTTCGCCTCAATTATCACCCAACTAATAGAGCTCCTGAGAAAGGATTGCCCCTGACATATGCCTTGGATAGAAGAGTGTGACCAGGCCTTCAAAACCCTCAAAGAGCACCTATCCCGGGAGCCAGTGTTGTTCTGCTCCAGCCTCACACAGGAGTTTATTTTGCAGACAGATGCCTCAGAGGTAGGACTGGGAGCTGTCCTCTCACAGGAAGGGGAGGCACATCCCATCCTGTATATTAGCTGCAAGCTGTTTACCTGAGAGAGGAACTACTTGGTCGTGGAGAAAGAGACCCTTGCTGTCAAGTGGGCCGTGGATGCCTTAAGATACTACCTCCTAGGAGCCCCCTGAAGTACCCGAAAATGGTCAAGGAAACAAACCCCCGACTGATGCACGGATACCTCACCTTGCAGCCCTATGCTTTCACAGTGCACCATCGGACTGGTAGGGACCATACCAATGCTAATTTCTTCTCCCGATCTGGGGAAGGAGACTTTGCCATCTCAGGTTTCCTGGAGATGGACTTGAGGGGGGAATGTAGTATGGTGTGTAGCTGCCTCCCTCTGAGCAGGAGAATGAGGGACCACTACACTCCCCCTGGTGGTTGAGCTAAATCCCTCACTGGAAGTCCTGAGTGGGACAGGAAGTAGAAAAGGAGAGCCCCGGCACACATTTGGGGCTGGTGCACTGGAGGGAGCAGACTAACCAATCATTCTAGGGACCTGGGCTCTCAACAGGATCCTGAACTAGGCCTCTAGTGGAGCTACGGCCGGAGGAGACAGACGAGTGCCCTGAGGAGCTGCCAGGACGACCATCAGACAAATGCACTGAGGAGCTGTGAGGACTGCTGGTGGCCGACTAGCCCAAGGAGACAGAGGCCTGTGTTTGTCTGCCGTGCACCTCAGCCAGGATGCCACACCCCTGACTGCTTCGTGTGCTGTGTCTGCTCTGCCCCTGCCTAAAGGGCCCAGAGTTGACAGAATGTTTGTGCTCTGCCCCACCCGGGGAGCCAGAGCTCCCTTAGACTGTTACTTACGGTTGGCCCCAGCCAGAAGGTTCTGGGGCATAGAGTGTGTGTGGCTCTGCCATGCACAGGGGGCTGGAGTTTCCGCTACTAACTGTGACTTGCAGTCTGCCCGTAGTGAGGCAGAGTGGCCTCCCTCCCAACTCGAGAGCGTGGAACCACTAGACTTACGTATATTGACCATGGCTCAACGCTGCTCAGGAAGGTGATGTTACTGTGCAGGTGCTTCTGGGACAGTGGCTATGGGGGCAGGACAGGATAAGGGAATCTGGGCCCTATGGCTAGCTCCCTATTGAACAGGGGAAGCTCAGGCAGCCTACCTGGTGCTCAGTGACAAGCAGGCAAGAGACTACGACGTAGTTCAGGCAGCTGTCTTAGACTGGGTGGGCCTTTCGGCAGAAAAGTATTGGCAAAAATTTCGAACCACAGAATGTATGGGAGGATTAGAGCCCCAGGCATTTGCCCCAAAACTGACAGACTGGGCCACTCATTGGCTAAGGCCAGACACCCAACATGTGGCCAATACTATGGACACTGTCGTTCTTGAACCATTCCTTCAGAGTTTCCCAGAGAGGACCCTTGACTGCCTCCCATGCAATAATTCAAATGGGGAGAAACCTGTGGATGCCTGGGGCACCTCGCAGGTGCTGAGCAGGCCAGGTGGGGTGGTCCCAGTGTCACAAGTGAGTGGTCATGAACTTCCTCCACTTTTTAATGTTTTGTTAAACTGTTCCCAGAGAGGACCCCGACATGGTTCAGGTCCATCAAACCGTCACCCTAGATGTGGCAGTTAACTAACAGAGGAGTTTGTAGAGGCAGACAGTCCCAGAAGGGGTCAGCAGCTTAAGGGTCAGGATCCAGGCAGGAAGAGCAGAGAAGTTACAGCGGGAAAGGGCTCTGAGAAGAAGAGGGCGGAGGCCAGGGGAACACTAGGGGCATCCTGGGTGATGGTGTATAACAAGTGGGGGTGGCAGGGACATATTAAAGAAAGCCTGCCCATATATGGAGTGTGTAGGGTGACCAGAGTGCAACAGCCTGGTGGTGGTAGACTGGCGTCTTCAAGGACTTGAACTACAGCAGGTTGCTCAACTCCTTCATTACCTGTGAGGTGACGTTTGTCCCTTGCTCTATCAATTCTGTGGGGATCCCTACTCAGGCAAATACTCAGGGTTGTATGTTCTCATGCATACACTGGAGGAAGACCATGCACCTAGATTCTCCTCCTGACCACACCAACCACTCCCTGACTAAAGTCTGGCTGCAGCCAGAGCCCCAGTCCTTGTACGTTTACTCCATTCACTAGAAGGGGACTAACATTTTCCCTGGGCCCCTTTTCTGAGCCCAGTTATCCGTTCTCCAGGCCTGCCCACAATTATAGTCCATGAATGGGCAGTCCCATCTGAAATGGCCTGGCTGCTCACATGCAACTAGCCCCCATGGGAAAAGGAGATTTCTCATTAATTCTCCTGCGTGGAATGGCCCCTTCTAATGAGGCTGCTCGGCTTGACCTAAATGGCTCCTGACTAGCTGAGGGTGGGCTTCCAGGCTCCTCTATTGGCCTTTGTATCCCCCTCTGCTAGGATTCAGTACCCAAATCCCCCTGGATAGCCTCAGTGAGGTGTGGGTCAGTGGTACCTGGGGCCCCAGGGCTGCACCAGACTGGCTTTTGGCATTTCAGCTTTGGACCCAAGGGACATCAGGTAGTTCTCCACCATGGCAACTGCCTCTGTCGAGGTCTCTGGTCGGTGTCTCATCTCCCACTCAAGCTTCCCCCTGGAGTTAAAAAGAGCAGAGCCCTGTGAGGTCTTCTGGTTGTGAGAAAAGGGGGGGCGGGGTTTGGAGAAGGCACGGCCTGGGAGTCTCACCAGCATCGTGCTTCCATCCCAGCTCCAACCTTCCAAGTGGCTTTTCAAGCGAAGGACCTGTTTTCCCTTAGCCTGTTCCCTCTCCCTCATTTCCTTGGGCTTCTGAGCATCTTCTAACCTGCCCCTCCAGCTGAAGCGTGCTCCGCAGGCCTGGGGGAGGGACTTCCTGTGCCCAGTAGTGTCCTTTAACCCGTCAGGCCCAGTGTGGGGTTTGTGTACCCCCATCACAGTTAAATGCTTTAGTATCAACATAAGCCTGTGTTTATCATATCGGTCTGCCATTACATCGTTCACTCTACTCATGTATTCTAACCCTTCCCCCACCCAGTGTGTGTCTTGTCTATTTGGACTGTAAGTTCCTCAGGGCATGGACAATCTACTACTTTGTGTTTACACAATGCCTAGAACAATGGGGCCCCGTTTTTTATTGTCCCTTAGGCATTAATGTAATTAACATGATTAATAAAAATAACTGTCCTGCTGCTTGGAGCCCAGGAAGGTGGCCTGGGATGCTTAAAAATGAGCTGAGGGTAAAATCATGGAATGCTCTTTGTGACAAGTATCCCACAAATTCAACTGATCTTCCTTGTTTTTGTTCTCATACGCAGGGTTTCCAGTTTCCAAACCTGATGTGATCTCCCGGCTGGAACGAGGGGAAGAGCCATGGGTCCCAGATCTCCAGGGCTCTGAGGAAAGAGAGCTCCAGACAGGTGAGGCATTCGTTAAACCAACTCAGAAACTGTCCATGAATGAAGGAAATGTTTGGGATTCTCTACAAAGATCTTGTGAGCTCTTCAAACTCGGAATTGTTCCCAGCAGGTGTGGCATCCTCAAGGAAGATGTCACTCATGACTTACTGCCTCTCCTGACTGACACGTAGCTGTAGCTCCCTCCCCAATCTTCCTTCCCCGTGAGTGGGATGTAGACTCAGAAATGACCCTCTATTCTCTGTCCTCCAGAGTAGGGCTTTGGAAAGGGCAAGGGAGAGGTTGGAAATCAAATCTTGATTGTTTGATCTCTCCAGCACTTATTTTGGTTTGTTCCAACCTTTTCCCGTTCCTCTCCCTGAGGTATCCTTTCTCCCCAGCACAGGGAGTGACCTATGTCTGGATTCTCTCTTTATCCTTCTAGGAGATGGGATGCTGAGTGAGAACAAGGAGAAGAATCCGCAGCAGGAAGATGCTGAGGAAGTAGAACCACGAGGGACATTAGCAGGAAGAACCAAAGGGAAAGTTTCTTGGAGTTGTGCAGAGGCAAAAGCCTGTGAGAGTCAGCATAGGCCAGAGAAAAGCTTCCGTAGCGACTCAGACGTTATTAGACATGAGAGAATTAACATGGGAGAGAGACCCTACACATGCCTTGAGTGTGGAAAAAGTTTTAGTCAGAGCTCAAACCTCATCACACATCAGATAATCCACACAGGAGAGCGACCCTACACGTGCTTTGAGTGTGGGAAAAGCTTCAGTCGGCGCTCAGACCTGATCAAACATCAGAGAGTCCACACAGGAGAGCGACCCTACATGTGCTCTGAGTGTGGGAAAAGCTTCAGCCAGAGCTCGAGCCTCAACAAACATCAGAGAATCCACACAGGAGAGCGTCTCTACACATGTCTTGAGTGCAGGAAAAGTTTTATAAACAGATCACACCTTCTCGCACATCAGAGAATCCACACAGGAGAGCGACCCTACATGTGTTCTGAGTGCGGAAACAGCTTCAAACTCTACTCTCACCTCATCACACATCTGAGAGTCCACACAGGAGAGCGGCCATACACATGCCTTCAGTGCGGGAAAAGCTTCAGCCAGAGGTCACAGCTTACCACACATCAGAGAATCCACACAGGAGAGCGACCCTACACGTGCTCTGAGTGTGGGAAAAGCTTCAAACACAAGTCACACATGTTGGCACATCAAAGAATCCACACTGGGGAGACACCCTACACATGCTCTGAGTGTGGGAAAAGCTTTAGTGGGAGCTCAACATTCAGCATACATCAAAGAATCCACACAGGAGAGAGACCCTACTCGTGCTCTGAGTGCGGGAAAAGCTTTTGTTGGAGCTCAGCTTTTATCAAACATAAGAGAATCCACACAGGTGAGTAACGCCGTAAATGTCTTGACTAGGGCTCACCAAAGAATTTTTGTAAAATACATTAGCGAATGCCCACAGTTTGTACCATTTTCTTCAGTGTGGTCTCTCAGCTCCACGTGAGTTGCCGGCCTCTGTCTTTTCCATCTCCCCACCTCCCACTGATTTGCGGTGAATCCCATCATCCTTTATCAACTGCTTTGTCTTACAAATCCTGGGAGTGTCCTCCCCTGCCAGAAATATCCATCAGTGCCAGGTGGGGGAGATGGGTTGACCTGGACTAGCTACACTGAGGTAAAAACTTACCCGTGCCTTGTCTCCACTGGGATTGTGCATGGATGCAGTGGCTCATCTTAGCGATCTAGTTGTAACAACACAACTACATTTGCAGTGCAGACATAACCCGGGTACAGTGGCTGGGGTTAGCTTTCTCCCCTGAGCTCACCTCCATCATTTCCCCTAGTCTAGACAAACCCCGAGCATCACATTGATACTATTCCCCCATTACAAAGTGATTGTTAGTCACTGTGTTCCCCTTGGGGACAGATTGTCTCAATCCCAGTTGTTCTCACCTTGCTCAGGGTTGTGCTGGAGAGAAGTATTTTTTCTACCATTTTCCTCAATTAAAATAGATTGAAATAGAACAAAGAGCAGGAGTGGGGTAGGCAAAATGTGTCATTTCAGCCTCTGTGACTCCTGAAGGAGACAGGGTGAGTCAAAGGGATTCCCTCCTTCCCCATCACTGTCACAGTCCCTCCTTGCCCCAGCAGCATTAGCTTCTGTGTAAGCCACAATAGCGTTTATCCTCCCCATGTTCTACCCCTGCACCTCCCAAAGTGTCACGTGATGCCATATTCTGAGCGCTCTCTGTGCTTAGGTGTCACACTTCGATCCTAAATCCGACTCACTGGGGCTAAAGATGAAAGTGTCACATGCCTGGAGGGGGGATTTGAATGGATCCCAAAGACACAGTAATCATTCTGTGCTTTCATCTCTGCTTCCATCTCTTGGCAAAGCTGCTTCTGGCCTTTTTCCTGCTGAGCATGGATTGTTTGCAGATGGGAAGGTTGGCTGTTTTCCCCCCTTATGATGAAACTAAATCTTTTGTAAGTAACATGACTCAATAATAATGAGGTGGCACAGAGTGAAGGAAAATTGAATGGATCAGAGGCGAACGCAATGGGAGAATCTGTTTTGATTTTGAGTTATCAGATATTATCTGCTCTGGAATTTAATATTATATGAAAGTGTCTTCTACCCCTCTGTGTTGTGTGTTTTTCTCTCTGTCCTGAAGGCGGTTTGGTTTCATAAATGGAGGTTACCTTTGTTTGACAGCATGTACCTCAGATTTATTGGGGACTTTGAGACAAATGACCGCTTGCTAAAATGATAATATCTTATTTTATATGTGTCTTTTCCTCACCTCTGTATGGTGACATGGAGGAAGTTCAAGTGCAGTTCAATAATTGGGAAAGAAGACTGCAAACTATTGGGCATGCTCCCAAGGAAACAACCATTTTAAAATGTGTACTCTGAAACAGTGAAGAGAGGCATACCACAGATTGTGCAACGAACTGAAGTAACTGGACACGTTCACACTTGTTGTGGGTACATTATGAATTAAAAAGAAGAGATGTCCAATAACTAGGCTTAATCAATTGATTCATCAATGATTATTAGTCAAAGATTAATACAGCTTAATACAGAAAGGAAGAGTACCTACATTACCAATCCCCGTGGAAGACAGGATTACAGTGCTCACAGTGTCTGAGAGATTCTGTGCTTATTCCTCCTGTATTTATACCTAACTGGGGGGAGTTTCACAATTTTCCCTACATCACTTCAGCTAATATTTTTTCTATTTTCTGTGACATGTTTTTCATAGATAGTAATTGCTACACCTTCCATGTAGGGGATATGTTGTAAATTTAAATATGACATATGTTTTATATTTTGACGGTTATGCAGATATTAAACAAAAGCACAAGACTAGAATTTTGTTTTGAACATTCCAGGCCTAGCATTACTTATTTTTCTGTTATGTTTGTGCCTAGCCCTGAAATTACAATACTTCACCTATCTCTTTCTGTAACGTAAATAAAAAACACAACCTCCCTAGGCAATTTATTCCAGGGCTTCACCACCCTGACAGTTAGGAAGTTTTTCCTAATGTCCAATCTAAACCTCCCTTGCTGCAATTTAAGCCCATTGCTTCTTGTCCTATCCTCAGAGATTAAGAAGAACAATTTTTCTCTCTCCTCCTTGTAACAACCTTTTACGTACTTGAAAACTGTTATCATGTTTAATCTTCCCTCATAGGTCATGTTTTCTAGACCTTTAATCATTTTTGTTGCTCTTCTCTGGATCTTCTCCAATTTGTCCACATCTTTCCTAAAATGTGGCACCCAGAACTAGACACAATACTCCAGTTGAGGCCTAATCAGTGCGGAGTAGAGTGGAAGAATTCCTTCTCGTGTCTTACTTACAGCACTCCTGCTAATACATCCCAGAATGATGTTCACTTTTTTTTTGCAACAGAGTTACACTGTTGACTCATATTTAGCTTGTGGTCCACTATGACCCCCAGTTCCCTTTCCACAGTACTCCTTCCTAGGCAGTCATTTCTCTTTTTGTATGTGTGCAACTGATTGTTCCTTCCTAAGTGGAATACTTTGCATTTGTCCTTATTGAATTTCATCCTGTTTTCTTCAGACCATTTCTCCAGCTTGTCCAGATCATTTTGAATTGTAATCCTATCCTCCAAAGCACTTGCAACCCCTCCCAGCTTGGTATCGTCCGCAAACTTTGTAAGTGTACTCTCTATGCCATTATCTAAATCATTGATGAAGATATTGAACAGAACTGGACCCAGAACCGATTCCTGCGGGACCCCATTTGTTATGCCCTTCCAGCATGATTGTGAGTCACTGATAACTACTCTCTGGGAATGGTTTTCCAGCCAGTTATGCACCCACCTTATAGTAGCTCCATCTAAGTTGCATTTCCCTAGTTTGTTTATGAGAAGGTCATGCGAGACAGTATCAAAAGGCTTACTAAAGTCAAGATATACCACATCTACCGCTTTCCCCCTATCCACAAGGCTTGTTACCCTGTCAAAGAAAGCTATCCGTTTGGTTTGACATGATTTGTTCTTGACAAATCCATGCTGACTGTTACTTATCACCTTATTATCGTCTAGGTGTTTGCAAATGATTTGCTCCATTATCTTTTCAGGTACAGAAGTTAAACTGACTATTTGTAATTCTGCGGGTTGTCCTTATTTCTCTTTTTATAGATGGGCACTATAATTGCCCTTTTCCAGTCTTCTGGAGTCTGTCCTGTCTTCCATGACTTTTTAAAGATAATCGCTAATGAGCTCATCCCTTGTAGATGCTGCAAATATGTATAAAATGAAATCAGTGTTGAATGTGAGACAGCTGCAGGATTATACCTGTTTTTAATAAACACCCCAAAATCCCTGGGTTACAGGGATTCTGATCCAGGCCTGAATTTAGTCTCTATCTTAGATCTGTGGCACCAGATTAAATAAATAAACCAGGCATGTTTGGGGAAGCTATTCCTCACTATCACTACTGACATTTGGTGTGGTTTGGTAAGGATGCTAATCCGCAGAAGTGTCAAGTTACCCCAACCAAGGTCTAGGAGTACACAAGAACTCAGGTAGAAATAGCAGATACCCAGTGGTTGATTTTCACCCCAGAAATGGAAACTATGATATCCCATGACACAGCTAAACTATTTATTTTCAGAACACTACTTCTTAGTTATGGGGCATTCATTCTGGTGCCAAAGGATGCCATGGTTAAACTGGGAGCAATTGTCCTTTGCCTTTTGGGTTGAAAGCTTAATGAGGCAAAGAGAGAAATAATTGATGCCTTCAGCGTACATTCCTTCACCATCTGATGGCCTTTTTGGACAAGGAGCACTTCCATGCTGTGCACGTGATGACGGTCAGTGAAGGACTGAATGTGTCAGACTCCAAGTTCGAACTGCAGGATACAGGAATGTTGAGTCCCAGTTCTATGCTTTCGTCTCTTAGCTTTGCTCTTGTGTCTTATGCATTTGTATCACTTCTCCACCTCCTGCTTCCTTGACAGATTAGAAAATGTGAAAATAAAATACAGGTGGTTTTCTCATGATGCAAATCTTCTCACATAGTATGAGACCCCTTCCACCAACGCTTACAGCAGAAGACAGCGGGTATGTCTGCACTGCAGTGTAACCCCAGCTTAGTGGGACTTGAGTCAGGTGACCCATGTGAAGAAACCCCGGACTTGAGTGTCTGCGATAGATTTTAATCCTATGTTAAGACTTTTCTAACATGTGCTGGAACCTAGCGCTCTGGCGTCCACACAGCAGTGCGCAGACCCGAGTCAAAGTAACCACATCCCGAAGTCCCTTGTACCTTCACACCCCAAATGTGACTGCTCTAGCTCTTGGACCATGGTGTACTGCGTGAAAATGTATTGGCCACCTCTCTGTCATGTGGGGAAGGGCTTTGGCAGGGGAGAGGGTGGAAATCAAATCCTGTTTTGTCTCTCCTGCACTTATTTTGGTTTGTTCCAACCTTTTCCCATTCCTGTCCCCGAGGTTTCCTTTCTCCCCAGCACAGGGAGTGACCTATGTCTGGATTCTCTCTGTGTCTTTCCAGGAGATGGGATGGTGAGTGAGAACAAGGAGTATTCCCAGCAGGAAGATGCTGAGGAAGTAGAACCGCGAGGGACATTAGCAGGAAGATCCAAAGGGAAAGTTTCTTGGAGTTGTGCAGAGGCTAAAGCCTGTGAGAGTCAGCAAAGGCCAGAGAAAAGCTTCCGTAGCGACTCAGACGTTATTAGACATGAGAGAATTAACACGAGAGAGAGACCTTACCAATGCCTGGAGTGTGGGAAAAGCTTCAGATTGAGCACACACCTTATCGCACATCAGATAATCCACACAGGGGAGCGACCCTACACGTGCTCTGAGTGCAGGAAAAGCTTCAGTCGGCGCTCGGACCTGATCAAACATCAGAGAGTCCACACAGGAGAGCGACCCTACAAGTGTTCCGAGTGTGGGAAAAGCTTCAGCCAGAGCTCGACTCTCAGCAAACATCAGAGAATCCACATGCGAGAGAGATCCTTCACATGCCCCTGAGCGCGGGGAAAAGTTTTAGACAGGACTCAGCTTTTATCAGACATAAGAGAACCCACACAGTAATGCCATAAATGTCTTGACGAGGGCTGGACAAAGATTTTTTTGTAAAATACATTAGCTAATTCCCACATCATTTGCACCATTTTCTTCAGTGTGGTCTCTCAGCTCCACGTGAGTTGCCTGCCTCTGTCTTTCACACCTCCCCCTTCTTTGTGGTGAATCCCATGATGAAGGCTACGATTTAGTCATGGGTATTTTTACTAGAAGTCATGGACAGGTCATGGGCAATAAACAAAAATTCATGGCCTGTGACCTGCCCATGACTTATAATGTAAATACCCCTGACTAAATCTTAGGTGTTGGAGGAGGGGCTCCAGGGCGCTGCAGGTGCCGGGGGGAGGCCTCCGAGGCGCTGCAGGTGCCGGGGGGGGGCCTCCGGGGCGCTGCAGGTGCCGGGGGGGGGCCTCCGGGGCGCTGCAGGTGCCGGGGGGGGGGCTTCAGCCTGGGGCCCCATTGCTGCTGTTGCTGTTGCTGCTTGGGGCAGAGAGTGACCTGGGCCCCACTGCGGCTGCTCCGGCAGCCCCCGGAGCCAGCTGCCTGGGGCTGACCAAGCAGCAGTCAGTGCAGCTTGGGCGGCCCCAGGGTCAGCCACACCAGCCACTGCAGAAGTCATGGGAGCTCCCGGAAAGTGACGTAATCCGTGACTTCCGTGAGCTTTGTGAAAGACTCTCAGCCTTGTCTTTATCCTTTATCAACTCCTTTGTCTTATAAGTCCTGGGAGCGTGTCCTTGTCCTGCCAGAAATATCCATCAGCCCCAGGTGGGGGAGATGGCGCTGACCTTGACTAACCACACTGAGGTAGAAACTACCTTGTCTCCACTGGGATTTTGCATGGACGTAGTGGCTCATTTTAGTGAACTTGTTGTAACAACACAACTACATTTGCAGTGCAGACATAATCTGGGTACAGTGGTGATAGGAAAAAAACCCAGAAAGCGACCCTATAATCATGTAAAGCTACGCTGCTGTCTTTTTTCTATGCTTATCTGTCCTTTCTACTTTGTTTATGGATAGAAAGAATGTGAACTGTGTGTAACCTGCACTCCCTGCTTTTGGGGAGAGAATTCCTTATACAGATAAGCCTCCATGCTCTTACCTACCCCAGAACTTCAAACAGACTGGGTTAACCGGTTCGAACTGGAAGAGATATCACAATGTATGTTGAACCAAGCTATAAAAGCTCATCCCTGTTCTTTGTTCGGGGCTTCACCATTTTCCTCTGAAAAGGAATTGGTGAGCCCTTCAGCTGTCGTATTCGCTAGCAATAAAGTGCCTCACTTTATCAAAGAGCCAAGACTCTGTGTTTTGTTTGGCTAATACAGAAGTCCAGGGAAGGCTACCCTCCTAACCCTAGACGGGAGGGGAACCCTTTTTCCCTAACAGTGGCTGGGGTTAGGTTTCTCCTTGACCTGAGCTCACCTCGATCATTCTTCCTACTCTAAACAAACCACGAGAGTCACGACGATACCATTCCCCTATTACAAAGTGATTATTAGTCATCGAGTTCCCCTTTGGGGACAAGTATTAGGGGGTAGCCGTGTTAGCTTGTATCCACAAAAACAACGAGTCTCGTGGCACCTTAAAGACTAACAGATTTATTTGGGCATAAGCTTTTGGGGTGAAAAACCACTTCTTCAGATGCAACTGAAGAAGTGGATTTTTACCCACAAAAGCTTATGCCCAAATAAATCTGTTAGTCTTTAAGGTGCCACCGGACTCCTTGTTGTTCCTTTGGGGACAGATTGTCTCAATCCCAGTTGTTCTCACCTTGCTTAGGGTTGTGCTGGACAGAAGTATTTTTTCTACCATTTTCGTCAATTAAAATAGATTGAAATAGAACAAAGAGCAGAGCAGGAAAAATGTGTCATTTCAGCCGAAGGAGACGGGGTGAGTCAAAGGGATTCCCTCCTTCCCCATCATTGTCACAATCCCCTCTCGCCCCAGCAGCATTAGCTTCTGTGTGAGCCACAATAGCATTTATCCTCCCCACGTTCTACCCCTGCACCTCCCAAAGTGTCACGTGATGCCGTGTTCTGAGCGCTCCCTGTGCTTAGGTATCACACTTTGATCGTAAATCAGACTCACTGGGGCTAGAGATGAAAGTTTCAATCCTGGAGGGAGAATTTGAATGGATCCCAAAGACACAGTAATCATTCTGTGCTTTCATCTCTGCTTCCATCTCTTGGCAAAGCTGCTTCTGGGCTTTTTCCTGCTGAGCTGGGATTGTTTGCAGATGGGAAGGTTGGCTGCTTTTCCCCCTTGTGATGAAACTAAAACTTTTATAAGTAACATGACTCAATAATAATGAGACTAACCAATTTATTTGAGCATAAGCTTTCGTGAGCTACAGCTCACTTCATCGGATGCATCCGATGAAGTGAGCTGTAGCTCACGAAAGCTTATGCTCAAATAAATTGGTTAGTCTCTAAGGTGCCACAAGTCCTCCTTTTCTTTTTGCGAATACAGACTAACACGGCTGTTACTCTGAAATAATAATGAGGTGGCACAGAGTGAAGCAAGTTTGAATGGATCAGAGGAGAACACAATGGGAGAATCTCTTTTGATTTTGTGTTATCAGCTATATCCTGCTCTGGAATTTCATTTTATATGAAGTTGAAAGTGTCTTCTACCCCTATGTGTTTTGGGTTTTTCCTATCTTAAGGCGGATTGGTCTCATAATTGGATATTACTTTTGTTTGACAGAATGTACCTCAGATTTACAGCAGAAGACAGCGGGTATATCTACACTGCAATGTAATCCCAGGCTTAGTGGGACTTGAGTCTGACCTTTGTGAAGAAATCCTGAGCTTGAGTGTGTTAGACTTTTCTAACGTGTGCTGGAACCTAGGGTTGTGGCGGCCACACGGCAGTGCGCAAACCCAAGTCAAAGTAGCCACATCCCATACTCCCTTGCGTCTCCCCCACCCCCCAAAAGTAGCTGCTCTAGTTCTAGGACTGTGGTGCACTTTGGGAAAATTTACCACCCACCCTGCATGTTAGCAGGAAGGCTCTTGCTTTGCCAAAGACTTGATGGGTTCGCTCTCCTTTGCACACCCAGGAGACTCTCTGATAGCGTGCTTCCAGATGAGTAGTCAGAAGAGAATGGGTTAATGCTGACCTGAGCTGCTGCCATTTTCAAAGCAGGAAAGGCTTCTGTTTTCAGTAGAGTGGATTGGAGATTGTTGGGGTAGAGAGGACTAAGGAATTTGTCCCATGGAATTGTGGGATACTTCCAGCTGACTCCTGGGACCCAGTCAAGCAGGACTGCATCTACACTGCAAAGCAATGGGGCTCAGCCTTGGGGCTCAGCTTAACTTGAGTTTGGGCCCTCCAACCCTGCAGGGTCCTGGGACCCTGGGTCCAAGCCCTGGGTTAGTGCAATTGCAGGGTAGATGCAAAGGGCTTAGGCTTGAGCCTGGGCTCAATCACGGGCTTATGCTGCAGTGTAGACATACCCCAGAGACAAATGAACTCTCAGAAATGGAAGGCACCTATGTTAGTGGAGAACAGAGCATTACACAGGGCTCATTGGTGGAAATGAGGATTGAGAGAAAACTAACCCATATGTTAAGTTTTTGTAATGTTTGAATATGTTGTTGTTACCAGTGATAATGGAATTAAACATGAAGTTCATCATTACAGAATAAGAGACTGATTATGTGATAACAGGAATTATATTGTAAGACTGCAAATATTGTTTTTTATTTCTTTTCTTTCTTTTTTGTGTTGTTTTTGTTGCATCAGTATTTTAGAAGATGGTGGCTAATTCTGAAAAGTTATTTGACGTAATTCAGCCTCTTTGGATTAAGCAGTGCTGTAGTAAAACCTCACTCCAAATGGGTTGAGGGAAGTAGCGTATAGGAGAATAGACACACAAGATAGACTCTAATTATTTCTATTTCAAATGGAATTTATGTTGATCACCTTTAAAATAAACTTTCTGTGAAGAGGAAAGTTCCTGAGGGAGACAAGTTGTGTAACCGTCTCCCCGTCAGACTGTAACAGTCACTGCAATGTGAGCCGGGGTGTGCGGGACTCGCGTTGCAGGCTCAGTGTGTCTAAGCCTGTGCTGGAGAGTCCACACTGAACGGTGACCCAGGGTTGAGAATGTCAAGACCCGAGTCTCACCCCAGCGCTCACTGGGGTGAGACTGTGCAAGGCGCAGACCCCGTCACATCAGCCTCTCCCAGGCTTCCTAGCGCTCTCCCAGCTGTAGCCTCTTCAGCCCTTTGTTCTTTGTGCCCCACGGAAACACTTGAGTGTCCCTCCCACAGCACTTTATGAGAAGTTGTCTCCCCCGCCAATACAGCCAGCCAAGCTGTGTTTTGGGTCTGCAAGCTGCCGGCCACTGGAGCCAGCAACCTGGGTGAGGCCCCATTTGAAGAATTTCCCCTGCTTGTATTTTCACTCCTGTTTCATACGTTGGGCAGAACATCTGTGAGATGCTGTGGACATTTTGGTGGCATTTTCTGACTGTGATAGAGCCTTCGGTGGCTGGGCGGCCTAGTGGCTGGGTCATTGGTGGGGGGAGGGTTGTAAGGGGACCTGGGCCCTCCCTGTCCACCAGATCCCAGCCCAGGGCCCTGTGTAGTTCAACTCTAAACAGGGGACATGTCTCCCCCCCCCCCCCCCCCGGGGGGTGGTGGGTGTTCAAGACCCATTTCCCGGGGCTACTTCCTACAAAAGCCTGCTTAGTTTGGGGCATGTCCCCGCTGGCCCAGTCACCCTGCAGTTGGCGCGTACCCGCAGGCTGCACTGGGCAGCAAAAGGCGTACTTGTCTCCAGTGGCTGCGTTGGGTGGCAGGTCACTGGTCCATCCCTTTGGGTAGGACAGAGAGCTCCTGCCTCCTTGCCAGTCAGCCCCCAACTGAGCCAGGCTCCCTTCTTTTCTCCCCCTTCCAGGCCTGGCATTGGCTGTGGGTATAGCTCGGCAGGGCTAGCTGAACCCATGGGTTTTATTTAACCCCTGTTCTGCCAGGAAGCAGTTTGTCTGCTCCTTCACACTGACCTACTGAAGGCTCCTGTCGCTGGAGGAGGATACATGTCAATTGGCTGGTGCTGTTCATTTCTCTTGGTATAGCCGCTGATGCCCTCTGTGTAGTCCAGCATCTGTGGAGAAGGGCCACAGGCACAGACGGGTGGGATCACGTTGTCGTGCAGACCTGGGATGACCAGCAGTGGCTCCAGAACTTTCCTGTGAAGAACAACATTTCTGGAGTTTTGCGAGCAGCTTGCCCTGGTTCTGCAGCGTCAGGACACATGCAGGAGGGTGGCGAAGTTGGTCCAGAAGTAGGTTGCAATAGCCATCTGGAAGCTACAGGTCCACTGCTAACCAATTTGGTCTTGGCAAGTTAACTGGGGACAAAGGTTTCTGAGGCAATTAGGCATGAGATTTACCCAAAGGTGGTGAGCATAAACAATGTCAAGAACATAACTTCGGAACATAAGAATGGCCACATTGGGTCAGACCAATGGTCCATCTAGCCCAGTATCTTGTCTTCCAACACTGGCCAATGCTACAGGCTTCAAAGGGAATGAAGAGAACAGGGCAACCATCAAGTGACCCATCCCCTGTCATCCATCCCCAGCATCTGGCTGTCAGAGGCTTAGGGACACCCAGAGCATGGGGTTGCATCCCTGACTATCTTGGCTAATAGCTATTGATGGACCTATCCATCAATTTATCTAATTCTTTTTTGAACCCATTATAAGTTTTGGCCTTCACAACATTTTGGTTCCACAGGTTGGCTGTGTGTTGGGTGAGGAAGTACAGCAGAACCCTGTTCATCTGATCTAAGTGGGACCAGGGCCACATTGGGTAATCAAACATTTGGATAATCCAGAGAATGAAAAAGTGTGAGGCTGCATCGCCATCTAGTGGGCACAGGAGAGATCACCGGCTTCTGGACCTGCATGCACTGGTTGGTTGGTTAATAGGGATGGTTGTTTTCCTGTACTTCCTTTTCTTTGTATTAGACCTGCTGCCTGTTGATTTCATTGGGTGACCATGGGTTCTTGTGTTATGTCAAGGGGTAAATAACACTTCTTTATTCACTTTCTCCACACCATTCATGATTTTACAGACCTCTATATTTCCCCTCAGTAGGGTGACCAGATGTCCTGTTTTTAAAGGCACAGTCCCATTTTTGGGACCTTTTCTTATATAGGTGCCTATTTCCCCCCCCCCACCCCCGGCCATCCCATTTTTTCACAGTTGCTATCTGGTCACCCTGCCGCTCAGTTGTCTCCGCTCAGTCGTCTCTTCTCCAAGATGGACAGTCTCCGTCTTTTTAACCTTCTCCTACGGAAGCTGGTCCATCCCCCTCATCATTTTGGTTGCCCTTCTCTGTATCTTTTCCATTTCTAATAGATCTTTTTTGAGATGGGGTGACCAGAACTCCACACAATATTCAACGAGTGAGTGTACACTGGGTTTATATAGTGGCATTGTGATATTTACTGTCTTATTATCTATCTCTTTCCTAATAACTCCTGACATTCTGGTAGCATTTTTGATGGCTGCTGCCTGTTGAGCACACGTTTTCAGAGAACTCTCCACAGTGGCTCGAAGATCTCTTTCTTGAGTGGTAACATCCAATTTAGACCCAGTCATTTTGTATGTACAGGTGGGATTTACATTTTCCAATGCGCATTACTTTGCATTTATCAACGTTGAATTTCATCTGCCATGTTGTTGCCCAGTCACCCACTTTTGTGAGATTCCTTTGTAACTCTTTGCCATCTACTTTGGACTTAACTAGCTTGCGTAGTTTTGTATCATCTGCAAACTTTGCCACCTCACTGCTTACCCCTTTTTCCAGATCATTTAGGAATACGTTGAACAGCACTGGTCCCAGTACAGATCTTTGTGAGACCCTGGTGTTTACCGCTCTCCATTGTGAAATCTGACCATTTATTCCTACCCTTTGCTTCCTGCCTTTTAACCAGTTACTGATCCACAAGGGAACCTACCCTCTTCTCCTATGACAGCCTAATTTGCTTAAGAGCCTCAGGTGAGGGATCTTTTCAAAGGCTTTCTGAAAGTCCAAGGATACAATATCCACTGGCTCACCCTTGTCCAAGTTTCTTGACTCCCTCAAAGAATTCTAATAAATTGGTGAGGCATGATTTCCCTTTACAAAAGCTGGGTTGACTCTTCCCCAACAAATTGTGCTCATCTGTGTCTGTGATCGTTCTGTTCTTTAATATAATTTCAACCAATTTGCGGGGTACTGAAGTTAGACTTACCAGTCTGTAATTGCTAGGATTGCCTTTTTAAAAATTGGTGTCACCGTTATTTTGTACACAGGCTGATTTAAGCAACAGGTTACATACAACAGGGGGTTGGACTAGATGACCTCCTGAGGTCCCTTTCAACCCTGATATTCTATGATTCTATGAGATTAAAGACAATCTAGGCATAGCCCAACACCTAAACAAATACTTTGCCTCAGTTTTTAACAGCATAATGAAGAGCTTAGGGGTAGTGGCAGGGTGGCTAATGGAAATGAGGATATGGAAGTAGACATTTCCACATCCAAGGTGGAAGTCAAACTCAGACAACTTAATGGAACCAAATCAGGGGGGCTGGATAATCTCCATCCAAGAATACTGAAGTAACTGGCACATTAAATTGCAAGCCCAAGAGCAAGAATTTTTAATGAATCCATAAACTCAGGGGTCGTACGCTGTGACTGGAGAATTGTTACTATAGTACCTATTTTTAAGAAAGGGGGGAAAAGTGATCCAGAGAACTACAGGCCCGTTAGTTTGATTTCAACTGTATGCAAGGACTTGAAACAAATTTTGAAAGAGGACGTAGTTAAGGACATAGAGGTCAATGGTAATTGGGATAAAATGGAACATGGTTTTACAAAATGGAAATTGTATCAGACTAATCACTATCTTTGAGAAGGTGACTGATTTTTGGACACAGGAAATGCAGTAGATCTAATCTACCTGGATGTCAGTAAGGCATTTGATACAGTTCCACTAGGGAAATTATTGGTTAAACTGGAGAAGATGAGGATTAATATGAGAATTGAAAGGTGGATACGGAATTGGGCAAAGGAGAGACTCCAGCGGGTCCTACTGAAAGGTGAACTGTCAGACTGGAGGGAGGTTACTAGTGGAGTTCCTCAGGGATGGGTCTTGAGACCAGTCATATTTATCATTTTCATTCATGACTTTGGCATAAAAAGTGGGAGTGTGCTAATAAAATTTGCAGAGGACACAAAGTTGGGAGGCATTGCCAATATGGAGGAGGACCAGAATCCCACACAAAAAGCTCTGGAGGACCTTGAAAACTGGAGTAATAGAAATGAGATTAAATGTAATTGTGCAAAGTGCAAGGTCATGTACTTAAGGACTAACAACAAGAATTTTTGCTATAAACTGGGGATGTATCAGCTGGAAGTGACAGAAAAGGAGAAAGACTTGGGTGTGTTGATTGATCGCAGGATGATTATGAGCCGCCAATGTGATGTGGTTGTGAAAAAGCCTAATGCAATTCTAGAATGCAGAAGGCAAGGTATTTCCCGTAGAGATAGGGAAGTGTTATTGCCATTATACAAGGCACTGGTGAGACCTCATGTGGCATGCTATGTGCAATTCTGGTTTCCTGTGTTTAAGCAAAATGAATTCAAACTGGAACAGGTGCAGAGAAGGGTTACAGGGATGATCAGAGGCATGGTAAACCTAGCTTAGGAGAGGAGACTCAAAGAGCATGGCTTGCTTAGTCTAACCAAACGAAGGCTCAGAGGAGATATGATTGCTCTCTATAAATACTTCAGAGGGGTAACCCAGAGAAGGAAAAGAGGTATTTAACTTAAAAGCCTATGTTGACACAAGAACAAATACATATAAATTGGCCATCAACAATATAGGTTTGAAATTAGATGAAGGTTTCTAACCATCAGAGGAGTGAAGTTATGGAACAGCTCCTGGGGGCAAATACCATAACTGGTTTCATGACTGAGCTTGATAAGTTTATGGAGAGGATGGTTTGATAAGGTTGCCTAAAAAGGCATATGGCCCATCTGCGACTGCTATTAGCAAATATCCCCAACGACCAGTGATGGGATACTAAATGGGGAGGGCTCTGAGTTACTACAGAGAATTGTTTCCTGGTTTCTGGGTCTTGTCCACATATTCAGGGTCCAACTGATCTCCATATTTGGGGTCAGGAAGGAATTTCCCCCCAGGTCAGGTTGGGAGAGACCCTGGGTTTTTTGCCTTCCTCTGCAACATGGGGCATAGGTCACTTGCTGGTTTAAGCTAGTATAAATGGTGGATTCTCTGTAACTTGAAGTCTTTAAATCATGATTTGAGGACTTCCGTAACTCAGCCAGAGTTTCTGGGTTTGTTACAGGAGTGGGTGGGTGAAGTGCTGTGGCCTGCAATGTGCAGGACATCAGACCAGATGATCATGATGGTCCCTATTGGCCTTAAAGTCTATGAGGAAGAGAAGGAGGAAGATCTGGACAGAGTGGAAGAGGAGGAGGAACACAAAGAGGAGGAATTTGGACCTGATAATGGAGGAGGAGGATGCCATTGAGGAAGCTGCCCAGAGGTCATCATGGAACAACTCCAGGGTGCAGACAAGGTATTAACATGGCCTATCTTAGTGGGAACCGAATCTTTCCTGCCCCTCGTCCCAGCCCTGCTCGCTCCCTGTGGAGGGCTCTAGTCCCTGACAATCCATAGCCCCTACTGGTGATGCTTCTCCCCTAAGATTTGAGATCCCCTAAGAAGGGGACATTTGTCCCACACAATCCAGGGTCCCCTCCCTCCACAGGCCATGTCCCAGCTCCTGTCCCTGCCTCTGATGGAGGAGGTGCTGGTTTTGGGAAAGGGGGGCCCTTTCCTGGCCTCCCCCATAGTGGGCATGAGACCCAGAGCCGGTTTGAATGGTGTCACGGAGTCCCCGGGCGATGCTCTGGAACTGCTCCCTACGAAGCCAGTCAGGACTCTGGGGCAGTCTCCTTTCTGTGAGCAAACTGTCTTCAGGACACACAGCTCACACAAATTCCACCTTCCTGGGTCTGACCTCGGAGCATTCAGCATCCTCTGCCCCTCCGCACGCTTCCCACAGCAAGTCCGCCCAGGCGGGGTCCTGGGGAAGCCAGAGGGTCCTGCCCCCCAACTTCGCAGTCAGATGCGACTCTCAGCCAGCCAGTAAAACAGAAGGTTCATTAGACGACAGGTACATGGTCTAACACAGAGCTTGTAGATAGAGAGAACAGGACCGCTCGCTGGGTCCATTTTGGGGGGCAGTGAGCCAGACAACCACATCTGCACTTCACTTCATGTCCCCAGCCAGCCCCAAACCGAAAACTCTCTCCAGCCCCTCCTCTTCTGGGCTTTGTCCCTTTCCCGGGCCAGGAGGGCACCTGATTCCTTTGTTCTCCAGCCCTTTAGCTCTCACCTTGCAGGGGGAAAGGGCCCAGGCCATCAGTTGCCAGGAAACAGGGTGTTGGCCATTCTCTGTGTCCAGACCCGTGCACACACCTGCCCTCTAGGGCTCTGCAACGATCATACACCCTTATCCCACCACCTAGATACTTAAGAACTGCACAGGGGAAACTGAGGCACCCCCACAATATTCAGAGGAAACATTAAGAACAGTCCCGCTTCGTCACAAATGGCATGAGGTATCTCTGGCTAACAGACTCTCTATGTCCGGCTCCCATCGTGCAGGGTTCAGGACATGGCTGAGCAGATCCACTTCCTGCATCGCCAGTGTACTTCGCAGCATAGAAGAGCTGGCAGGACACCTTGGAGATGTCCAACTCTAAAGTAGCCTGGAGGAAAGGGTCATGGTGAGTGGGACATGGGACCAGGTACCTGCAGGGAGGGCAGGAGACCCGGGATGAGAAGAGAACTCCCCAGGGCTGGGGGAGAGATCA
This sequence comes from Lepidochelys kempii, assembly GCF_965140265.1. NCBI lineage: Eukaryota > Metazoa > Chordata > Testudines > Cheloniidae > Lepidochelys > Lepidochelys kempii. Next base: position 76,101,226 of record NC_133266.1, read on the forward strand.
GTGGAGTGAAGGGGGCAGCAGGGAGTAGGGATTCCTGGGGCTGAGGACTGGGCAGCAGAGAAGGGGTAATTCTGGGTGTAAGTGATAGAGGACAAGTGGGAAATTGTGGGGCTGGAGGGCAGCTGAGGCTGGTGGTGGAGAGATAGGGGGCAACTGGAAGACATTGAAGGGCAGAAGAGGGGTCAAGTTGGAGGGGAAGGAAAGAATCGGGAGGGCAGGGCCCAGCTGTGTTGCCAGAGGATCCTGCTGGCTGTGTCTGGGCAGCCTCTTCTTTGGGAAGTGCCCAGGGATCAGTGGGGCCTGAATCTCACATTCTCCTTTGGGTCTTCCAGGAACTAACTGAGGAGCTTCCCCAGGACTCTGGGCCCAGCTCTGTCCTCTCCAGCTCCATGGACCCCATGTGAAACCTCACGTATCAGAACCTCCCACCCAGTTCCCCCAACCCCGGTGCTGCTGAGGCCCCAAAACACTGCCTCCTCCATGGCCAGGTTCTCCTCCACCTCCTCAACAGCCTACACCGAAGGGTAAGGAAAACCATGGCCACACACAAAACGTAAGAAGAACATAAGAATGGCCATACTTGGTCAGACCAAAAGTCCATCTAGTCCAGCATCCTGTCTTCTGACAGTGGCCAGGGCAACATCCCCTGGCAGGGAGTTCCACAGGTTGACTGTGCGTTGTGTGAAGAAATACTTCCTTTTGTTTGTTTTAAACCTGCTGCCTATTCATTTCATTTGATGAGCCCTAGTTCTTGTGATATGAGAAACTTCCTTATTTACTTTTTACTAATCATGATTTTACAAACCTTCATCACATTCCCCCTTAATTTTCTCTTTTCCAAGCTAAAAAGTCCCAGTCTTTTTAATCTCTTCTTATATGGAAGCAGTTTTATACCCCTCATCATTTTTGTTTCCCTTTTCTATGCTTTTACCAATTCCAATATATCTTTTTTTGAGATGTGACGACTGGATCTGCCCATTGTATTCAAGATGTGGGTGTACCATGGATTTAAATAGAGACAATATAATATTTTCTGTTTTGTTATTTATCCCTTTCCTAATGATTCCTCAACATTCTGTTCACCTTTTTGACTGCCACTGCACATTGAGTGGATGATTTGGGAGAACTACCCACGATGACTCCAAGATCGCTTTCTTGAGTCGTAACAACTAATTTAGACTCCATCATTGATATGTATTGTTGGGATTATGTTTTGCAATGTGCATTACTTTGCATTTATCAACTTTGACGTTCATCTGCCATGTTGTTGCTCAGTCACCCAGTTTTGTGAGATCGCTTTGTAGCTCTTCGCAGTTTGCTTTGGACTTAACTATCTTGAATAGTTTTGTATCATCTGCATACTTTGCCACCTCACTGTTTACCCCTTTTTTCCAGATCATTTAGGAATATGTTGAACAGTACAGACCCCTGGGGGACACCATTATTTACCTCTCTCCATTCTAAAAACTGACCATTTATTCCTACCCTGTGTTTTGTATCTTTTAACAAGTTACTCATGAGAGGACCTCCCCTCTTCTCCCATGACACCATAGGGACGGGTGGGGATCGAATCTGGGCCCTTCACCACCAAGGGCACAAGCCCTGTCAGGCTCCCATTCAGGAAGCCATGGAAAGCTCTGCCTGCAGACACCCCCTCTCCATTCCCACTGCCAGGATTCGCGATGGGCTGCAGGAATCACCATGTAGGTGTGCAGCAGCCATCGCACGTGCATTGACCATGGGCCAAAATCTGCAGCCCTCACAGCCCAGGATACCCCCATGGATGGCAATGGGAGTGTAGCCTGGGTAACTAGCTGCTGGAGCCAAATGATATAGAGAGAGGATTCAAAGATGCAGCAAACCAATGGCTAGAGAAGTGAAGGATGTCAGGGAAAGAGGAGAGCTAGGGCATCTGGGAGCTCCTGCAGTCAAGGGATTCCAGCTGGAGTGGTTTAGACACACAAAGTCCTGCATCTTGGTAGGGGTTAGACCAGATGAACCTTGCAGTCCTTTCTGACCTGATGGTTCTATAATTCTATGATTCTAACGTGTGTCATCTAAAAAAGAAGGGTTGGCGTGTATGGATTTCCTCCACATCCTCTGCAATGAAGACTGATGCAAAGAATTCATTTAGCTTCTCCGCATCGGCCTTGTCTTCCTGGAGTGCTCCTTTAGCACCTCGATCCTCTAGTGGCTTTGCTGTTTGACAGACTTCCTGCTTCTCGTGTACTTAAAAAATAAATTTGCTGGTAGTTGTTGTGCCCTTTGTTAGTTGCTCTTCAAATTCTTTTTTGGCCGGCCTTTTTATACTTTTCATTGGACTTGCCAGAGTTTATGCTCCTTTGTATTTTCCTCACTAGGATTTGACTTCCAATTTTTAAAGGAGGCCTTTTTGCCTCTAAGTGCCTCTTTTACTCTGCTGTTTAGCCATGGTGGCATTTTTTGGATCCTCATACAAGTTTTTTTAATTTGTGGTATAGATTTAGTGTGATCCTCTAGTATGGTGTTTTTAAATAGTCTCCATGCCGTTTGCTGGCATTTCACCCTGGCATGTTGCTTTCAATTTCCATTTCACTAGCCTCCCATTTCTGTGCAGTTTCCCTTTTTGAGGTTCAATGCTCCTGCGGTGGGTTTCTTCGGCATTTCCCGCTCCAGGGCTGTGACATGTAATTCCATTCGGGCTGCGAGGACGGAGAGTAACGACTCCAGCGTGGAGGCTGCACAGTGCGGGCACACAGTGAACTGTCCTGAGCAGAGAACGTCTCCAGGAGCCGGCGCTGCGGTCCCCCTCCTCGCCAACGCCTCTTGGCTCGGCTGCATGTGCCCCGTCAGCCAGCAGGGGTTGGGGTCTCCATTGCCACGAAGGGTGAGAGAAGGACTCTCCTTATCTGTGTGCGGGGACCGTTCCCAGCATTCAGCCGGGATTCACGGAGGCGCTGGGCTTCATCTGGCCCCTTGGCAGCTGGGGGACAGGGCAGAAAGTGAACTCTCAGCCTGCGCTGATTCAAGGTCCTGCCCACCCGTGGCTGCCCTCCCCCACACTGCCCATTTCCCTTCCCCTCCCTCGCCTGCCCCCAGCCCACCGGGCCTCTTTGCAACAGCCGCAGGGGCAGGGTAAGAGGGGCAGGAACAATGCTGACCCACTTATGTCACAGAGTTTGCATAACCTCCGATGAAAGGGCCCTGGAAGCACATGCCCCCATTACTCTCTGGGAGGGGCCGGCAGGGGTCGGTCAGTGGCAGCAGGGGGTGGGCACAGGGTCTCCTTCGCGCTAGCTCAGGGGCTGTGCGGGTCACATGACACTTGTTTTGCCTGGCGTTGTCTAGCCGTTCGCCCGTGACACTCCTCGGTGCAGCGGGGATCTGTCCCTGCACCAGTGAACTAAGCCAGGCCGCGCTGCAGGGACGGCACGAGGAGGGTGGGCCGGGCAGCTTCCCCTCAGCAATCAGAAGAGATCGACCCCTGGCCATTGAGATGCTCTTTTAAAGTCACTTTCCCAGTCAGGAAGCTGCAGAGGGGCCTGAGTGAGAGACAGAGCAGCCCACCTGCCCCCACAGGCCAGCCCCTGCCATGCTGGCAGCTCAGTGCAGGGCACATTCCTGGTCACCGAGCTCAAGGCCCATCACCTCACCTGGATGGCCGTGTCCCCCCTGCCTAGGACGGGAGATCAGCCCCTTAGCATGGGGCTCTGGAGACCCCGCCCGCGAGAGGGGTCCCACAGGACAGAGAGCGGAACACGCTAGCTCAGGGGCATCAGCTGGCAACCGGAGGGGAGCACTGAGATGAAATCTCCAGCCACCTCTGTGGTGGAAAGGGTCTCTGAGACTCGGGGCAGGAGGCTACCAACCCTCATGGACCTGCTCTGACTCCTGCTCTCACAGCCCCCACAGGGCCTAGCGCACAGGGGTGCCATCTGTGGGGGGCTCACTGGTGACAACAGTCGCACTGCACAAGGCACCTGTGAGGTCAGAGGAGCAGAGCACCCAGCAATCCCGAGACCCAAACTGCCCTCCGCATCAACCACATCACCCCTCCAAAATCCCAACCCGGCCTGGCCTCTCCCCACTCCTGTCTGGGACACTCAGTGCTGGGCTAGAGCGCTGGCAGCCACCAAGCAAGGAGATCATCTGCACACAAGGGTGTCACTCACCATCCTCCCTCACCCTCCGGAGAGGACACAGCCCAGACCCGCCGAACCCCATCGCCCCTCGGAAGGGGGCTCAGGCCCAGCCAGGAGATGTTCCCACGGAAGACCAGCCAGGTAGCATAGAGTCAGGCTTTGCTCTTGGGAGCTGACTTCAATAAGAATCTAGACTATCCCTGATAGATGTTTGTCCAACCTGTTCTTAAAAACCTCTAATGAGAAGGATTCCACAACCCCCCTTGGAAGCCTCTTCCAGAGCTTACCTACCTTTATAGTTTGAAAGTTTTTCCTAATATCTAACCTAAACCTCCCTTGCTGCAGATTATCCCCAATACTTCTTGTCCTACCTTCAGGGGACATGGAGGCCAATTGATCACCATCCTCTGGATAACAACCCTTAGTATATTTGCATAATGTTCTCAGGTCCCCTCTCAGACTTCTTTTCTCAAGACACCCTGTTTTTTTTAACCTTTCCTCATAGGTCAGATTTTCTAAACCTTTCCTCATTTTTGTTTCTCTCCTCCTCTGGACTCTCTCCAGTTTATCCACACCTTTCTTAAAGTGTGACACCCAAAATTTAATATGACCAATTTCACAAAGCTGAAAAGAGATGTGCAGGAACTCAGTCTAGATAAACACAATGGTCCCTTCTGGCCTGAAAGTCTTGAGTCTACAAGTTTTTAAACACATATTAGGAACAAAAAGAATCCTAACAATGGTATTGGTCCATTACTAGATGCAAATGGTAGAACTGTCAATAATAATGCAGAAAAGGCAGAGGTGTTCAATAAATATTTCTGTTCTGTATTTGGGGAAAAAATAGATGATGGAGTCTCATGATATAGTGATAATACTCTTTCCATTCCACTAGTATTTTTGGAGGATGTTAAACAGAAGCTACTAAAGTTAGACACTTTTAAATCACAAGTGCAGATAGCTTGCATCCAAGAGTTTTAAAAGAGCTGGCTGAGAAGCTCACTGAAACTTTCATGTTGATTTTCAATAAATCTTGAAGCACAAAGGAAGTTCCAGATGACTGGAAGAAAGCTAATGTTGTGCCAATTTTTGTAAGGCTAAACAGGATGACCTGAGTAATTTCAGACCCGTCAGCCTGACATAGCTACTGCGCAAGATAATGAAGTGGCTAACATAGACTCAATTAATAAAGGAAAAAAGTAGGATAATGTATGCAAATCTACGTGGGTTTATGGAAACTAGATCCTGTCAAACTAACTTGATATCTTTTTTTAATGAGATTACAAGTATGGTTGATAAAGATAATAGCTTTGATGTAATTTATTTATACTTCTGTAAGGCATTTGACCTTGTATCTCACCTCACTACACTGATTAAAAAACTAGAGTGATATTCAATTAACATGGCACACATTAAATGGATTAAAAGTTTGATAATTGATAGGTCTCAAAATGTCACTGTACCAGGGAATCATAATCAAGCTGGTGTGTTTCCAGTGGGGTCCCACAGGGATCATTTCTTGGCCCTATGTTATTTAACATCTTCATCAATGACTCAGAAGAAAACATAAAATCATCACTGATGAAGTTTGCAGGTGACAAAAATTTTGTGAGTGGTGAAAAATAAAGAGGACAGGTCACTGATTCACAGCAAGCTAGATTGCTGGGTGAAATGGGTGCAAGCATTATGCTTTTCATGCAGCTAAATGTAAAGATATACATCTAGGAACAAAGAATGTAGACCATATTTACACTATGGGGGACTCCATCCTGGGAAGCAGAAACTCTGAAAAAAGATTTGGGGGTCATGATAGATAATCAGCTGAGCATGAGCTCTCAGTGTGATGCTGTAGCCAAAAGAGCTAATGAAATCCTGGGATGCATAAACAGGGGAATCTTGAGTGGGAGTAGAGAGATTATTTTATCTCTGTATTTGACACTGGTGCAACCGCTGCTTCCATACTGTGTCCAGTTTTGGTGTCCACAATTCAAGAAGGATGTTGATAAATTGGAGAGGGGTCAGAGAAGAGCCACAAGAATGATTAAAAGATTAGAAAACAGGCCTGTTAGTGATAGACTCATGGAGCTCAATCTATGTAATTTACTAAAGAGAAGGTTAAGGGGTGACTTGATCACAGTTTATAAGTACCTACATGGGAAACAAATATTTAATAATGGGCTCATGAATCTAGCAGAGAAAGCTCTAATACAGTCCAGTGTATGGAAGTTGAAGCTAGAGAAAAATCAGACTGGATAGGAGGTGTATATTTTTAATGGATAGAGTAATTAACCATTGGAACAATTTACCAAAGGTTGTGATAGATTTTCCATCACAGACAATTTTTCAATCTAAATTACATGTTTTTCTAAAAGATCTGCTCTAAGAATCATTTTGGAGAAGTTCTCTGACCTGTGCTATACAGGAAGTTAGACTGGATAATCACTATTTGTCCCTTCTGGCCTTAGAATCCATGTATCTAGCTAAGTATGGGCTTTTAGAATGTGTGTTATGATGTTGTTGTATTTGTTGCCATTTGTTCCCATCTCTCATATTGATTTCTCTTTGAATCTCTATTCTTTCATAAAGAAATTTCCATTTATTTTTTAATAGAACTCAAGTGCTCTACATAATACAGGAGAGGTGGGCTAAGGCAAAACTGGGGTACACTAGTAGTATAAGAGTCTTACTATCAATCAAACCCTAACCCCGCCCCTTGACCCCTTAAACCCTGCCCACATGTCACCGGAAGTCCTCGGAAGCAAGGTGTGTCATGTGACCCCTCTAAGAACTCCTCCCACTGCCCTCTACCAATCAGGATGGGTTTTGCCCCCGTAGGACTGCCCTGAGAGGAGACTTGACCAATCGGGGGCAGTTCAGAGGATGGGGGTTACCTGTCCAGAAGCGGTTCATGTGACCCATCTAAGAACTCCTCCCATCATCCTCTACCAATCGCGATGGGTTTCAGCCGCTTAGGACTGCCCCGAGAGCAGATTTGACCAAAATAGGGCAGGTTCTGGGATGGGGTGAACCACCCAGAAGAGGGTCATGTGACCCCTCTAAGAACTCCTCCCAGTGTCCTCTGCAAATCAAGTGCAGCACCATCATCCCATAAGGCCCGGCGCCAGGCAGAAGGGGCCATCTTTTACCAAGAATGCGTGTTTTAGAAATCATGGAAACATGGACTCCTTCACCAGCCCCATGAGAACTTCAGACTTTGTTTTAGCCCTGAGGGTCTTCGACCATCCGCAGAGAAAACACTACATCGGCGACAGTTCCAAGGAGGAGGAGGGAGTGACCAAGGGGAGCCCTTTGGCCCAGCCGTTGATGGATATGCCAGAACCTGAACCTGAAACCCACCTGCTTGTGAGACACCCCGATGCGTGTGACGGCCTCTTCTCATCCACCCCCCTGGAGGAAGAAGGCGAACTCAGCTCGGGGGAGTCACCGGCTCACAAGGTGAACCGAAAAGACGTCGCTCAGGTGAATGAATGATGAAGAAGTGATGGATGGTTATAAACTGTTCAGGAAGGACAGGTAGGGCAGAAAAGGTGGGGGAGTAGCACTGTATGTAAGGGAGCAGTATGACTGCTCAGAGCTCCGGTACGAAACTGCAGAAAAACCTGAGTGTCTCTGCATTAAGTTTAGAACTGTGAGCAACAAGAGTGATGTAGTGGTGGGAGTCTGCTATAGACCACCAGACCAGGGGGATGAGGTGGATGAGGCTTTCTTCCAGCAACTCGCAGAAGCTACTAGATCGCACGCCCTGCTTCTCATGGGTGACTTTAATTTTCCTGATATCTGCTGGGAGAGCAATACAGCGGTGCATAGACAATCCAGGAAGTTTTTTGGAAAGCGTAGGGGACAATTTCCTGATGCAAGTGCTGGAGGAGCCAACTAGGGGGTAGCTTTTCTTGACCTGCTGCTCACAAACCGGGAAGAATTAGTGGGGGAAGCAAAACTGGATGGGAATCTAGGAGGCAGTGACCATGAGTTGGTTGAGTTCAGGATCCTGACACAGGGAAGAAAGGTAAGCAGCAGGATACGGACCCTGGACTTCAGGAAAGCAGACTTCGACTCCCTCAGGGAACGGATGGGTAGGATCCCCTGGGGATCATTTATCTTCATAAATGATCTGGAGGATGGTGTGGATTGCACTCTCAGCAAATTTGCGGATGATACTAAACTGGGAGGAGTGGTAGATACGCTGGAGGGGAGGGATAGGATACAGAAAGACCTAGACAAATTGGAGGATTGGGCCAAAAGAAATCTGATGAGGTTCAATAAGGATAAGTGCAGGGTCCTGCACTTAGGACGGAAGAACCCAATGCACAGCTACAGACTAGGGACCGAATGGCTAGGCAGCAGTTCTGCGGAAAAGGACCTAGGGGTGACAGTGGACGAGAAGCTGGATATGAGTCAGCAGTGTGCCCTTGTTGCCAAGAAGGCCAATGGCATTTTGGGATGTATAAGTAGGGGCATAGCGAGCAGATTGAGGGACGTGATCGTCCCCCTCTATTCGACATTGGTGAGGCCTCATCTGGAGTATTGTGTCCAGTTTTGGGCCCCACACTTCAAGAAGGATGTGGATAAATTGGAGAGAGTCCAGCGAAGGGCAACAAAAATGATTAGGGGACTGGAACACATGAGTTATGAGGAGAGGCTGAGGGAGCTGGGATTGTTTAGCCTGCAGAAGAGAAGAATGAGGGGGGATCTGATAGCTGCTTTCAACTACCTGAAAGGGGGTTCCAAAGAGGATGGCTCTAGACTGTTCTCAATGGTAGCAGATGACAGAACGAGGAGTAATGGTCTCAAGTTGCAGTGGGGGAGGTTTAGATTGGATATTAGGAAAAACTTTTTCACTAAGAGGGTGGTGAAACACTGGAATGCGTTACCTAGGGAGGTGGTGGAATCTCCTTCCTTAGAGGTTTTTAAGGTCAGGCTTGACAAAGCCCTGGCTGGGATGATTTAACTGGGAATTGGTCCTGCTTTGAGCAGGGGGTTGGACTAGATGACCTTCTGGGGTCCCTTCCAACCCTGATATTCTATGATTCTATGATTCTGACTATCATGAAGGGGAAAGGAGTCCGGGAGAGCTGGCTGTATTTCAAGGAATCCCTATTGAGGTTACAGGGACAAACCATCCCAATGAGTCGAAAGAATAGTAAATATGGCAGGCGACCAGCTTGGCTTAACGGTGAAATCCTAGCAGATCTTAAGCATGAAAAAGAAGCTTACAAGAAGTGGAAGGTTGGACATATGACCAGGGAAGAGTATAAAAATATTGCTCGGGCATGTAGGAATGTAATCAGGAGGGCCAAATCGCACCTGGAGCTGCAGCTAGCAAGAGATGTCAAGAGTAACAAGAAGGGTTTCTTCAGGTATGTTGGCAACAAGAAGAAAGCCAAGGAAAGTGTGGGCCCCTTACTGAATGAGGGAGGCAACCTAGTGACGGAGGATGTGGAAAAAACTAATGAACTCAATGCTTTTTTTGCCTCTGTCTTCACTAACAAGGTCAGCTCCTAGACTGCTGCACTGGTCATCACAACATGGGGAGTAGACGGCAAGCCCTCTGTGGAGAAAGAGGTGGTTAGGGACTATTTAGAAAAGCTGGACGTGCACAAGTCCATGGGGCCGGACAAGTTGCATCCGAGAGTGCTAAAGGAATTGGCGGCTGTGATTGCAGAGCCATTGGCCATTATCTTGAAAACTCGTGGCAAACGGGGGAAGTCCTGGATGACTGGAAAAAGGCTAATCTAGTGCCAATCTTTAAAAAAGGGAAGAAGGAGGATCCTGGGAACTACAGGCCAGTCAGCCTCACCTCACTCCCCGGAAAAATCACGGAGCAGGTCCTCAAAGAATCAATCCTGAAGCACTTACATGAGAGAAAAGTGATCAGGAACAGTCAGCATGGATTCACCAAGGGAAGGTCATGCCTGACTAATCTAATCGCCTTCTATAATGAGATTACTGGTTCTGTGGATGAAGGGAAAGCAGTGGATGTATTGTTTCTTGACTTTAGCAAAGCTTTTGACATGGTCTCCCACAGTATTCTCGTCAGCAAGTTAAAGAAGTATGGGCTGGATGAATGCACTATAAGGTGGGTAGAAAGTTGGCTAGATTGTTGGGCTCAACGGGTAGTGATCAATGGCTCCATGTCTAGTTGGCAGCCGGTGTCAAGTGGAGTGCCCCAGGGGTCGGTCCTGGGGCCGGTTTTGTTCAATATCTTGATAAATGATCTGGAGGATGGTGTGGATTGCACTCTCAGCAAATTTGCGGATGATACTAAACTAGGAGGAGTGGTAGATACACTGGAGGGCAGGGATAGGATACAGAGGGATCTAGACAAATTGGAGGATTAGGCCAAAGAAATCTGATGAGGTTCAATAAGGATAAGTGCAGGGTCCTGCACTTAGGATGGAAGAACCCAATGCACAGCTAAAGACCAGGGACCGAATGGCTAGGCAGCAATTCTGCGGAAAAGGACCTAGAGATGTCAGTGGACGAGAAGCTGGATATGAGTCAGCAGTGTGCCCTTGTTGCCAAGAAGGCCAATGGCATTTTGGGATGTATAAGTAGGGGCATAGCGAGCAGATCGAGGGACGTGATCATTCCCCTCTATTCGACATTGGTGAGGCCTCATCTGGAGTACTGTGTCCAGTTTTGGGCCCCACACTACAAGAAGGATGTGGATAAATTGGAGAGAGTCCAGCGAAGGGCAACAAAAATGATTAGGGGTCCGGAACACATGACTTATGAGGAGAGGCTGAGGGAACTGGGATTGTTTAGTCTGCAGAAGAGAAGAATGAGGGGGGATTTGATAGCTGCTTTCAACTACCTGAGAGGTGGTTCCAGAGAGGATGGTTCTAGACTATTCTCAGTGGTAGAAGAGGACAGGACAAGGAGTAATGGTCTCAAGTTGCAATGGGGGAGGTTTAGGTTGGATATTAAGAAAAACTTTTTCACTAAGAGGGTGGTGAAACACTGGAATGCGTTACCTAGGGAGGTGGTAGAATCTCCTTCCTTAGAGGTTTTTAAGGTCAGGCTTGACAAAGCCCTGGCTGGGATGATTTAATTGGGGATTGGTCCTGTTTTGAGCAGGGGTGTCATAAATATAAAGGGAAGGGTAAACCCCTTTAAAATCCCTCCCGGTCAGAGAAAAAAATCCTCTCACCTGTAAAGGGTTAAGAAGCTAAAGGTAACCTCACTGGCACCTGACCAAAATGACCAATGAGGAGACAAGATACTTTCAAAAGCTGGGAGGAGGGAGAGAAACAAAGGGTCTGTGGGTCTGTCTATATTCTGTCTTTGCCGGGGATAGACCAGGAGTGGAGTCTTAGAACTTTTAGCCCTGGTCTACACTAGGACTTTATGTCGAATTTAGCAGCGTTAAATCAATGTAAACCTGCACCCGTCCACACAATGAAGCCCTTTATTTCGACTTAAAGGGCTCTTAAAATCGATTTCCTTACTCCACCCCTGACAAGTGGATTAGCGCTTAAATCGACGTTGCCGGCTCGAATTTGGGGTACTGTGGACACAATTCGATGGTATTGGCCTCCGGGAGCTATCCCAGAGTGCTCCATTATGACCGCTCTGGACAGCACTCTCAACTCAGATGCACTGGCCAGGTAGACAGGAAAAGAACCGCGAACTTTTGAATCTCATTTCCTGTTTGGCCAGCGTGGAAAGCTGCAGGTGACCATGCAGAGCTCATCAGCACAGGTGACCATGATGGAGTCCCAGAATCGCAAAAGAGCTCCAGCATGGACCGAACGGGAGGTACGGGATCTGATCGCTGTTTGGGGAGAGGAATCCGTGCTATCAGAACTCCGTTCCAGTTTTTGAAATGCCAAAACCTTTGTGAAAATCTCCCAGGGCATGAAGGACAGAGGCCATAACAGGGACCCGAAGCAGTGCCGCGTGAAACTGAAGGAGCTGAGGCAAGCCTACCAGAAAACCAGAGAGGCGAACAGCCGCTCTGGGTCAGAGCCCCAAACATGCCGCTTCTATGATGAGCTGCATGCCATTTTAGGGGGTTCAGCCACCACTACCCCCAGCCGTGTTGTTTGACTCCTTCAATGGAGATGGAGGCAATACGGAAGCAGGTTTTGGGGACGAAGATGATGATGATGAGGAGGTTGTAGATAGCTCACAGCAAGCAAGCGGAGAAACCGGTTTTCCCGACAGCCAGGAACTGTTTCTCACCCTAGACCTGGAGCCAGTACCCCCCGAACCCACCCAAGGCTGCCTCCTGGACCCAGCAGGCGGAGAAGGGACCTCTGGTGAGTGTACCTTTTAAAATACTATACATGGTTTAAAAGCAAGCATGTGAAAGGATTACTTTGCCCTGGCATTTGCGGTTCTCAGAGATGTAGTCCTAAAGCCTTTGCAAAAGGTTTCTGGGGAGGGCAGCCTTATTGCGTCCTTCATGGTAGGACACTTTACCACTCCAGGCCAGTAACACGTACTCGGGAATCATTGTAGAACAAAGCATTGCAGTGTATGTTTGCTGGCATTCAAACAACATCCGTTCTTTATCTCCCTGTGTTATCCTCAGGAGAGTGAGATATAATTCATGGTCACCTGGTTGAAATAGAGTGCTTTTCTTCAGGGGACACTCAGAGGAGCCCATTCCTGCTGGGCTGTTTGCCTGTGACTAAACAGAAATGTTCCCCGCTGTTAGCCACAGGGAGGGGGGAAGGTTGAGGGGGTAGTCACGCGGTGGAAGGAGGCAAAATGCGACCTTGTAACGAAAGCACATGTGCTATGTATGTAATGTTAACAGCAAGGTTTACCCTGAAAGAGTGTAGCCACTGTTTTATAAAATGTGTCTTTTTAAATACCGCTGTCCCTTTTTTTTTCTCCACCAGCTGCATGTGTTTCAATGATCACAGGATCTTCTCCTTCCCAGAGGCTAGTGAAGCTTAGAAAGAAAAAAAAACGCACTCGCGATGAAATGTTCTCCGAGCTCATGCTGTCCTCCCACACTGACAGAGCACAGACGAATGCGTGGAGGCAAATAATGTCAGAGTGCAGGAAAGCACAAAATGACCGGGAGGAGAGGTGGTGGGCTGAAGAGAGTAAGTGGCGGGCTGAAGAGAGTAAGTGGCGGGCTGAAGACAGGGCTGAAGCTCAAATGTGGCGGCAGCGTGATGAGAGGAGGCAGGATTCAATGCTGAGGCTGCTGAAGGACCAAACCAGTATGCTCCAGTGTATGGTTGAGCTGCAGCAAAGGCAGCTGGAGCACAGACTGCCACTGCAGCCCCTCTGTAACCAACCGCCCTCCTCCCCAAGTTCCATAGCCTCCACACCCAGACGCCCAAGAACGCGGTGGGGGGGCCTCCGGCCAACCAGCCACTCCACCACAGAGGATTGCCCAAAAAAAAGAAGGCTGTCATTCAATAAATTTTAAAGTTGTAAACTTTTAAAGTGCTGTGCTTAAAGTGCTGTGTGGCATTTTCCTTCCCTCCTCCACCACCCCTCCTGGGCTACCTTGGTAGTCATCCCCCTATTTGTGTGATGAATGAATAAAGAATGCATGAATGTGAAGCAACAATGACTTTATTGCCTCTGCAAGCGGTGATTGAAGGGAGGAGGGGCGGGTGGTTAGCTTACAGGGAAGTAGAGTGAACCAAGGGGCAGGGGGTTTCATCAAGGAGAAACAAACAGAACTTTCACACCGTAGCCTGGCCAGTCATGAAACTGGTTTTCAAAGCTTCTCTGATGCGTACCACGCCCTCCTGTGCTCTTCTAACCGCCCTGGTGTCTGGCTGCGCGTAACCAGCAGCCAGGCGATTTGCCTCAACCTCCCACCCCACCATAAACGTCTCCCCCTTACTCTCACAGATATTGTGGAGCACACAGCAAGCAGTAATAACAGTGGGAATATTGGTTTCGCTGAGGTCTAAGCGAGTCAGTAAACTGCGCCAGCGTGCCTTTAAACATCCAAATGCACATTCTACCACCATTCTGCACTTGCTCAGCCTGTAGTTGAACAGCTCCTGACTACTGTCCAGGCTGCCTGTGTACAGCTTCATGAGCCATGGCATTAAGGGGTAGGCTGGGTCCCCAAGGATACATATAGGCATTTCAACATCCCCAACAGTTATTTTCTGGTCTGGGAATAAAGTCCCTTCCTGCAGCTTTTGAAACAGACCAGAGTTCCTGAAGATGCGAGCGTCATGCACCTTTCCCGGCCATCCCACGTTGATGTTAGTGAAATGTCCCTTGTGATCCACCAGAGCTTGCAACACTATCGAAAAGTACCCCTTGCGGTTTATGTACTCGGCGGCTTGGTGCTCTGGTGCCAAGATAGGGATATGGGTTCCGTCTACGGCCCCACCACAGTTAGGGAATCCCATTGCAGCAAAGCCATCCACTATGACCTGCACATTTCCCAGAGTCACTACCCTTGATATCAGCAGATCTTTGATTGCGTGGGCTACTTGCATCACAGCAGCCCCCACAGTAGATTTGCCCACTCCAAATTGATTCCCAACTGACCGGTAGCTGTCTGGCGTTGCAAGCTTCCACAGGGCTATCGCCACTCGCTTCTCAACTGTGAGGGCTGCTCTCATCTTGGTATTCATGCGCCTCAGGGCAGGGGAAAGCAAGTCACAAAGTTCCATGAAAGTGCCCTTACGAATGCGAAAGTTTCGCAGCCACTGGGAATCGTCCCAGACCTGCAACACTATGCGGTCCCACCAGTCTGTGCTTGTTTCCCGAGCCCAGAATCGGCGTTCCACAGCATGAACCTGCCCCATTAGCACCATGATGCATGCACTGGCAGGGCCCATGCTTTCAGAGAAATCTGTGTCCATGTCCTGATTACTCACGTGACTGCACTGACGTCGCCTCCTCGCCCGGTATCGCTTTGCCAGGTTCTGGTGCTGCATATACTGCTGGATAATGCGTGTGGTGTTTAATGTGCTCCTAATTGCCAAAGTGAGCTGAGCGGCCTCCATGCTTGCCTTGGTATGGCGTCCGCACAGAAAAAAGGCACGGAACGATTGTCTGCCGTTGCTCTGACGGAGGGAGGGGTGACTGACGACACGGCTTACATGGTTGGCTTCAGGGAGCTAAAATCAACAAAGGGGGTGCCTGTACATCAAGGAGTATTTCAGGCAGGACTTCACGGAGGGTTCCAATAAGAAATGGTGCACCTAAGTTATCGTTCTTATTGGAACAAGGAGGTTAGCCTGGCCTCTGATTGATACATGGCTAGATTTACCTCGCTGCACCTTCTCTGTGAGTGACTGCAGTGTGACCTAGAGGAATGAGTCCCTTAGACGAGGTGCGGGGTGGGGTGTTTGCAAATGAGTATAAAACAAATCTGGTCTATTTCTTGTTTTGACCCACTCCATCTATCTTTTACATCTTTGGCTGGCAGCAGACGGTGCAGAAGGACTGCTAGCCATCCACATCTCATGGCTGCTCGGCAGAAGATGGTACAGTACGACTGCTAGCCATCCTCATCTCTTGCCTGCCTGGCAGAAGATGGTACAATACGACTGCTAGCAATCCTCATCTCTTGCCTGCCCGGCAGAAGATGGTACAGTACGACTGCTAGTAGTCCGTATCGCCTGCCCGCTCACCATAAGACGGTTCAATAGGACTGACTGCAGGACTAAAGAGAATGACCTGGTCAAGTCACTCCAAATTTAGTCCCTGCGCCCATGTCTGCCCAGGCGCTCCCAGCCGACGTGGCCAGGAGCACCTCGGACACGACGAGGATGACTACGAGTCGTATTGCACCGTCTGCTGCCAGAAGGCAATGGGTTGCTGCTACTGTGCAGCAAAGCCGTACCGCGTCTGCCAGCACCCAGGAGACATAGGGTGACGGTTACCTGAGCGGGCTCCATGCTTGCCGTGGTATGGCGTCTGCACAGGTAACTCAGGAAAAAAGGCGTGAAATGATTGTCTGCCCTTGCTTTCACGGAGGGAGGGAGGGAACGGGGGCCTGACGATATGTACCCAGAACCACCCGCGACAATGTTTTAGCCCCATCAGGCATTGGGATCTCAACCCAGAATTCCAATGGGCAGCGGAGACTGCGGGAACTGTGGGATAGCTACCCACAGTGCAACGCTCCGGAAGTCGACTCTAGTCTCGGTACTGTGGAAGCGCTCCGCTGAGTTAATGCACTTAATGCACTTAGAGCATTTTCTGTGGGGACACACACACTCAAATATATAAAACCGATTTCTAAAAAACCGACTTCTATAAATTCGACCTTATTCCGTAGTGTAGACATACCCTTAGTAAGTAATCTAGCTAGGTACATGTTAGATTATGATTTCTTTAAATGGCTGAGAAAAGAACTATGCTGAATAGAATAACTATTTCTGTCTGTGTATCTTTTTTGTAACTTAAGGTTTTGCCTAGAGGGGTTCTCTATGTTTTTGAATCTAATTACCCTGTAAGATATCTACCATCCTGATTTTACAGGGGGGATTTCTTTATTTCTATTTACTTCTATTTTTATTAAAAGTCTTCTTATAAGAAAACTGAATGCTTTTTCATTGTTCTCAGATCCAAGGGTTTGGGTCTGTGGTCACCTATGCAAATTGGTGAGGCTTTTTATCCAACATTTCCCAGGAAAGGGGGGTGCAAGGTTTTGGGAAGTATTTTGGGGGGAAAGACGTGTCCAAACAGCTCTTCCCCAGTAACCAGTATTAGTTTGGTGGTGGTAGCGGCCAATCCAAGGACGACGGGTGGAATATTTTGTACCTTGAGGAAGTTTTGACCTAAGCTGGTAAAGATAAGCTTAGGAGGTTTTTCATGCAGGTCCCCACATCTGCACCCTAGAGTTCAGAGTGGGGGAGGAACCTTGACATGGTGGCATAGTGGTGGGATTAACCTGAAATCATTTTGAGATCCAGTTGAGATTTTTTGAACTAGAAATACAGATTTTAAAAAGGAAAGTTTTTTTTTTCCTTTGGAAAGGAAGTCCAGAAAGCAGCTGAAACTGAGAGCAGCTTGTTTTCTCTCTGCTTTGGAGCCAGAGCTGAGACAAAAGGGGATAATCTTTGTGAATTGCAGGTTTTCTTTGCCTGGAGGCAGGGTACTTAGCCTCCTGCAGTGAAATTCACAGTCTTGGTAAACCAGAAGTTTTTTTTTCTCTAAAAGTAAACAGGAGGGGGTGTTCTACCCATTTGCCTGGAGACAAAAGTGACAGGGTTTTTTTTTTTAGGATTTTGATTTTTTTGTTTTACAAGGAGCACAGGTTTGAAAAGGATTTTTTTTTTCCTTTGGGCTGCTGGTAAGCAGGTTTCCAAGTAGTTGGAGGTTTTTTGCTTTGATTTGGGCCCAGAGCAGAGACAAGGGAATTGTCTTTTTCTGTAGGCTGACAATCACCATCAGAGAATAGGTATTCTATTCCAGCACAGCAAAATTTTACAGCCAAGTTTTGTTTATTTCTAAACCTTGGGTGTACAGTTAGTTAAAAACAGAGAGGTTAGAATGACAAAATCCACGGCTCGACAAAAGCTGTAATTAGCCAGATTTCAGGCTGCTGAAAAACAAAGGGAACATGAAAGACAGATAGAACTAATGCGGCTGAAAATGGAAGGAAGGGACAAAGAAATGGAAGCAAGGGCCAAAGAACTGGAGGAGAAGGAAAAAGAGAGGAAGCATGTGGAGGAGGTGGAGAAGATAAAGGCTCAGCGGAATATCCCAACAAACCCTAGCAATCCTTCTCCAGGTACCACTTCCCGTCCCAGAAAGTTCCTCACCTACAAGGCAGGTGATGATACTGAGGCCTTCTTAGAAAACTTCGAAAGGGCCTGCCTTGGGTACAGCATCTCTACCGACCAATACATGGTAGAGCTGAGGCCGCAGCTCAGTGGACCCTTAGCTGAGGTGGCAGCTGAAATGCCTAAAGAACACATGAACAAGTATGAACTGTTTAAATCCAAGGCGAGAGTCAGAATGGGGATAACACCCGAGCATTCTCGTCAGAGGTTCAGAGCCCTAAGGTGGAAACCAAACGTGTCATTTACCCGACATGCCTACCACGTTGTGAAACATTGGGATGCCTGGATATCAGGAGCAAGTGGTGAGTCTCCAGTAAATTTGCCCTTCCTAATGCAAATGGAACAATTCTTAGAGGGTGTTCCTGAGGAAATAGAAAGATACATCCTAGATGGGAAGCCCAAAACTGTAATCGAGGCAGGAGAGATTGGAGCCAGATGGGTGGAGGTGGCAGAGAAGAAGAAAACTGGTCGCAGTTGGAGCGGAGACCAGAAGGGACAACCCCAGACCACACCCTATTACCGGGGGCCGCCCAAAGCCCCACCTACCTCCCAAAGAACCCTCCGGACCCCTTATCGTCCCACCACCCCGTTCTCCAGCAACCCACCTCGCCCCAGTGACCCGTCAGCTGGACGATGTTTTAAATGTAACGAGCTGGGGCATGTAAAGGCCAACTGCACCAAGAACCCCAACAGATTACAGTTCATTGCACCGGAATCACACCAGAGGTCCTCAGGCCCAGATACCTCCCAGATACCCTTGGAGCGGAGGGAAACTGTGAGTGTGGGCGGGAAGAAGGTCACCGCGTGGAGGGACACCGGAGCACAAGTGTCAGCTATCCATGCTTCCTTAGTGGACCCCAATTTAATCAACCCAGAGATCCAAGTCACAATTCAACCCTTCAAGTCCAACTCTTTCAATTTGCCTGCAGCCAAGTTGCCTGTCCAGTACAAGGGCTGGTCAGGAACGTGGACTTTTGCAGTCTATGATGATTATCCCATCCCCATGCTGTTGGGGGAAGACTTGGCCAATCATGTGAAGCAGGCCAAGAGGGTGGGAACGGTCACCCGCAGCCAGGCTAAACAAGCCGTGAGGACAAGCTCTGTTCCGGAAACTTCTATCAGGACCCGGTCAGAGGTGATAGACCTGGACCCCAGACCAATGTCTGCAACAGCAGTAGTGGATCCAGTCCCAGAGACCCAGACGGAACCAGTCCCAGAACCGGAACCAGCCGAACAACCAACACCAGACCCAGTGTCAGCGCTGAATCCAGTACTTGCAACCTCAACACCAGAGGGCCCCACCGAACCTGAACTGGCAGCAGCCGATAACCCGACACAAGAGGCTCAGCCGGAGCCTGAATCCCAACATAGTGCACCAGCGGAGAGCAGTTCACAGTCAACAGAAACAGCTCCATCCCCTATATTGCTTCCAGAGGGACCAAGCCTAGGTCCACAATCCCATGAGGAACTGATGTCTCCAACATCAAGGGAACAGTTCCAGACCGAACAGGAAGCAGATGAAAGCCTCCAGAGAGCTTGGACGGCGGCACAGAGCAACCCACCGCCTCTCAGCTCTTCTAATCGGTCCAGGTTTGTTGTAGAAAGAGGACTTTTATACAAGGAAACTCTTTCTGGGGGACACCAGGAAGACTGGCATCCTCAGAGACAGTTGGTAGTTCCAACTAAATACCGGGCCAAGCCCTTGAGCTTAGCCCATGATCACCCTAGTGGCCATGCTGCGGTGAACAGGACCAAAGACCATTTGGGGGGGTCATTCCACTGGGAGGGAATGGGCAAGGATTCTACCTATGTCCGCTCTTGTGAGGTGTGCCAAAGAGTGGGAAAACCCCAAGACCAGGTCAAAGCCCCTCTCCAGCCACTCCCCATCATTGAAGTTCCATTTCAGCGAGTAGCTGTGGATATTCTGGGTCCTTTTCCGAAAAAGACAGCCAGAGGAAAGCAGTACATACTGACTTTCATGGATTTTGCCACCCGATGGCCGGAAGCAGTAGCTCTAAGCAACACCAGGGCTAAAGTGTGTGCCAGGCACTAGCAGACATTTTTGCCAGGGTAGGTTGGCCCTCCGACATCCTCACAGATGCAGGGACTAATTTCCTGGCAGGAACTATGAAAAACCTTTGGGAAGCTCATGGGGTAAATCACTTGGTTGCCACTCCTTACCACCATCAAACAAATGGCCTGGTGGAGAAGTTTAATGGAACTTTGGGGGCCATGATACGTAAATTCGTAAATGAGCACTCCAATGATTGGGACCTAGTGTTGCAGCAGTTGCTCTTTGCCTACAGAGCTGTACCACATCCCAGTTTAGGGTTTTCCCCATTTGAACTTGTATATGGCCGGAGGTTAAGGGGCCATTGCAGTTGGTGAAGCAGCAATGGGAGGGATTTACACCTTCTCCAGGAACTAACATTCTGGACTTTGTAACCAACCTACAAAACACCCTCCAAACCTCTTTAGCCCTTGCTAAAGAAAACTTACAGGATGCTCAAAAAGAGCAAAAAGCCTGGTATGATAAACATGCCAGAGAGCGTTCCTTCAAAGTAGGAGACCAGGTCATGGTCTTAAAGGCGCTCCAGGCCCATAAAATGGAAGCATCGTGGGAAGGGCCATTCATGGTCCAGGAGCGCCTGGGAGCTGTTAATTATCTCATAGCATTCCCCACCTCCAACCGAAAGCCTAAGGTGTACCATATTAATTCTTTAAAGCCCTTTTATTCCAGAGAATTAAAGGTTTGTCAGTTTACAGCCCAGGGAGGAGTTGATGCTGAGTGGGCCGAAGGTGTCTACTATGAAGGGAAAAGTGCTGGGGGTGTGGAAGAGGTGAACCTCGCCATGACCCTTGGGCGTATGCAGCGACAGCAGATCCAGGAGCTGTGCACTAGCTACGCGCCAACGTTCACAGCCACCCCAGGACTGACTGAACGGGCATACCACTCCATTGACACAGGTAATGCTCGCCCAATTAGAGTCCAACCTTACCGGGTGTCTCCTCAAGCTAAAACTGCTATAGAATGGGAGATCCAGGATATGTTACAGATGGGTGTAATCCGCCCCTCTGAAGGTGCATGGGCATCTCCAGTGGTTCTAGTTCCCAAACCAGATGGGGAAATACGTTTTTGCGTGGACTACCGTAAGCTAAATGCTGTAACTCGCCCAGACAACTATCCAATGCCACGCACAGATGAACTATTAGAGAAACTGGGACGGGCCCAGTTCATCTCTACCTTGGACTTAACCAAGGGGTACTGGCAGGTACCGCTAGATGAATCTGCCAAGGAAAGGTCAGCCTTTACCACACATCTCGGGCTGTATGAATTTAATGTACTCCCTTTCGGGCTGCAAAATGCACCCGCCACCTTCCAAAGACTTGTAGATGGTCTCCTAGTGGGATTAGGAGAATATGCAGTCGCCTACCTTGATGATGTGGCCATATTTTTGGATTCCTGGGCAGAACACCTGGAACATCTACAAAAAGTCCTTGAGCTCATAAGGGAGGCAGGACTAACTGTTAAAGCTAAGAAGTGTCAAATAGGCCTAAACAGAGTGACTTACCTTGGACACCAGGTGGGTCAAGGAACTATCAGCCCCCTACAGACCAAAGTGGATGCCATCCAAAAGTGACCTGTCCCAAAGTCAAAGAAACAGGTTCAATCCTTCTTAGGCTTGGCCGGTTCTTACAGACGATTTGTACCGCACTACAGCCAAATTGCCGCCCCACTGACAGACCTAACCAAAAAGAAACAGCCAAATGCTGTTCAGTGGACCGAAGAGTGTCAGAAGGCCTTTAACCAGCTTAAAGCAACACTCATGTCTGACCCTGTACTAAGGGCCCCAGACTTTGACAAACCGTTCCTAGTAACCACAGATGCATCCGAGCGTGGTGTGGGAGCAGTTTTAATGCAGGAAGGACCGGATCAAGAATTCCACCCTGTAGTGTTTCTCAGCAAAAAACTGTCTGAGAGGGAAAGCAACTGGTCAGTCAGTGAAAAAGAATGTTACGCCATTGTCTACGCTCTGGAAAAGCTACGCCCATATGTTTGGGGACGGCGTTTTCACCTGCAAACCGACCATGCTGCACTGAAGTGGCTTCACACCGTCAAAGAAACTAACAAAAAACTTCTTCGGTGGAGTTTAGCTCTCCAAGATTTTGATTTCGACATCCAACATATCTCAGGAGCTTCTAACAAAGTGGCTGATGCACTCTCCCGTGAAAGTTTCCCAGAATCAACTGTTAAAATCGTCCTTGAGATGTAGAAAATATTGTTAGTCTTTATGTACTTGGCAGTATATTTAGAGATGCATGTGTCTTATTAACTCTGTTTTCCTAGAGCTCCAGGAAGAAATCCCAGCCAGTGTTTCACCCTAGCTGAGATTTGGGGGGCGTGTCATAAATATAAAGGGAAGGGTAAACCCCTTTAAAATCCCTCCTGGCCAGAGAAAAAAATCCTCTCACCTGTAAAGGATTAAGAAGTTAAAGGTAACCTCACTGGCACCTGACCAAAATGACCAATGAGGAGACAAGATACTTTCAAAAGCTGGGAGGAGGGAGAGAAACAAAGGGTCTGTGGGTCTGTCTATATTCTGTCTTTGCCGGGGATAGACCAGGAATGGAGTCTTAGAACTTTTAGTAAGTAATCTAGCTAGGTATGTGTTAGATTATGATTTCTTTAAATGGCTGAGAAAAGAACTGTGCTGAATAGAATAACTATTTCTGTCTGTGTATCTTTTTTGTAACCTAAGGTTTTGCCTAGAGGGGTTCTCTATGTTTTGAATCTAATTACCCTGTAAGCTATCTACCATCCTGATTTTACAGGGGGGATTTCTTTATTTCTATTTACTTCTATTTTTATTAAAAGTCTTCTTATAAGAAAACTGAATGCTTTTTCATTGTTCTCAGATCCAAGGGTTTGGGTCTGTGGTCACCTATGCAAATTGGTGAGGCTTTTTATCCAACATTTCCCAGGAAAGGGGGGTGCAAGTGTTGGGAGGATTGTTCATTGTTCTTAAGATCCAAGGGTCTGGGTCTGTAGTCACCTAGGCAAATTGGTGAGGCTTTTTACCAAACCTTGTCCAGGAAGTGGGGTGCAAGGTTTTGGGAAGTATTTTGGGGGGAAAGACGTGTCCAAACAGCTCTTCCCCAGTAACCAGTATTAGTTTGGTGGTGGTAGCGGCCAATCCAAGGACGACAGGTGGAATATTTTGTACCTTGGGGAAGTTTTGACCTAAGCTGGTAAAGATAAGCTTAGGAGGTTTTTCATGCAGGTCCCCACATCTGTATCCTAGAGTTCAGAGTGGGGGAGGAACCTTGACAAGGGGGTTGGACTAGATGACCTCCTGAGGTCCCTTCCAACCCTGATATTCTATGATTCTATGATGATCATGGGGTGTAATGGGTTAGGAACTGGGGGTTGTGTAAATCTAAAAACAAGCAGTGGGAACTTACACTTGTTTCTTGTCTGAAAATCTCTCAACAGCTCAACGATGCCTTTCTAGAGGCTCTGGAGGCCCTGGACAGCGTTGCATCAAGAGGCGAAGATGAACCGGGCCCACCTTGTTTTTGCTCAACGCCGATACAAGTTGTTGAAGAGGACTCCGAGGATGACGGCTATGAGGAGTTTAGTAGGAGGCTTGGCATGGAACTGACTGAGCCAGTGCCACGTCGTGAGCGTAAAGTCATGCGGACTATTGTACGCGTTGCTGTTTATGCTGTTCTTAAGCACTGTCTTAGGGAAAAGCTTTTTGAAGATTGTGAGGGCTGTGTCCTAGATGCGCCATGTGTGACTTGGACTTCAGTGGATATAAACTGCAAGCTCCGGGGCCTGTGTGCTGAGCTGGGTTTGGAAAGCTTATTAAACACTGTGATTGCCATAGGTTATGGTATGCAATGTCTGTGCCTCACCCAAGAACATTTAGCGCAAGGGGTGACCTTGATAAATGCTGTGCAATTCAGTGGAGACCCTGACCGTGTTTTAAAGAAAATGACCAAACCAGAAGATGCCTGCTTGCAGCGCTATATTGACTGTCTAGTCTGCACAAAATGTTACAGAACCCTGCTTAAGAAAAAGGCTATTTGTAAGGAATCTAAAACGATTAAGTTAGAGAATGGTGAGGGGCCAAACATGCGATATAAAACTTGGTAGCTGTAAATTTAAAAAAAAAAAATTGAAAAGGGCTTTGTGACTATCTGTGTTTGTGTTAGAAGGACTTTGGCCCTTACGTGAGCTAAAAGTTTTAATGAAGCATCTTGGTTTGTTTTCAAGGAACTGTATGTCTTTTAAATAAAAAATAAATAGTTTGTGAGAACCTAGCTCTTGTGTTTTTGTGTAAAAGAGACCCATTTACAGCAAAAAGCTGAAATTTATGTTGTGGGAGGGGAAAAAAATCCTAAAAATGTGTTTACAATAAAAAAAAAAACACCAGGGGTGGTTCAGACATGTGTTTGAGTACAATAGAGCTGACTTATCATGTTGAACTGAATGATTTTAACCACATCCCCACTGAAAAGCCAGGGTGACTGTGATTACTCACCCTTGTTGCCATAGGGTTAAATTTGATGGGGGTTCACCCATAGTAAGGGAGGTGGGTGAGTTCTGATTAATATGAAATGAAATAAAACCTCAGGAATTCTCAGATGCTATTGGACAGTTTAAATATAACCCCTGGACTTGGCAGAACTCTATTGAACGTTTAAATATGACCTCAGGAGTTGGTAGAATGCTGTTGGACAGTTTAATACAACCCAGGAGTTGGTTGAATGCTACCAGTCACAACTTGCTTCCGGCCATGTGTCCGCCTTGAGCCCGGAAGTAATACCCCCATGGGGCAGGACTTCTGGTGACAAGTGGGCGGGTTTTTAGGGGTCAAAGGGTGGGGTTAGGGTTTGATTGATGGTAGGGCCCTTACAGTACTTACATTGTTGCTATGGGAATAGAGTTTCTGAGATTTCTGTGCGTATCCCTTGATGAGAGGCTGGATATCACAGGTGGCACTCTGAAGGGACCTGGGTGCTGGGGTGCATTTGTTTTCAACCTGCAAGGAAAAGACCGGGTTTCCCCCGACAAATCATCAGATTGGCCTAGCAATCATGAGGGTTTTTTCCAAAATAAATGTTGGGTTCTTGTAATTTGTCTTCTGGCTTTTGAGCCTTTAGGGTTTAGTTGCTTCACATCCCCAAGCTTTGCTCTTGTAATAGGATTCCAGCAACAACTCCACAAATCTAAAGACACAATAAAATCATGAGAGTTGGCAACACTGGCGTATCAGAGACACAGTCTGGTAACTGACTGCCTTAAATATATACTGGCAACGATCTCTTTTTGCACTAGATTAACCTTAATGCAGCTCTGTGTGAAATCCATTTCAGACTCCACATGGTGCGTCCCACAGTGGAGAGTATCCTGTGCTTTGAGGCTCTAGTTAAGTGAGGTGATGATTACACAGCACTGCCCCAGTGGGAACAGCTACTCAGGTAAAAGGGCCCGTCAGTGCCCTGGGGCAGCTGGGGCTAACAGGGAATAAAGCACTTCCACCAACTGAGTGCTTTGGCTGGGTTGGGCATTCCAAGCGCAGCCACCTGCCCAGGACAGGAGTAAAGCTCCTCCTGAGATCACAGAGAGGGAGACCCCAAGCTGGAGCTCCTTGGAGTTTGGAAGCATGCTGTCCTCCTGCGGGGTCACTGGCAGAGGGGGTTCAGCAGTCCTGGGGAGATTGCCATAATCTGACCCTCCACTGCAGCCTCCCCAACCCCAACCCCTACAGCAACTCCAGGACAGGGCTTGCATTCTCTCCCTCCAGGGAGCCAGTACACAGGGCCCTGCATCCTAGCCCCCCAGCCACAGCTTGCCCTGAACTCCAGGCTCCGCAGTTTGCAGCTCTCACAGTCACTGGGTGTCAATGAACTGTGGGGGCACCCACAGGGCTGAGCTCTAAGAGTTCCCCTTTCCACCGGCCACCCCAGGACATAGGGTTAGCACAGAGATTCCAGTGACCCAGCCCCACCTCTGTGAGCGAGTTGCATTGGTTGCTGCTCCCCTCAGGGACTGGTGCTGAACCCACATGAATGCACCTCTGCACTCTGGGTCTTGGCTGTCCTTGGCTGTCAAACTGCGAATGGGTTGCAGTGCAGGAGAAGGGAGTGGTGTGTTAAAGGAGCATTTGTTTTAGGGTTGCCAGGCATTCAGTTTTCAACTGGAATACCTGGTCGAAAAGGGACCCTGGTGTCTGCAGTCAGCACAGCTGACTGGGCCGCTAAAAGTCCGGTTGGCCACAGCAGCCGGCTCTGTGTGGTTCCCGGAAGTGGCCAGTGCGTCCCTCTGGCTCCTAGGCACCCCCTCTCCAAGTGCCAGCTCTGGAGCTCCCATTTGCTGGAAATTGCTTCCTGGGAGCCACCTGAAGTAAGCACTGCCTGGAGCCCACCCCCCAACCCCCGGACCCCAGCCTCCTGCCCGAGCCCTGAGCCCCTACACAAACTCCCTCCCAGAGCCTGCACTCTGCACCCAAACACCATGCCCCATCCCCTCCCATTACTTAATCCCCAGTCCTGAGTCCCCTCCTGCACCCCAACCCCCTGCCCCAGCCCAGTAAAAATGAGTGAGCTGGGGGGGGGGGGGGATGGAGTGAACAGGGGCAGAGCAAGGGTGTTTGGTTTTCTGCAATCAGAAAGTTGGCAACCCTATTGTCAGAATTTCACATTGCAAGGTGGGAAACAGGCAAAGGACATTTCCTCATGTACTGGGTGGGGAGGCTTGTGGTCACATGTTTTTGAACCATGGTTGTGGTGTTTTCCCAAATAAATGCTAGGTTGCCTTTTCCCTCTTCCTAAAAGTGTCTTTTGTTACACAGACTCAGTGCTTGCAAGAGAGGGAGTATTGCCTCTTCGGTATCGCATGGTGGTGGTAAATTTTCCCAGATTACTAGTTGACAGCTCAAGACGGTTCCGGTTTCTGTTGTTAAGAGGAACTCCTAGCTATTGAACCCAGCCCCTGTTGCGGCTGACTCCACCTGGGAGAAGGGTTATTCTAGCGCTGGATAGGGCTTTAATAATTGCAATCTGGCAGTTCTTAATGACTCTTCTGGTGCAGCCTCCCTGCCCTTCGCTGCATAAACCCCTGGTTGGGCTCTGTAGGGTAGGCGGGTGTGGAATTCCCTCCCCTGCTCTGGGCCTAGGACTCCAGCACAACCCCCACCCCAGCCCCTGCCATGGGGCACAGAGGGGGCAGAGCCCCTGCCTCAGAGCAGCAGTCCCCCACCCCGCTAGAATTGGGAGCGTGCGGGGGGCTGCTCCGGCTCCCCACGGGCAGGTCTCACCCAGGGGCGCCAGGCAGGCTCTGCAGGGGACAGGTGAGTCCCAGGCCCGGCAGAGGGAGCCCGGCGGGGGCTGCAGTGTCAGGAGGCGGTGAGGGGAGGCCAGGCGTGACCTTCTGCCCCCCTTTCTCCATCTTGTCAGCCAGTGCAGATGGGTCACCCCATTTGGGGCACTTTTACCCTCTCTGCCCCCCGGCTTTCCCCCTCCCCCTCTCTGACGGTGCCTGCGCCCCATGCTCACCCCGGCTCCTGCCCCGGCCCCTCTCCTGCCCCGCCCCAGCTGTTTGCCCCTCCTGGGACCCAGTCTGCCCCCCGCAGCCGGGCTTCCCCGGGGCCCCAGGCCAGCAGGGCACGTGCCCAGCCCGGGCCGCGCCTCAGCCGACGGGACCGAGCAGCCGGAGGAGCCGGCCCGGCCCCGCGTGTCGGGCGCCGGCAGCAGCGCTCGGACCGGCGGCCCCGGCCGGGGAGCGGGGCTGGGGCGGGGACGGGCCGGGCGAGCAGAGGCACTTTCCTGCCCGGCCCCGGCCCGAGGTCTCCCCAGCCGCCGGGCCCGGCGCGGGAGCTGCTGCGGGCGGGGCCCGGGGGGCTGGAGCCGCGGAGCGGGCGGGGCCGGGAGGCGGGAGCGGGCGGGCGGCGCTGGGGAGAACAAAGGGCCGAGCGGGTCCCCAGCCCCGGCCGGGCCACGGGGAGACCTTCGGGGCCGCGGCTGCTGCGCCCGGCCGGAGCGGGCTTCCCCCGCGGGGCTGGGCCTCGCCCCGCGCCGGAGACCAGGTAACCGAGGGGCCGGGCCGGGGTCTGCTCCCGCGCTGGGCCTGCGCCGGCCGGGGCCGCCCCGGGGCAGGGCGGAGGGAGCGTGTGAGCTGCGGTGGATTTGCCCAGCTCGGTGCAGCCAGGACCTTCCGGGGGGGAAGAGCCGGGGCCCGCACGGGGGGGGTGAAATCCCCTCTGGTGTCACCTCTTCCCCCGCCCGGCCCGACACAACCCGCCCGGCTCGGCCCCGCTGCTCCGGCGTGAGCCATGGGGAGCAAAACCCCCGTCGCTTCCCCTTCGCCTCCCGCGACGGAGTCCTCCGCTCTCGGCCCCGGCTTGTGCCGCTTTCTCTGCCCGGCCCCTTCAGCCAGGAGCTGCCAGACCCCACTGCCCGCCCGCGGGGCCTCCCGGCTCCTGCACGCTCCCTGCTCCCGGGGAGGCAGCACGGCCCAGGGCCCCCCGCCGCCCCGTGGCTGTCAGGCAAGGGGGACCCATCGCCTTGCGCTGTTCCTTGTACGTGGCCGGATAAGGGCCCGGTGGGGCACTGGCCGCGGGAGCATCTCGGAGCAGCGGGGTGCAGCATAGAATCACAGAATATCAGGGTTGGAAGGGACCTCAGGAGGTCATCTAGTCCAACCCCCCGCTCAAAGCAGGGCCAATCCCCAATTTTTGACCCAAATGGCCCCCTCAAGGATTGAACCCACAACCCTGGGTTTAGCAGGCCAATGCTCAAACCACTGAGCTATCCCTCCCCCCAACTGAGCTATCCCTCCCCCCAGACCTTGTCTCCCCTTGTCCTTGCATCCCAGACCTCGTCTCCCCCGGCCTCCCCTGCAGGCCGCCGGCCAGCTTGGGGGGATTCCGTGGCCGGCCCTGGCCGAGGCCAAAGTCCCAGTGAGCCCTGCCGGGGTATTGGAGTCCCCCCAAGAAGCAGTCTGCTTCCCCGGCTAGGGCCTTCAGCCCCAGCTCCCGGCCCTCTACATTCGCCCTTTGGTCAGGCTCCCAAATGAGGCCTGTCCCCTTTTGGGGGTTACACCATTTTCCCTGCTGCCAGGGGAACCCAGGCCCAGCCATTGCCCCAGGTTCCAACCTGGGGACCCTCGACACAGCAGCCACGTACTGCTCGCTCCAGTCCCTCACTGCTGTTTCCCTGGGCCTCTTCCTACGGGGCCCTTCCATCTGCAGCCCTGTCGCAGGGGCGCCATCCTCCGCTTCTCCTCTCGCACCAGGCCAGGGAAGAGCCCCCTTGCTTTACTCCTTCAGTCCAGCCAGGGACTGAGCTGCTGTGCCCGCCGCTCCTCTTTTCTGAGCCTCCTGGGCTCTGAGTGGCTGCTTCTGGGGGGCCTGGGTCGGCCCTAGAGAGGCCCAGAGGACCCACCTTTGCCGTTTCCTGGGGCGGGATGTAGTAGGATCGTGGGGGTCTGCTGTAGGGAGCTGCAAAGGCCAGCTGCATCCCATCACAAATCCCCTTAAACGTGCCCACTTTTCCCTCCAATTCTTTAATATCAATAAGTCTGCTCAGATGTTGGTGTTTTTCACTTGTATTAGGAAATGTTTAGTTTTTGCCCCATTTGCTCCTCAGTTCTAAAATATTGACGCAAAATTCCTGAACGTTTTGCCCCATTTTCTCTCTTGATATCTGATTTATTTTCCCCTGAGATTTTCGCCATCTAATCATCTGATGTTAACATGAAGCCTCCTCAGATGTTGTCCTTTTCTTAAATCCTTGAATATTGATTGATATAAAATCCTTCCACATTTTGCCCTTTTTCTCCGTTATTATCAAATATTGATATGAAATCCACTCCGCTTTTACCTCTTTACCTTGTATTGTTATACCAATAAAATAAAAACCAGCAGGATCTTATTAAAGGGGAAAAGGCAAAATACCACATTTATTGTGGATACAGAAAGAATCGTAGTAAGCCGTTAGTTATAGCTATAACATTCCATTCAATCTCATATTTAGTCACACATTCATTCATAGAAACACACACACACACAGGTTCTGCAAAGTTGTTACAGTTACCAGCCTTAGAGTTGCTCATGCCAAGCCACTGGCCAGGTGGCCTGGACATGAGGAGGGAGCAGGGCCTTGTCAGATGCTCATCTGATGCTCCTGGAAGTTGGTTTGCAGAATCAGACCCCAAAGTTCTCACTTTTTAGAGTCTATTTTTATAGGAATTTCTTCCTATGCCAGTCTATGGGAATTGCTTCATCATGCTGTTGCTGAATCAATCAGCAGATAGCACATTCCTGACGGCTCCAAGATGTTATCTTGTTCTTTGGTTCTCCCATCCTTGAGGCTGTTGGGTGGATTCCAGTCTGCCCTCCGGGGGTCCTCTGGTTATTTCCACTTGACGCCTTCTTCAGCCGATGGACACTGGATTCTTAGGCTGGCACCTCCCTGATCATTCAGTTATTATCCACACCAAGCATCCATCCACATACATCCTCTATCTCTATTTTAATCACAATGGTTAATACAACAAAAGGGCGGGGAGTCTCTGGGTGTTGTTTCTGTTGTTACAGAGTATTGCTTTGAGTTTCTCTCTCTCTGAATTGCTTTGAGAACAGACTCTGTCTTAGAATGTACTAACACAATTAGCAGCTTGCAAGTTTCACACATAGAGGGAGAGAAACCGTATCAAAAACCAAGAGAGCTCTTAATTAGTAATACCCTGGAATTGAAACTCTGGGGAATCAAACTCATTTGTGATTTTAATACAGAACTTCTTTTATATGATCCAACGGTATCAGCTATTGATATAAAATCCCTCAAATTTTTCCACTTTCCTCTAATCTATGACAGATTCCTCATATTTTCCCCTTTTTCTTTTTGATTGCTGAACACTAGTGTCACATTTCAGATTTTTCATTTCCAGGTGAATTATCAATTATTGATTTTAAAAAATCCCTTTCATCTTGTAGGTGTTCCCCTTGTATTTCATGTGAAATCCCTTCTCCTTTTTTGGAGGGACCCTGTTGCCCTGAGTCATTCTCCACAGTGGAGGTTGCGGTGAGGTTAAATTCCCCAGTGATCAATTTTCCCCCTCACATCTGAGAATCATTTGTTTCCCCCTCTATCTTCATTAAAATCCACAGGGTTGCTGATCAGAGAGACTTGCCCTATTTCAGAAACACATCCCAGGCAGGGGCCTCACAGTATCTGGGGGAACTGTGTTAATGAACGGTATTTTAATGCCAAGATAAGACATTAAGTGCTTAAAGTTATTTAGGCAATGCATTTTAGAAACAAATGAGTAAAGAAAAGAGTTGAATATTTAAAGAAGAAAGTTATTATCTTATTAAAAGTTTTAATTAATAAGAATTTGTAAAAATTCAAGTTATTTGCCCACTTTGTTGTATTAATTTAGTGAACTTAATGCAGTTGCTATGACTTTGTGTGCTTTTAAGGATGTTATCATAGAATCATAGAATATCAGGGTTGGAAGGGACCCCAGAAGGTCATCTAGTCCAACCCCCTGCTCGAAGCAGGACCAATTCCCAGTTAAATCATCCCAGCCAGGGCTTTGTCAAGCCTAACCTTAAAAACCTCTAAGGAAGGAGATTCTACCACCTCCCTAGGTAACGCATTCCAGTGTTTCACCACCCTCTTAGTGAAAAAGTTTTTCCTAATATCCAACCTAAACCTCCCCCACTGCAACTTGAGACCATTACTCCTCGTTCTATCCTATGGAACTAAGGAAAACCTACATTTTATATGTTAGTTAGGGGCTAGGATTAGAAGCAGAGTTCTCATTTCTGTTGCTTAGCAACCATATCTGCAAAAAAGTTAAGAGTCTCTTCAGCTGTTGCATTCCTGAAGCGTTAGAATAGTTATTTTACTGGACTTATTTAAGTAAAGTTACCACCTTACGTTGCTCCGTTTCTTCCTGCGACGGGTTGATCACTTTTATAACTTTTGAAAACCAAGAGGGCAGAAGTGAGGCGAAAGTAGGTGGAGAGCAATATAGGAAGGGAGGGAGACATGAGTCAGGAGAGATTAATTAACTCTGAGGAAATTTTAAAGTACAGACAGCAGCAGTGAGTTTAGCGAACTGAGAGAGGATATAAAAGTAACCTTAATGGTATGTAAAAATAGTTGAGCAAAAAGGTTCTCTAATTAGCTCTGAGTGGGGCTTTGTGGGTTAAAGCAGAGGGCTGGATACAGTGGTGAGCTGGAGCCAGTTCGCACTGGGTCACTGGAACCGGTTGTTAAATTTAGAAGCCCTTTTAGAACTGGAAGGGACAACCGGTTCTAAAAGGGCTTCTAAATTTAATAACCGGCCAAAAGTGGCGCCTTAGGCACCGACTCCGTGGGTACTCCGCAGCTGGAGCACCCACGGGGAAAATTTGGTGGGTGCAGAGCACTCACCAGCAGCTGCCCGCCCTGCCCCAGCTCACCTCCGCTCTGCCTCCTCCCCTGAACGCACTGCCCAGCTCTGCTTCTCTCCCCCCGCACCCAGTTTCCCGCAAATCAGCTGTTCGCGCGGGAAGCGGGGTGGGGCTGAGAAGCAAGCAGCGGCTTTGCGCTCAGGCCCAGGGAGTCAGAGGGGAGCTGGGGTGCGGTGGCACGAGGAGGGCCGCCTGCGCCGCAGCAGGTAACCCGGGGGGGGCCGGGCGGGCGCAGGGGAACCTCTCCCCGCCCCAGCTCACCTCTTTGGGCCTGAGCGTGAAACCGCCCCCTGCTTCTCCGCCTCCCACGGCTTCCCACACGAACAGCTGATTCGCTGGAAGCCGGGGGCGGGGGGGGGCAGAGAAGCAGAACAGGGCGGCGCATTCAGGGGAGGAGGCGGAGGCAGAGCGGAGATGAGCTGGGGCCAGGCGCAGGGCGGGGAGCTGCCGAGCACCCACCAAATTTTCCCCGTGGGTGCTCCAGCCCCATGGCCGCTCGCCCTGCTCCCCCCCCCCCAGCTACGTTACCCCACCCCTAGGAACCAGAGGGACCTGCCGGATGCTTCCTGGGAGCTGCCCCAGGTAAGCACCGCCGGGACTCCACACCTCGCCCCCGGCAGGACCCTCTGGCTCTTAGGGGTCGGGTGGGCACACTCTACTTTGCTTGACAAAGCCCTGGCTGGGATGATTTAACTGGGAATTGGTCCTGCTTTGAGCAGGGGGTTGGACTAGATGACCTTCTGGGGTCCCTTCCAACCCTGATATTCTATGATTCTACGGTGGCCCATGAGACCCTCCTGCCCGGTTCTGGGGGCAGTGGGGGGACAGGGGAGGTGGGTGGATGGGGCAGGGATCCCGGGGTTTTGATCCTGGCTCTGGGAGGAGAGTCGGGGTTGCTACCTGCTTCCACAAAACCTGAATTTGTTCTCCCAATGCCTGTTGCTTTTGCTTGCATGGCAAATGGATTGCTGGGGTTCCCTGCTGCAGTTAGCCATTTCTGGGGAACTCCATGCATACTTTAAAGATTTTTAGACTGTGTTTGCCAGCCTAAATTTTTACCTCTTGCTGGCTGCATTTTTTCTGACAATGCATTAATTCCCGGGGTTGGCCCAGTACTCTAGGTATTTTACTTTGAAATCCTTTTTTATCCACTCTCCTGTGATCAAGAGCAGCCCCTGTTGCCTAATGTGCTCTGTGACCTATTCCGTTTCCTCCTCCATCTGATTTACCTATCTAGGGAAAGTATTGTTGGCAACTTCTTCCTCCTGTGCGCTTACTTCTCCCATTCTGACAAGGCACCCGTCTGGGTTTCGGTTTCACTGGAGCATGGCTCTCGTCATACGGTGATGGTTGCAGAGTGGTAACCGCTACCCATGGACTGCTTAGTGGCTCTTGGTCTGAGTCATTCCATATGCTCCCATTCCAAAGCCCATTCCAGTAATTCCAGGTTCCATCCCTTAGTTTTGCTAGGGCCGCCTTTCTTCATTTCTGTCCCCACCCATCAGGCACTATCTAAGTACCCGGAGCCTGTTGTTGCCCACCAAGATGGATAGTAGCACTTCTCTCTTTTGCAGATTTTCTACAGCTGTTTCCAGTTTTCTGTTCTGTTTCTCAGCTTGCTGTGACAAATCTATTGCTTCTGTTATCTCTTTTTGTTAGTTTGTTTTTCTGTTACTTGCCCTGCCAATTTTGTTGTTTGTTGTCTTAGCCATCTAACAGCCATGCCCAGAGTTTGCAATATTCTACATTTCTTACTGTTGTTGTTGTTCTTCTTCAAGGCTACAGTCTCTGCCATAATCTTATAAAATCCAGTTCATGTTTCCCCACTTTCTTTTGTTACCTCATATGGACCGCCTCTACTCGTTACCCAGCCTGTCCAAACCTTATCAGACTCCGGGGGGATCTGTAGCTGGGGGATGGGGAGATTCCTTAGCTTGGAGCTTTGTGCCATCTTAGGCTGTGAACCCCAGAGCGGGCAGCTCACCACTTACCAAAGCAGCGGTCGGGTCACCAGCGTTGTTAGCGCTGCGGAGCGGTGCTCGCACTGCAGAGTTGTCAGTGCTGTGGTTCTTGGTGCTCCTGTGATCTCTGCA
The DNA here is from genome assembly GCF_965140265.1 of Lepidochelys kempii. Lineage (NCBI taxonomy): Eukaryota > Metazoa > Chordata > Testudines > Cheloniidae > Lepidochelys > Lepidochelys kempii. The sequence goes on from NC_133266.1 coordinate 76,135,665, forward strand.
CTAGCAGGGAGTGCAGGTTGCATCTCAGTGCTCTTCGTTAAGAGAGGCCACAGTGTTAGCTCAGTGACATGGCACTCAGCCAGGTTTACTGTCAACAAAGCCCAGCACTGGTGCCCATAGGAGCTACAGGGACACTAACACAGGTGTGCCCTCCACAAGGTACCAGTTCAATCAACATAACATGACACTATCCCCTGGACCAGAAAAAAGATGGTATGACTTCTCCTTTTATACAGAGATACAAACAAGTTACCTATTATGCTCTAGATTTTGTTATTGCTACAACTCTGCAGTGCTAGTAATCCTTGTACCTGCTCGTTTGAACAAAACTTCTTTATCCATTATTATGTCATCTCCTCCTGTACCATGTCTTGGGAATATGTTTACGTAGTTAGATGAGAACTTTGGGTGTTCTTGTACCATCCTCTGAGATCAGGCTTGTGCTTACGAGGTGTTAGCTAATACCTACTGTGTTGCTATTCTGCCAAGGCCAGATGTTCTCTGATTCACAGCCTTTGGTTCATACTATTATGTCTACACTGCGCAGCTTCCAATGGCACAGCCGTGCTGCTAAAGCCTTGCCGCTGTAAGGTGTGCAGTGTAGCCACCTTTTGTTGGCACGAGAGAGCTCTCCTGACAACAAAATAAAACCACCCCAGAGAGGGGCCGTAGCTTCATCAGCAGGAGAGTGTCTCCCACCGACATAGCGCTGTCCACATCGGTGCTTTTCATGTTTAGAACTTTTGTTGTTGGGGGCGTGTTTTGTTTTTTTTTTTCCACACCCTTGAGCGACAAAAGTTTTAATGACATAAGTGCAGTGTAGACGTAGCCTCAATTATGCCTAGTGTCACCGTGTCTCAGTAGGTCACAGCTGAGGATGCCAGATTCAGGACAAACTGCTGAGAAATAGGGCAGACTCACCCTAAACTGGTGGTTATTCTTCCATGAGATATACCAAACCAGCAACAAAAGTAAATTTCTGTCTCACCACACTGGCCAACAAGAAGTCAGAAATGCAGTCTCCTTAGGTATCCTAGCCCTGGTTTCACCACCCAGATACTAGACTAAATGATGAGTGGTTATTTAAAACCGGTTTCATCAACCAAAGGGTTCTTCTGATCTCAAAGGACCAGCCACATACCCAGGTCAGTGTATAACTCAGATCTTACCCAATAGTCACACTGTTGCCAATCCCTTAGTATCTAATATCTAAAGGTTTATTTATTAGAGAAAAGAAAGAGGAGAGAGTTAAAATGGTCAAAGGAATCAAATACACACAATCATTGCAAAATTCTTGGATTAGTTTTATAGCAGTGATTGAATAAACTGCTGGCTTGTAATGTCTCTGGTAACATCCAAAAGATTGGAAGGTCCTCAGTCCATTGGTTACAATGCTCCTTTTACTGTAAGACCATAGTCCCGAGACCAGAGCAGGAAAGAGGCAAAATGAAGATGTTTCCAGAGCCTTTTGTACTTTCTGCCATGTGGAGATGCTCTCGGTACAGTAGTTAGTGGAAATATACAGGCACAAGACAAAGTCCATTGTCAAATGCCCTTGCATGCTTCAATGAGTCATAGTAGGAGCCATGGTCCTTATTTGGGCTACAAGGTTCCAGGAAGGCCCACCGAGTGGAGACATGCTTCTTCTATGACCCATTGTTTTACTTAATGGGCTATCAACTTGAATGGTTCACTCAGAATGTGCTGGCTAGACTGGAAGTCAACTACCTTGTGGGTGTTACCCAGGAGTAAGCACATTTGAAATACAAGTATACAGTCAATATTCATAACTTCAGGTACAACAATGATACATGCATACAGATAGGATAATCTCATTCAGCAAACCACAACTTTTCCATTGACACCTTACATGACATACTTTTTACCAGATTTGTTGCAATTGCATAACAGTGGTAGCAAAAATGATATACATGGTCATATTTTAATCACATAACGTCACACCTAGGGCTCCAGAAAGGTCTTCACCTTCATGGGTGCGAGAGGCCATTAAGTAGTCTTTGCATTGTGGTGTTCCACAATGGCCATTTAGTTTTGGTAGGCCTTCTTGATGTTCAGCAACTCATAAGCATTGTATAGAGACTAAACATGTTCTTACAAGTCGAACACCTATCTTGAGCAGTACTAACATACAGGTGAGCTGGTCTGGTTTCCTGCTCTGAATTTGTCAGTGCTCAGCTGATGCCTACAGCCTTGGCAAAAGCTGGCGCTTGGTCTACCAGTGTCACGGGGGGACAGAAGATGCTGGCTGGGTTTGTACCTGGGCCTGGAGGACTGCATTCTGGTCATGGAGCATGATGCCCTTAGCATGCAGTTTGTGCACAACCCCAACAACGTTCAAGGAGGTGGGTTGGACTCCTGCTGAGGTGGTTCCACGGGGGAGTGTTAACCACACACAATTTTCTGTTGCTTGCACTCTAGAGCACCCACCTCTACCTGGTTCCTAGGGCTCAAGATGTAACCCTCTTAATTTAGGCACCTACCCGTACCCTGTTCCTAGGGGTCAGGAGTAACCTTGTCAATTTATGCACCCATTCCCGCCAGCCTTAATATAAACTGGGGTCCAAAAGGGAGTTCTTTGGGAACCAGCTCCAGGGCACAGCCCAATCAGAGCTACCAGACCTCAACACTCTGCCACTGTGCAGAAACTGGAGTCCCCCAGATGGACTTGATCCTGACTGGCCATCACGAAAAGTTCATCTGTCTTATTGGGAGTGGTGAGCATTGTATTTGTAAGCGTGTGCATTCTGTTTTGGTAATTGTTAATAAATAGAGGTTAAGTAGGTTATTACTGTGTAAAGCTCTTTCACTGGTAAAAGACCCCGTAAACCTGCAAAAGATTAAGCCCGGAGGGAATGAGTGTTTGCCCGGAGCCTGGAGGGAGTGGGTGTTTGCCCAGAGCCCCGGGACAGTGATGGGGGAATCCTCCTAATCATCTTCTTTGATTCCGCTCTTCTCTAGCATTTGGTTCAGAGACTGTATTATAGAGAGCATTTAACCATGTCCCGAAGGGTTAATCCAGGTGGGAGAGGCTGGGTCTGTGCTGTAATAAAGTCACAAAGGGTATGTCTGCACTGCAATAAAACATCTGTGGCATGCCCCTGTCAGCTGACTTGGACTCATGGGAATCGAGTTGTGGGGCTGGATCCTGACCCTGGACGTATATACACTGCAATTTGTTAACTCTGTAGCCTGTAGGCTAACCATGGGTTTTGTTGCAGTGTAGATGTACCCTAAGTGTTTCTCAGTGAAGCAGAACGTAGAATGTCTGTTTTCAGGGAGAACGCCTGCAACAAATAGAGAATGTAAAATGGACAAAACCCCCTCTGAAATCACTCCAATTGCCCTTCTCACCCTGACAGGCTGCAAGATAACATCTGTATTTTGCGCCAGATCATCCCACACTCCCAGGGGAAAGGAAATGGCATCAGTGCAGCTGGCTCAGGTAAGGGATAGTCTGGGAGTTGCTGGTGGGTTCTGGCGGGAGGGAGAGGGGCAGTAAATATACAGGAGGATGGGAGCTGCTGGAGGTGGGAGGAGGGGGGGAAGGAAATAGACAATGTGGGGAAAGGGAGGGGACAGGGTGTGACCATCCTGCTGGAGCTAGTTGACTCTGGGCCTTGCTTTCAAGGAACAGACTCATGGGGGTTGGGAGTGGGACTTCTCCTGTTTGTGGAACAGGAAATAACCCCCCTGGCCAGAACTGGGAAAACTTTCCAGATTCCCAGTGCTGGAGCAGGTCATCGATAAAAATGTTAAATAGAACAGGGCCAAGAACTAATCCCTGTGAGACCCCACTAGAAACACACCTACTCAACCATGGTTCTCCACTTACAATTATGTTTTGAGACCTATCAGCCACTTCTTAATTTATTTCATGTGTGCAATGTTAATTTTGAATTTTTCTGGTTGTTTAATCAAAAGATCTTTCTGTACCAAGTCAAATGCCTTACAGATGTCTACATATCTTACATCAATGTTACTGTCTTTATGAACCAAACTTCTAATCTCATCCAAAAAGACATGCACTTAGTTTGATAGGTTCTAAATCTGTGTTGATTGATATTAATTGTATTACCCTTCTTTAATTCTTTATTAGTACATTTATCAGGTGCTCCGTTATCTTTCCTGGTATCAATGTCAGATGGACAGTCCTATAATTACTTGTGTCATCCCTTTTAAACCTTCTGAACATTGACACAGGACTATCTTTCTTCCATTCTTCTGGAGTTTTCCCAGTGTTCCAAGACCCATTGGGAATCAACTGTAATGGTCCAACAGCTCCTCAGCCAATTCTTTTAAAACTCCTGAATGCAAGTTATCTGGACCTGCTGATTTTAAATATGTCTGACTTTAATAGCTGCTGTTTAACATCGTCATGAGTTATTGAAATGGAAAGAGTTTTCCCCAGGTACAAGAACAGAAGTATTAATTGAACATTTTTGCCTTCGCTATATGATTACTGATAATTCTATCATAGTAATGGACCAGTTCCATTGTTAGGATTCTTTATGTTCTTAATATACTTTTAAAAAAATCTGTCCTATTGGCCTTAGATTTCCCCTTCTGACCCTTTGTTTCCCTTATGAATTTTCTACAATTCGAAGCTGCTGATTTGCATTCTTTCCTGTTGACTTCCCCTTTATTCCATTTGGTGTCTATTGTGTTTTTATGGTTAGAGTTTTGGAATTCCTACCAGGGGACTCTCCCTGGACCCTACTGGGGTTCCATCTCCTGTACCAGCCCCTGGCTAGTAGGTGTGTGATAAAAGTGAAGATCCTTGTTCCCTCTGTGTGCTGGCCGGGACAAGGGGCTCTCTCTCTCTTATTTCCCTCACCCCAATGCCTCTTGGCTGCCCTGAGTGGTACAGGGCTGGGATTCTGCTACCGTGTCCCTCGCAGAGCATTCATTCTACTGGCCCTGCTCTCCTGTGAATACTGGGTAGCAGGTACTGAGTGGGCGACTCTTGTTCTTTCAGGCGCCAGTGACCTTTGAGGAGCTGGCTGTGTACTTCACGGAGGGGGAATGGGCTCTGCTAGACCCTGCTCAGAGAGCCCTCTACAGGGAGGTCATGCAGGAGAACTATGCTACTGTGGCCTCACTGGGTAAGGATTCCTGTTTTATTGTTATTAGAAGCAGTGGGATCTCTACAGAACCCCGAGTAGTAATAACTCTAGATCTTTACTCAGCCTGTAATTTTTGACACGTTTTCATGCCCTGCTTTTTGCCTTGTGTCCTTCCCCGGACATGTGTATTTTTGATATTGGCCATTTTTACTTAACTTTTTTTTTTTTTTTTTTAACAAATACTAAACTCTTGTCCTCTGTCCACCACTCACTGCCCCCCATGTAACCCCTCCCCCCGTATCTACCCACTGCGACCCTGGCCACCATTCCTGAGTCCTTGCTTTGTTCCTCCCTCCCAGAGGACAACCGCTGCCCCGTCACAAATGTACACTTTGTCAATGATGTCACAGGGTGGCAGTGAGAGTTCTTGTGACTTGCTAGGTCTTTTTTTCCCCCACTTCCAGTAGCCATGGTCTGTCTTCCCTCCAGGCTTTTTGGATCTTTTAGCCAGTCCCTTCCAAGGGCACGTGGCCCAGTTCTTGTTTCTTACATTTTCCTTTTTCAGCGGAATTAGAGTCTGTTGCTCCTGAATTATAGTGTCTAATTCCCCAGCCTTCCGCAGACACGAGGAGTTTTTAATACTCCCACCTACTGCATCTGACTCACTAGACTCCATAATTCCCCAAAATATGCTTATCTGATGTCACACGTCTGGGGGAGCTACACCTTTGACCCCCTCTGAGGTCTGCTCAAGAAATGCCCTCTCAGGTACCAGGCCTCCAGCCATCACCTGTCTGTGGGCAGGGACATAGGTGCATCTGCATTTCGACCAAGGTTTGAGGCTTGCAGTCCCCTTGCCCTTCATTGCGTTCACTGGCTTAAAGTCCAACCCCTGTGCTTTGCTTTCTCTCACAGAATCATAGAAGATTAGGGTTGGAAGAGACCTCAGGAGGTCATCTAGTCCAACCCCCTGCTCAAAGCAGGACCAACACCAACTAAATCATCCCAGCCAGGACTTTGTCAAGCGGGCCTTTAAAAATTCTAAGGATGGAGAGTCCAGCACCTCGCTAGGTAACCCATTCCAGTGCTTCACCACACTCCTAGTGAAATAGTGTTTCCTAATATCCAACGTAGACCTCTCCCACTGCAACTTGAGACCATTGCTTCTTGTTCTGTCATCTGCCACCACTGAGAACAGCTGAGCTCCATCCCCATTGGAACCCCCCTTCAGGTAGTTGAAGGCTGCTATCAAATCCCCCCTCACTCTTCTCTTCTGCAGACTAAATAAGCCCAGTTCCCTCAGCCTCTCTTCGTAAGTCATGTGTCCCAGCCCCTTAATAATTTTTGTTGCTCTCTGCTGGACTCTCTCCTATTTGTCACATCCCTTCTGTAGTGGGGGGACCAAAACTGGACGCAACATTCCAGGTGTGGCCTCATCAGTGCTGAATAGAGGGGAATAATCGCTTCCCTTGATCTGCTGGCCATGCTCCTCCTAATGCAGCCCAATATGCTGTTGGCCTTCTTGTCAACAAGGGCACACTGCTGACTCGTATCCAGCTTCTCGTCCACTGTCACCCCAGGTCCTTTTCCACAGAACTGCTGCTTAGCCAGTTGGTCCCCAGCCTGTAGTGTTGCATGGGATTCTTCCTTCCGGAGTGCAGGACTCTGTACTTGTCCTTGTTGAACGTCGTCAGATTTCTTTTGGCCCAATCCTCCAATTTGTCTAGGTCACTCTGGACCCCATCCCTACCCTCCAACATATCTGCCTCTCCGCCCAGCTTAGTGTCATCTACGAACTTGCTGAGGGTGCAATTCATCCCATCATCTGGATCATTAATAAAGATGTTGAACAAAACTGGCCCCAGGACTGACCCTTGGGACACTTTGCTTGATACTGGCTGCCAACTAGACATTGAGCTGTTGATCATAGAATCATAGAATCATAGAATATCAGGGTTGGAAGGGACCCCAGAAGGTCATCTAGTCCAACCCCCTGCTCAAAGCAGGACCAATTCCCAGTTAAATCATCCCAGCCAGGGCTTTGTCAAGCCTGACCTTAAAAACCTCTAAGGAAAGAGATTCTACCACCTCCCTAGGTAACGCATTCCAGTGTTTCACCACCCTCCTAGTGAAAAAGTTTTTCCTAATATCCAATCTAAACCTCCCCCACTGCAACTTGAGACCATTACTCCTCGTTCTGTCATCTGCTACCATTGAGAACAGTCTAGAGCCATCCTCTTTGGAACCCCCTTTCAGGTAGTTGAAAGCAGCTATCAAATCCCCCCTCATTCTTCTCTTCTGCAGGCTAAACAATCCCAGCTCCCTCAGCCTCTCCTCATAACTCATGTGTTCCAGTCCCCTAATCATTTTTGTTGCCCTTCGCTGGACTCTCTCCAATTTATCCACATCCTTCTTGAAGTGTGGGGCCCAAAACTGGACACAGTACTCCAGATGAGGCCTCACCAATGTCGAATAGAGGGGAACGATCACGTCCCTCGATCTGCTCGCTATGCCCCTACTTATACATCCCAAAATGCCATTGGCCTTCTTGGCAACAAGGGCACACTGCTGACTCATATCCAGCTTCTCGTCCACTGTCACCCCTAGGTCCTTTTCCGCAGAACTGCTGCCTAGCCATTCGGTCCCTAGTCTGTAGCTGTGCATTGGGTTCTTCCGTCCTAAGTGCAGGACCCTGCACTTATCCTTATTGAACCTCATCAGATTCCTTTTGGCCCAATCTTCCAATTGGTCTAGGTCCTTCTGTATCCTATCCCTCCCCTCCAGCGTATCTACCACTCCTCCCAGTTTAGTATCATCCGCAAATTTGCTGAGAGTGCAATCCACACCATCCTCCAGATCATTTATCAAGATATTGAATAAAACCGGCCCCAGGACCGACCCTTGGGGCACTCCACTTGATACCGGCTGCCAACTAGACATGGAGCCATTGATCACTACCCGTTGAGCCCGACAATTTAGCCAGCTTTCTACCCACCTTATAGTGCATTCATCCAGCCCATACTTCCTTAACTTGCTGACAAGAATACTATGGGAGACCGTGTCAAAAGCTTTGCTAAAGTCAAGAAACAATACATCCACTGCTTTCCCTTCATCCACAGAACCAGTAATCTCATCATAAAAGGCGATTAGATTAGTCAGGCATGACCTTCCCTTGGTGAATCCATGCTGGCTGTTCCTGATCACTTTCCTCTCATGCAAGTGCTTCAGGATTGATTCTTTGAGGACCTGCTCCATGATTTTTCTAGGGACTGAGGTGAGGCTGACTGGCCTGTAATTCCCAGGATCTTCCTTCTTCCCTTTTTTAAAGATTGGCACTACATTAGCCTTTTTCCAGTCATCCGGGACTTCCCCGGTTCGCCACGAGTTTTCAAAGATAATGGCCAGTGGCTCTGCAATCACAGCCGCCAATTCCTTCAGCACTCTCGGATGCAACTCGTCCGGCCCCATGGACTTGTGCACGTCCAGCTTTTCTAAATAGTCCCTAACCGCCTCTATCTCCACAGAGGGCTGGCCATCTCTTCCGCATTTTGTGATGCCCAGCGCAGCAGTCTGGGAGCTGACCTTGTTAGTGAAAACAGAGGCAAAAAAAGCATTGAGTACATTAGCTTTTTCCACATCCTCTGTCACTAGGTTGCCTCCCTCGTTCAGTAAGGGGCCCACACATTCCTTGGCTTTCTTCTTGTTGCCAACATACCTGAAGAAACCCTTCTTGTTACTCTTGACATCTCTGGCATCTTGACATCACTACCCGTTGAGCCCAACAATCTAGCCAGCTTTTTATCCACCTTATAGGCCGTTCATCCAATCCATATTTTTTAACTTGCTGGCAAGAATACTGTGGGAGACTATATCAAAAGCTTTGCTAAAGTCAAGATATATCACATCCACCGCTTTCCCCATATCCACAGTGCCAGTTATCTCATCATAGAAGGCAATCAGGTTGGTCAGGCATAACTTGCCCTTGGTGAATCCATGTTGACTGTTCCTGATCACCTTCCTCCCAAGTGCTTCAAAATGGCTTCCTTGAGGACCTGCTCCATGATTTTGCGGGGACTGAAGTGAGGCTGACTCGTCTATAGTTCCCCAGGTTCTCTTTCTTCCCTTTTTTGAATATGGCCGCTATATTTGCCTTTTTTCCAAACGTCTGGGACCTCCCCCGATCCCCACGAATTTTCAAAGATAAGGGCCAATGGCTCTGCAATCACATCAGCTAACTCCCTCAGCATCCTTGGATGCATTTGATCCAGACCCATGGACTTGTGCATGTCCAGCTCTCCAAGGTCTGTGTGTGTGTGTGTGACAGATGTGGGAATTTTGGCAATATTTCTGTTACTCCAGTACACGCCTCAGCTGCCCTCTGTATTTGGTGTTGCTCTGCTCTGAGTGTGAAGAGCTGTCACAAGGTGATACAAATGGCTCATGAAGGCACTGACCGTGATTAACCCATATCAGTGGAAGACCTTACAGAGTCCATGGTAACCCCCAGGACTGAACACTTGACACCTATCAATGAGAGGCTCCCAGCTTGACTGGGTGGAGCGCACGTGAACTCAGTGTGTTTTGAGGAGCAGGAAGAGCTGGGCTCTCAGAAACAGGGAGCTTTCCTGAAACTAAGACGAAGGGACAGATACAGGAAAAGGACACTAAGATGGTTCCTACAGCAGCATGGCTCAAGGGCTTTGGCCAGTATGGATTATGTCTTGACCTTTACTTCTGTGTGCTAACCTAAGGATTCACACGTATACGTACATGTACACGTTCTGCAAGAGTGTTATCATAGTTACCAGCCTTAGAGTTGCTCATGCCAAGCCGCTGACCTGGACATGAGGAGGGAGCAGGGCCTTGTCAGATGCTCGTCTGATGCTCCTGGAAGTTGGTTTGCAGAATCAGACCCCAAAGTTCTCACTTTCCAGAGTCCATTTTTATAGGAATTTCTTTCTATGTCAGTCTATGGGAATTGCTTCATCATGCTGTTGCTGAATCAATCAGCAGATGTCACATTCCTGGTGGCTCCGTGCTGCCAGATGTTATCTTGTTCTTTGGTTCTCCCATTCTTGAGGCTGTTGGGTGGATTCCAGTCTGCCCTCCAGGGGTCCTCTGGTTATTGCCACTTGACGCCTTCTTCAGCCGATGGACACTGGATTCTTAGGCTGGCACCTCCCTGATCATTCAGTTATTATCCACACCAAGCATCCATCCACATACATCCTCTATCTCTATTTTAATCACAATTGTTAATACAACAAAAGGGTGGGGAGTCTCTGGGTGCTGTTTCTGTTGTTAGAGTATTGCTTTGAGTCTCTCTCTCTGTGAATTGCTTTGAGAACAGACTCGGTCTTAGAATGTACTAACACAATTAGCAGCTTGCAAGTTTCACACATATAGAGGGAGAGAAACAGCACCAAAAACCAAGAGACCTCTTAATTAGTAATACCCTGGAATTGAAACTCTGGGGAATCAAACTCATTTGTGATTTTAATATAGAACTTCTTTAATATGATCCAACATAATCCCCCTTTTGAAACTAAGATTTATAATCGTCAGTGTCACTTTCTATGTAGCCTATTCAAGAGAAAGTAAGGTGAGGCAATTTGAGTTTGTGATTCCAATTCATGCCACATACATGATCCTAGTGATGTATCTTTACTACAAGGTTGTGGGGCAACAGGCAAGGTGAGGCACACCCACTTTTGAGGAGTCCATTCGGTACAACCTCTAGTGTCCAATAGCTTCCCTCCCTCCCCAGCCCACTGGCTCAAGGTCCAGGGTAGCCAAAAGGATCCCATGTGTAATATGGGGAGTGGGTTAACCTTCAATACCTTTGCCTCCAGGGACTGTTGGTGTGCAATTTTGACAACAATTTCTCCCATTAACAAGTCTGGTTTACAATACTGGAAACATATTGCATCCATTCATATTGATAAGTGTCAAACAATGATCTCTTTCTTTTTTAACAAATGCATCAAACCCTTAATATTTCCCAATAGGACCCAGAACATTTTGTGTTCCAAAGTAGCTAGTGCAAGTATCTGCATTTCAGTGCATCCCATAGCTATGGCTGTGTAGTTTCCTATTTCTAATATTTTTTTTTCTTATGGATAAGCCATGTGGTAGTATTAAGCCATTACTAAAGATTCCATTGGCCTTTTAGGTTACCCAGACCAATTTGGACCAAGTCTACATTGGCATGTACTTGTTTTTGTATCAGGCTGTCCTGTAGCTGGGACAGAAAGCTTAATTTATTTTTAAGTTCCTGCAGGTCTTCAGTATTTTTTTTTTAAACACACAACAGTGCTAGCAACAACACAAAACACAAGACAAAACATAGAACACAGAACACAATTTCTATTGTGACAGTAGATTCATGGTATTGGGTTGCTTTTCAGCTGGCAGATTTTCCTGATTTTCTGAAAGACAAAAAGAACATGTTTCTACCCCTTTTGGGGTGGCAGATTATTGCTTAAAATATGTCTTTTACAAATACCCTTGCTGATTGCAGGCAAAACAGAGAAATTGCCCCCACATTTTCCTGTTTTTGTTCTATAGGCAGGCCAGGTTTCAATGGCTTTTATCTTTTAAGGGTTATGGGGAAATTATCCCACTGTTTAGTCTTTAAATCCCTGAGTTTTCCTTCTTATACAGTAGACCAAGTTTATAATGTTTTTCCTGCTGTGTTAAGCTTTAAGTTTTATTTACAGGTAATAACTGAGAAGCATCATTACCATACGACCTTAAAGGATTTTTCCAAAAATCATACATACTATACGTTGATACAGGGATACTTATTATCATTAAATTTATTAAAATTATCTTGTTATCCCATGCCTTTTATTTAGACAATTTGTTTGCTGACCAGGTTATTTAGACAATTTGTTTGCTGACCAGGTATGTCCTTTATCTGCAGCTCCTTTGTGCTGCTCCTTCTTTCCTTCCTTTATCATTTAGGAATGTCATTTGCATTTTCACAGACGCTTCCTGCTTTTGGATTTAAAGCCATCAGCAGCTCAGAGACTCTATCTTAAAAGGGACACAATCAACTTTCACCAGAGTTTTGATTACTTTTAACTTCTGCTTCCAAAACACACAGGAATCTGAAAAAGAAAACCCAACCTATTGTGGCTCCCTTTGGAGCTCCAATAGCATTTTAATTAAGTAGCATGGTATGTTTGCATTTCTTTTGCCCCTTCTAAAATATACCCAGCACGTGTTCTGGGGCAAATGCACATTTCTTCCATAGTTTAACTTCTATAACATTATCCAGATCCATTTTTACATAAGGTGTCACTATTTCTTTTTTTGCTTACAGAGTTTTCATGTACCTTTATCAAAGTGACAGTCTGATTACTCAGAGCCATTTCAAGACTCAGTGTTTCTAACATTGCTTCTTTTTGTTTTGTGCACCTCACCCCTGCTGTTGCTTCAGAGAGGCACTGTCTTTTTTTAATTTTTTTTTTACTACAACTCTCATCTGCTATTTTGTTACAAAAACAAACAAACAAAAAACAAACAAAAAGAATCCAAAATTTTTTTTTATATTCTCCTGATTTTGACTGCCCTGCTGCAGCCACAACTTAAAAACATTTTAAATTTTGTAAAGCATTGAGTTACCTTTTAAGGGTTAAATGCCAAATCCCAAAGCCAAACAACACTAATTACCTGTGTCTAGCAAAAAGGTCTGTCAGTTTTGCAACTTTGAATTAAAGAGTCAAATGGATTTTTAGTGGCATTATTTAAAACAAAAACAAAACCAATTGGTCCTTAGAACTTTACATATTTACACACACACAGACAGATACATACACATTTTCTTTTCCTTAACATCCCTTCCACACTGCTCTGTTTTTTACATCTTTACATTCCCTTTATACATTTGAGGCAGCTAAGTTCCAATAGAACCCTCTTATGTTCTTTTAGCAAATTTGACTAAATTGTCCAGTCAAATCATTTTAATCAGATTGTAAATTAGCCAGGCAAAAATAAACTGACATTGCTTTGGAAAAGCGCCCATTTTTCTTTCAGAATGGCTGCAAAGAAACCAAGAATGCTCTAACACTTTTCCTTTTTAACATTTTCGGTTAAAAGTTGTTTGGGTGAAATACAAAGTTTAACTGCTTAATTCCCGCCAGCCTCTGCAGAGTTAACTTTTTTTTTTTTTTTTAGTCTCTTTTCTCTTTGTAATTATGCCTGGGGGTGCCGTACATAGGACCTTCTCCCCCTTTACCTGCCTCCCTCCAGCCTCTGCAGAGTTAACTTTTTCACTTTTTTTGTATTCCTGGAGTGCCTCTTTCATTATTTTCAGCTGGCTTTGGGTATTTGTAGCCAGCACCTTCCAATTGTCTGCTCCCTTTTCCATTTGTGCCTTTTCCTCTTTACATGAGGACAAGCGGAGGGAAGAATCCTTACATGCCTCCCACAACAACCAAATTGCTGCTGCATCTCTTTTGGCAGCACTAGAAGGTTTGGATATGAGGATATACTGAGCCAATCTATCCTCTAGGTCCGAAATAGTGCAGACATCAGCTAGGGCTTGTTTAGTCCAAGGACTGTGCCCAAATTTTTGAAGGATTTGTTTAAAAGGTGTAATTTCTTTAACAAAAGGTGAGGTTTGAGTTCCTTCTGACTCCATTCCTCCCTCTAGTACTGGCTTACCCTGTTTTCTTTTAAACATCTTAACAAGGATATTTCAATCTCTTTGTCACTCCTGGTATTACTTAGCAAGTGACACAGCCTAGATTCTGAAATCATAGCTTAATCTATGCGTTTTTCCCCTGCTACCTTCCCGGAGGCCAGCAGGTCCCCTGCTACCCTCCCAGAGGCCAGCAGGTCCAGTTAACCTATTTCTCCCTGCTACCTTCTCGGAGGCCAGCAGGTCCCCTGCTACCTTCTCAGAGGCCAGCAGCTCTGGTTTAATCTGTTTTTCCTGCTACCTTCTCGGAGGCCAGCAGGTCCCCTGCTACCTTCTCGGAGGCCAGCAGCTCTGGTTAACCTAATAGAAATGCCTAGCTCACTAGAGCTGGCGGTGTGCACACCAATATTTACAATAACTGAGGTTTTTTACCAATATTCCCCCTTTCGCAATTCTCCACCAAAATGTTACAAAAAATTATGTTGGATCATATTAAAGAAGTTCTGTATTAAAATCACAAATGAGTTTGATTCCCCAGAGTTTCAATTCCAGGGTATTACTAATGAAGAGCTCTCTTGGTTTTTGGTGCTGTTTCTCTCCCTCTATGTGTGAAACTTGCAAGCTGCTAACTGTGTTAGTACATTCTAAGACAGAGTCTGTTCTCAAAGCAGTTCACAGAGAGAGAGACTCAAAGCAATACTCTGTAACAACAGAAACAGCACCCAGAGACTCCCCGCCCTTTTGTTGTATTAACAATTGTGATTAAAATAGAGATAGAGGATGTATGTGGATGGATGCTTGGTGTGGATAATAACTGAATGATCAGGGAGGTGCCAGCTTAAGAATCCAGTGTCCATCGGCTGAAGAAGGCGTCAAGTGGAAATAACCAGAGGACCCCCCCCCCCCCCCCCCGAGGGCAGACTGGAATCCACCCAACAGCCTCAAGGATGGGAGAACCAAAGAACAAGATAACATCTTGGAGCCGTCAGGAATGTGCTATCTGCTGATTGATTCAGCAACAGCATGATGAAGCAATTCCCATAGAATTACAAAGAATTGCTTTGAGAACAGACTCTGTCTTAGAATATACTAACACAATTAGCAGCTTGCAAGTTTCACACATAGAGGGAGAGAAACAGCACCAAAAACCAAGAGAGCTCTTAATTAGTAACAGGTTTCAGAGTAACAGCCGTGTTAGTCTGTATTCGCAAAAAGAAAAGGAGGACTTGTGGCACCTTAGAGACTAACCAATTTATTAGAGCATAAGCTTTCGTGAGCTACAATACCCTGGAATTGAAACTCTGGGGAATCAAACTCATTTGTGATTTTAATACAGAACTTCTTTAATATGATCCAACACCTGGAATTTAAACTATGGGGAATCAAACTCATTTGTGATTTTAATACATAACTTCTTTAATATGATCCAACATAGTCCCCCTTTTGACACTATTTATAATCATCAGTGTCACTTTCTATGTAGCCTATTCAAGAGAAGGTACTGTGAGGCAATTTGAGTTTGTGATTCCAGTTCATGCCACATACATGATCCTAGTGATGTATCTTTACTACAAGGTTCTGGGGCAACAGGCAAGGTGAGGCACACCCACTTTTGAGGAGTCCATTCGGTACAACCTCTAGTGTCCAATAGCTCCCTTCCCTCTCCAGCCCACTGGCTCGAGGTCCAGGGTAGCCAGACGGATCGATGTGTAATATGGGGAGTGGGTTAACCTTCAACACCTTTGCCTCCAGGGACTGTTGGTGTGCAATTTTGACAATAATTTCTCCCATTAACAAGGCTGGTTTACAATACTGGAAACGTATTGCATCCATTCATATTGATAAGTGTCAAACAATGATCTCTTCCTTTGTTTTAACAAATGCATCAAACTCTTAATATTTCCCAATATGACCCAGAACATTTTGTGTTCCAAAGTAGCTAGGGCAAGTATCTGCATTTCAGTGCATCCCATAGCTATGGCTGTGTAGTTTCCTATTCTTAAATTTTTTTTTCTTATGCATAAGCCATGTGGTAGTATTAAGCCATTGCCAAAGATTCCATCGGGCTTTTAGGTTACCCAGACCAATTTGGACCAAGTCTATGTTGGTATGTACTTGTTTTTGTATCAGGCTGTCCTGTAGCTGGGACAGAAAGCTTAATTTATTTTTAAGTACCTGCCAGTTTGCAGTATTTTTTTTTTTTTGAACGCACAACAGTGCTAGCAATAAGACAAAACGTAGAACACAAAACAGTTTCTATTGTGACAGTAGATTCATGGTATTGGGTTGCTCTTCAACTGGCATCAGCTTTTCCTGATTTTCTGAAAGACAAAAACGACATGTTTCTACCCCTTTTGGGGTGGCAGACTATTGCTTAAAATATTTCTTTTACAAATATCCTTGCTGATTGCAGGCAAAACACAGGAAAATATGGGGGTAATTCCTCTGTTTGTTCTATAGGCAGGCCAGGTTTCAATGGCTTTTATCTTTTAAGGGTTATGGGGAAATTATCCCACTGTTTAGTCATTAAATCCCTGAGGTGGGTACCTCAGTTTCCCTTCTTATACAGCAGACCAAGTTTATAATGTTGTTCCTGCTGTGTTAAGCTTTAAGTTTTATTTGCAGGTAATAGCTGAGAAGCATCATTACCATATGACCTTTAAAGGATTTTTCCAAAAATCACACACACTATACTTGTTACAGGGGTACTTATTATCATTAAATTTATTTAAATTCTCTTGTTATCCCATGCCTTTTATTTAGACAATTTGTTTGCTGACCAGGTGTGTCCTTTATCTGCAGCTCCTTTGTGCTGCTCCTTCTTTCCTTCCTTTATCATTTAGGAATGTCATTTGCATTTTCACAGACGCTTCCTGCTTTTGGATTTAAAGCCATCAGCAGCTCAGAGACTCTATCTTAAAAGGGACACAATCAACTTGCACCAGAGTTTTGATCACTTTTAACTTCTGCTTCCAAAACACACAGCAATCTGAAAAAGAAAACCGAACCTATTGTGGCTCCCTTTGGAGCTCCAATAGCATTTTAATTAAGTAGCATGGTATGTTTGCATTTCTTTTGCCCCTTCTACAATATACCCAGCACATGTTCTGGGGCAAATGCACATTCCTTCCCAGATTAACTTCTATGACATTATCCATATCTTTTTTTTTACATAAGGTGTCACTATTTCTTTTTTTTTGCTTAGAGTTTTCATGTACCTTTATCAAAGTGACAGTCTGATTACTCAGAGCCATTTCAAGACTCAGTGTTTCTAACATTGCTTCTTTTTGTTTTGTGCACCTCACCCCTGCTGTTGCTTCAGAAGGGCACTGTCTTTTTTAATTTTTTTTTACTACAACTCTCATTTGCTATTTTGTTATAAAAACAAACAAAAATCAAGCAAATGTTGGGAACACTGGGGCATGGCCACTAGGTAACTCGAGGAGATAAAAAACCACAAGTGTCAATGAAGCCCCCTCGCACTAGGCCCCTGTGTCCTTGGCCCCCCCCCCTCCTGCCTAAAGGCACTCGCAGCAGCTCTGCATGCTAGGCCCAAGTGTCCTTGGCCCCCCCGCCTAGAGGCACACACAGCAGTTATGCTAAAAATCTGCAACAATATGTTGCAGAGTCAAACTGCCTAAAACTAAGCAAAGCCAAACAGGGGAGATATGGAAAAACAATGCTAAATAAAGCAGCTTTATATATAGTTTAACAAATAATACAAAAAATCAGGGAACTAGCTGAAAACTAAATTGGCTGGCTATATAAATACTTAAAGCAGCTTGCTATTAAATAAATATGCTAAAAAAAAAATGTATAAAAGCCTGTGTAACTTCCTGCTCTGTTGTACAGGATTTGAGATTCAAATCTCCCTGTACCTTTTTAAAGCTTCAAATAAACTTTTCTGCTTCTCCACCCCGTTGTAATTATTGGGTGTAGCACACCGGGTAACAAACCAACTCAAGCTGTTGTTCAGCCTCTCGGCACTGGGTGCCGGCAACAGCTTTTGGCGTCCCTGGGTGGGCTCGAGGCTGCAATTTAGCCTTGCCCGGACCCCTCCTGGAGGTCGAGGATTGCGGCGAGAACCGACGCCCAGCGCGCACCGGTGAGTTCATCGGGGGCCTCGGAGGAGACGCGATTTGATCGACCCCAGAGGGCACAACGGTGCAACGCACTCATATAGTGGAGAAGCTGTTGTAGATGGCAGTGAAGAACCGGTCCCTTGGACGTGGGGGAGGAGCAGCTGCAGGACAGCGGTGAAGAACCGGTCCCTTGAATAAGGTAGGATCCTTTTAAAATCCGGATTATATGCTCTGTTAGAACCTGGGGACGCCCAGAGTTACCCTGTAGGTATGGGACAGGGTCAGAGCTCAGAGGTTAGGGCACGGTGTACGCCCCTAGAGTGCATTCTAGCAAACTGGAAGGTATTTGGTGCGGATCCAATAACTAAAAGCCAATTAAAACAATTCTGTATAGTTGACTGGCCTCAATATCAACTAGAGGACCAGGAGTGGTGGCCACCAGGAGGGTCAATTAATTACAACACGATCCTCCAATTAGTTTTGTTTTGTCAATAAATGGGTAAATAAAATAAATATTTGTATGCACAAGCATTTATGGCTTTAAAAAATAAAAAAAAGCTGTAATTCTGCAAAGCTGTAATCTGACTCCAACTGGTTTGGTAGCAGCTAATGTTAGTCTCCAGACCCCCACCCCCACTGTAATGGCAGAGCCGGTGTCCCCTTCGGCCCCTACACCCACACCTTGTAAGTCCCCAATGGTTGGCCTATACCCCTTAATCACCGAAACTAAAGTCGCCCGGTCTGGATCAGACAGGCGTCCTGCCACAACTATGCAGGTTTATGCTCATATGCCCTTTAATCCTGTGGATTTGGCTGCTTTCAAAGCACAGGCAGGAGAGTTTTCCACCAACCCAAGCAGGTTTATATCAGTCTTTGAGGGGTGCCTCAGTAGTCACAAGCCGGACTGGGATAATTGTAACGTCCTCCTGCGAACCCTATTGTCTGAGGTTGAAAGACAACAGGTTGTGTCCAAGGCAAGGGAGGAGGCACAGAGACGGTACGACCGGGATCGTATTAATGTCCCTGACCCGGATGCACAAGTCCCCCGACCAGACCCCAGGTAGAATCCAAATAATCATGGAGATATAACCCGCCTTACCTCCTATAAGGAGTTGCTTTTGCATGGACTCCATCACTCGGCTGTCCGACATAATAATTGGGCAAAGCCATATAAAATAATGCAAAATTTAAAAAAAAAGCCCAGGGGCCTTTCTACAGCGTATTCGGGACACCATTCGACAGAACACTAATGCAGACCCCAATAAGCAAGCAACTAAGTCAATTATTAAAAAAATTTTTACAAGCAGAGCAGCCCCTAATATTAAAAAAAAGTTACAAAAAAAGAAAAATTTAATAGGTATGACCATAACACAAATTTTAAAAACTGCAAACCAAGCTTATAGTCTAAAAAAAACAAAACAAAACAAAAAAAGCAAATAAAATTAATAGTAACAGCGGTACAGGCCGGCACTAAGAGAAGTGGCCAAAAAAAAAGGGGCTGTGAATGCGACCGTCCGGGCCTGCAAGAGAGACGACTGGGTCGCAACCAGTGTGCCCTGTGTCGACAGGAGGGACACTAAAAAAATAAGTGCCCCAAAAAAAGAGGGTGCCCCTATGATGGCAATGGTAGAGCAGGAATAGGGGTGTCAGGGGAGACGGACCACCCTACCCCCGGAACCCCGAGTAAAGATGCGGGTGGGAAGCTCAAAAATAAATTTTTTAGTGGACTCTGGAGCGGCCCAAACTGCTGTAAATCAGCCTCTTCAGTTGCCAGTAGCAGATTCCCTTACTGTGGTAGGAGCCACAGGCAGGGACACCAAGTGCCCAGTGTATGCCCCAGCGGAATGTGCTTTGGGAGACAGAACTATATCCCACAAGCTGGTATACCTCCCTGAGTGTCCAACACCTCTGCTGGGACGGGATCTACTTTGTCGCCTCGGTGCCACCCTGCATTTTACTGAAGACAAAATAACCCTTACCTTACCCCCTGAGAATGCCTGGATCATGACCCTTGCAGTTGAGCCCTCAGCCAAGCAAGCCCCAAAATGGAGTCCGTGGGAAGACCAGGTGTACCCCCTCGTGTGGGCATCAGGGATTCCAAGAAAGGCCACCCACCAGACCCCTATTACTATTCAGCTCATACCAGGGAAAGGCCCAATGCAAGTAAAACAGTATCCAATCAAAAAAAAAGCCAAAAAAAATTTACAAAAAACTATAAATCAATTCCTAATGTATGGTATTCTCCGGGAATGTCAGTCAGCCTGAAACACTCCCATTCTACCTGTACAGAAGCCTGATGGCACGTATCGGCTGGTACAGGACCTAAAAGCAGTCAATAAACGGGTTAAAACTCTGCACCCTCTTGTCCCTAACCCGTACACCTTATTGGCTTCTATAGGGGGACAGTATACCCATTTTTCAGTCCTTGATCTAAAAGATGCTTTCTTTACCATCCCAGTTGCCACCCCATCACAGGAGATCTTCTCCTTCGAGTGGGAGGACCAAAAAAGGGTTAAAAAGCAACTTTGCTAGATAGTGTTGGCCCAGAAATTTAAAAACTCTCCCACCCTTTTTGGCCAGGCTCTGGCCAGGGACCTACAGGAGTGGGATAATGAGGAGGCTCTCCTTCTGCAGTATGTAAATAATTTATTAATTGCCACTGTGGGCCAAAAACCCTGTCTTAAAGCCACCGTGAGCCTCCTAAATTTTATTGAACTCCGGAAATATCATGTAGCACAAAGTAAGGCTCAAATTGCCCTCCCAGAGGTACGGTACCTCGGGTTTCACATACAGCAAGGGGAGCGTCAGCTTTCAAGCAAAAAAAAGGAAGCTATCTGTCAAGTTCCTACCCCAAGTAACCGTAAGCGGCTCAGGGCATTTCTGGGTATGGCAGGCTTTTACAAAATATAAATCCCAGGGTTTAGACTGTGGGCTAAACCCCTATACAACTGTGTAAAAAAAGCAAATCATAACCCCTTCTATTGGACCCCAGAGGCTGACAGGGCATTTAAAATCCTAAAAAAAAAATTAATAAAAGCCCCGGCTCTGGGCCTGCCAAATCTCTCTAAGCCGTTTCAGTTATATGTACATAAACAAAGAGGGGTGGCGCTAAAAGTGCTTACACAGCTGTTAGAAGCATAGAAGCGTCCTATGGCTTATTTTTCTAAGCAATTAAATCAGGTTGCAAAGGGTTGGCCGGCATGTTTACGGGCGGTCGCAGCTACTGCCCTATTGCTTGAGGAAGCCAAAAAGCTAACATTAAAAAAAGTTATGCAAATCTATACTCCCCATATGGTCCGAGCCTTATTAAATGCAAAGGGAGGGCTTTGGCTCACCCAGGCTCGGATTGCTCGGTACCAGGCTAAGCTGTTAGAGAACTCTAAAGTCACCCTACAGCCTTGCCCCTCCCTTAACCCAGCCACTCTCTTGCCAAAAACAAAAACATAACTGTTTAAAAATCATAAATGTCCAGTACTCCAGCCGTCCGGATTTAAAGGATGTACCCCTCCCAAATGCAAATTATAAATGGTACACTAATAATAGCAGTACTATAATAAATAAGCAAAAAAGGGCGGGTTATGCTGTTGTGACCCTCCATAACACTGTAAAAGCTAAAGGTTTGCCTGCTGGGACCTCTGCCCAGCTTGCCAAACTAATAGCCCTGACCCGTGCACTTGAACTGTCAAAAGGAAAGCGGGTCAACATTTTTACTAATTCAAAGTATGCTTTTGGTGTGCTGCATGCTCATGCTGGCCTATAAAAACAAAAAAAAATGCTGACAGCCCAAGGCTCCCCAGTCAAGTACGGGCCCCAAATCCTCCGGCTCCTAGAAGCTGTACAACTCCCCTCGGAAGTGGCGGTGGTACACTGTAAAGCCCATCAAAAGAAGAATCAAGATGTGGCCAAAGGTAACGCCCGGGCAGATAGAGAGGCTAAGCATGCTGCCACCCTGCCATCCCCTCAGGCTGAAAACGCCCATATGCATGCCCTTATCCCATCAGTAGGGGAGCTTCCAACCCCTCAGTACTCTAAAAAAAAAAAACAGCTAACTGACAAACTCAATCTCCGGGAAAAGGAGGGATGGCTCCATTCCCCAGAAGGGAAGGTCCTCTTACCAAAGGGCCTAATCCGGCCAGTGCTGCAAAAACTACATCAAACCACTCATGCTGGCAAAAAAACACTTATCCAGCTAATAAAAAAATACTTTATCACTTCCAGACTCCGACCCCTGGCTGCCCAGGTACAAGCGGACTGCTTAGTCTGCCAAAAAAATAACCCCCGACCGGGACATCCTGTGCCACCAGCTGCCCTAAAACCCACTCCGGGCCCCAAACAAATATAGCAAATAAACTTTACTAAGTTTCCCCAAACTCAAGGGTTCAAATATCTCCTTGTTATAGTAAATCGGTTCAGCAAATGGCCAGAAGCCTTCCCATGCCGTAACTGCACTGCCAGGACAGTGGCCCTCAAGTTTGTTAAAAAGCTCATTCCTCGCTTTAGACTCCCCCTGTAAATAAAATCTGACAACAAAACACACTTCACGTCAAAAATCATTCAAAGCATCTCACATGCCTTACAAATCCCCTAAAAACTCCATACGCCCTGGAGACCGCAAGCCAGTAGTATAGTAAAGCGGACCAATCAGACCCTTAAACGGCATCTCTCAAAAGTGTGCCAAAAAGCCTCACTGCGATGGCCTAATGCTTTGCCCCTCGTCCTACTCCGTATCCATGTTCTCCCAAAAAATAAATTAGGGCTCAGTCCCTTTAAAATTATGTTTAAAAGGGCATAGCCCATAAATGGCACCCCGGTTCTGTCAAAAAAATAAAAGTTAAGTAATGTTTTTTTGTCACAGTATATGTGTTCCCTGTCTGCTGTTCTCTTGTCTCTTCACAGGTATACCAAAAATTCCCAGCCTCTCCCCTTAAACTCTCCCGTTCACTCCTTACAGCCCGGTGACTCTGTGCTTGTTCGCACCTAGAAAGACGAGCCTCTCCAAAAAAAGTGGAAAGGACCCTATACCGTCCTGCTAATTTCCCATACAGCAGCAAAAATCAAAAAACACAAAAACTGAATCCATCACTCTCGTCTAAAGGCAGTACCTGCCCCCTCGTCAGCAGAACAGTGGACCGTCCAACCTGCTGACTCCTCATCTAGTAACAATCTCGGGCTAAAGCTACTGTTTAAAAAACACAAATAACAAACACCTTAATGCTAAAATAAGCCCACCCAAATATTAAAAACCTTAAATTAAAAAAACTCTAATAATAATTAATTAAATAACATTTCAGAGGAACAGCCGTGTTAGTCTGTATTCGCAAAAAGAAAAGGAGTACTTGTGGCACCTTAGAGACTAACCAATTTATTTGAGCATGAGCTTTCGTGAGCTACAGCTCACTTCATCAGATGTTTACCGTGGAAACTGCAGCAGACTTTATATACACACAGAAATCATGAAACAATACCTCCTCCCACCCCACTGTCCTGCTGGTAATAGCTTATCTAAAGTGATCAACAGGTGGGCCATTTCCAGCACAAATCCAGGTTTTCTCACCCTCCACCCCCCCACACAAATTTACTCTCCTGTTGTTATTCTTTGTATTAATATTTCCAAACTGTGCATATCAAAAGCATAACTCCTTTGTTTTGCTTGCGCACCATGTTGCTACTTTAACAAACCAAACTAATTGCTAAATATGTGCTCCAACTCCACTATCCCCCAAAACGGGAATGCCCCTTGACATGCTGCCCTTAACTCTAGCAAAATTAGCCACCACCAAAAAGCAAAAAAAAACAGACTCACCGTTCTGGAACAAGACCTCTTTACAGCAAGCCACCTATCAAAACCAAAAGTATTCAGTTGCAGTACTCACTAAAAAAGTATTATGTTTTACCCAAAACCAATCTAATCCCTATAAGCATCCTGTAAAAAAAAGCTCCTATGTTATTACACAATAAGCTAATAAATATTAAATAAAAACCAACAAAAAAAGCCAACAGTGTAAGTATAATGGTTCCTCCCCTTTTAAAAAAACACTTACAAATAATCTTACCACAAAAAAAAAATTTAAAAATGTAACTTGCCGTCCAGTTAATATCTCCAATATAGCAAGCCCAAATAAAAAAAACTCAAAGCCAAGGCTGTTGAGTGTTCTCAAAGGGGGGAGTTGTTGGGAACACTGGGGCATGGCCACTAGGTAACTCGAGGGGATAAAAAACCACAAGTGTCAATGAAGCCCCCTCACACTAGGCCCCTGTGTCCTTGCCCCCCACCCCCCCCCGCCTAAAGGCACTCGCAGCAGCTCTGCATGCTAGGCCCAAGTGTCCTTGGCCCCCCCGCCTAAAGGCACACACAGCAGTTATGCTAAAAATCTGCAACAATATGTTGCAAAGTCAAACTGCCTAAAACTAAGCAAAGCCAAACAGGGGAGATATGGAAAAACAATGCTAAATAAAGCAGCTTTATATATAGTTTAACAAATAATACAAAAAATCAAAAAACTAGCTAAAAACTAAATTAGCTAGCTATATAAATACTTAAAGCAGCTTGCTATTAAATAAATATACTAAAAAATATATATATATAAAAGCCTGTATAACTTCCTGCTCTATTATACAAAATTTAAAATTCAAATCTCCCTGTACCTTTTTAAAACTTCAAATAAACTTTTCTGCTTCTCCACCCCGTTGTAATTATTGGGTATAGCACACCGGGTAACAAACCAACTCAAGCTGTTGTTCAGCCTCTCGGCACTGGGTGCCAGCAACACAAACAAACAAAAAGAATCCAGAATTTTTTTTCTATTCTCCTGATTTTGACTGCCCTGCTGCAGCCACAACTTAAAAACATTTTAAATTTTGTAAAGCATTGAGTTGCCTATTAAGGGTTAAATGCCAAATCCCAAAGCCAAACAACTCTTAATTACCTGTGTCTAGGAAAAAGGACTGTCAGTTTTGCAACTCTGAATTAGAGAGTCAAATGGATTTTTAGTGGCATTATTTAAAACAAAAACAAAACTAATTGGTCCTTAGAACTTTACATATTTGCACACACAGAGATGTTGTACCAATAAAATAAAAACCAGCAGGATCTTATTAAAGGGAAAAAAGGCAAAATACCACATTTATTGTGAATACAGAAAGAATCATAGTAAGCAGTTAGTTATAGCTATAACATTCCATTCAATCTCATATTTAGTCATACATTCATTCATACAAACACACACACACAGAGGTTCTGCAAGGTTGTTATCATAGTTACAAGCCTTAGAGTTGCTCATGCCAAGCCACTGGCCAGGTGGCCTGGACATGAGGAGGGAGCAGGGCCTTGTCAGATGCACATCTGATGCTCCTGGAAGTTGGTTTGCAGAATCAGACCCCAAAGTTCTCACTTTCCAGAGTCCATTTTTATAAGAATTTCTTCCTATGCCAGTCTATGGGAATTGCTTCATCACGCTGTTGCTGAATCAGTCAGCAGATAGCACATTCCTGATGGCTCCGTGCTGCTAGATGTTATCTTGTTCTTTGGTTCTCCCATTTTTGAGGCTGTTGGGTGGATTCTAGTCTGCCCTCTGGGGGTCCTCTGGTTATTTCCAGTTGACGCCTTCTTCAGCCGATGGACACTGGATTCTTAGGCTGGCACCTCCCTGATCATTCAGTTATTATCCACACCAAGCATCCATCCACATACATCCTCTATCTCTATTTTAATCACAATTGTTAATACAACAAAAGGGCGGGGAGTCTCTGGGTGCTGTTTCTGTTGTTAGAGTATTGCTTTGAGTCTCTCTCTCTGTGAATTGCTTTGAGAAAAGACTGCCTGAGGAGGGAGTCTACATAGCCAGACAATCCTACTGTCAGGGTGCCAATGCCTGAGATGATGGGGCGCCCAGGATTTCCAGGTTTATGGATCTTGGGTAGTAGATAGAATATCCCAGGTCAGGGTTCCAGAGGTGTGTCTGTGCGGATTTGATCTTGTGCTTTTTCAGGAAGTTTCTTGAGCAAATGCTGTAGTTGCTTTTGGTAACTCTCAGTGGGATCATAGGGTAATGGCTTATAGAAACTCCTGTTGGAGAGCTGCTGAGCAGCCTCTTGTTCATATTCCGACCTATTCATGATGACAACAGCCAGGATAGTGAGTTTGTGTGTGTGGTTTTTGGGAGGGGAGTGAGGGGGTGAGAGAACCTGGATTTGTGCAGGAAATGGCCCAACTTGATTATCATGCACATTGTGTAAAGAGTTGTCACTTTGGATGGGCTATCACCAGCAGGAGAGTGAATTTGTGGGGGGGGGTGGAGGGTGAGAAAACCTGGATTTGTGCTGGAAATGGCCCAACCTGATGATCACTTTAGATAAGCTATTACCAGCAGGACAGTGGGGTGGGAGGAGGTATTGTTTCATATTCTCTGTGTGTATATAAAGTCTGCTACAGTTTCCACGGTATGCATCCGATGAAGTGAGCTGTAGCTCACGAAAGCTCATGCTCAAATAAATTGGTTAGTCTCTCAGGTGCCACAAGTACTCCTTTTCTTTTTGCGAATACAGACTAACACGGCTGCTACTCTGAAACCTGTCTTAGAATGTTCTAACACAGTTAGCAGCTTGCAAGTTTCACACACATAGAGGGAGAGAAACAGCACCAAAAACCAAGAGAGCTCTTAATTAGTAATACCCTGGAATTTAAACTCTGGGGAATCAAACTCATTTGTGATTTTAATACAGAACTTCTTTAATATGATCCAACATAATCCCCCTTTTGACACTAAGATTTATAATCGTCAGCGTCACTTTCTATGTAGCCTATTCAAGAGAAAGTACTGTGAGGCAATTTGAGTTTGTGATTCCAATTCATGCCACATACATGATCCTAGTGATGTACCTTTACTGCAAGGTTCTGGGGCAACAGGCAAGGTGAGGCACACCCACTTTTGAGGAGTCCATTCGGTACAACCTCTAGTGTCCAATAGCTTCCCTCCCTCCCCAGCCCACTGGCTTGAGGTGCAGGGTAGCCAGAAGGATCCCATGTGTAATATGGGGAGTGGATTAACCTTCAATACCTTTGCCTCCAGGGACTGTTGGTGTGCAATTTTGACAACAATTTCTCCCATTAACAAGTCTGGTTTACAATACTGGAAACATATTGCATCCATTCATATTGATAAGTGTCAAACATTGATCTCTTTCTTTTTTAACAAATGCATCAAACCGTTAATATTTCCCAATATGACCCAGAACATTTTGTGTTCCAAAGTAGCTAGTGCAAGTATCTGCATTTCAGTGCATCCCATAGCTATGGCTGTGTAGATTGCTATTTCTAATTTTTTTTTTTTCCTTATGGGTAAGCCATGTGGTAGTATTAAGCCATTACTAAAGATTCCATAGGCCTTTTAGGTTACCCAGACCAATTTGGACCAAGTCTACGTTGGTATGTACTTGTTTTTGTATCAGGCTGTCCTGTAGCTGGGACAGAAAGCTTAATTTATTTTTAAGTTCCTGCAGGTCTTCAGTATTTTTTTTTTTAAACACACAACAGTGCTAGCAACAAGACAAAACACAAGACCAAACATAGAACACAAAACACAATTTCTATTGTGAC
The DNA here is from genome assembly GCF_965140265.1 of Lepidochelys kempii. Taxonomy (NCBI): domain Eukaryota; kingdom Metazoa; phylum Chordata; order Testudines; family Cheloniidae; genus Lepidochelys; species Lepidochelys kempii. The sequence goes on from NC_133266.1 coordinate 76,163,073, forward strand.
AGTAGATTCATGGTATTGGGTTGCTTTTCAGCTGGCATCAGCTTTTCCTGATTTTCTGAAAGACAAAAAACATGTTTCTACCCCTTTTGGGGTGGCAGATTATTGCTTAAAATATGTCTTTTACAAATACCCTTGCTGATTGTAGGCAAAACAGAGGAATTGCCCCCACATTTTCCTGTTTTTGTTCTATAGGCAGACCAGGTTTCAATGGCTTTTATCTTTTAAGGGTTATGGGGAAATTATCCCACTGTTTAGTCTTTAAATCCCTGAGTTTTCCTTCTTATACAGCAGACCAAGTTTATAATGTTTTTCCTGCTGTGTTAAGCTTTAAGTTTTATTTACAGGTAATAACTGAGAAGCATCATTACCATACAACCTTAAAGGGTTTTTCCAAAAATCATACACACTATACGTTGTTACAGGGGTACTTATTATCATTAAATTTATTAAAATTATCTTGTTATACCGTGCCTTGTATTTAGACAATTTGTTTGCTGACCAGGTGTGTCCTTTATCTGCAGCTCCTTTGTACTGCTCCTTCTTTCCTTCCTTTATCATTTAGGAATGTCATTTGCATTTTCACAGACGCTTCCTGCTTTTGGATTTAAAGCCATCAGCAGCTTAGAGACTCTATCTTAAAAGGGACACAATCAACTTTCACCAGAGTTTTGATTACTTTTAACTTCTGCTTCCAAAACACACAGCAATCTGAAAAAAGAAATCCCAACCTATTGTGGCTCCCTTTGGAGCCCTCATAGCATTTTAATTAAGTAGCATGGTATGTTTACATTTCTTTTGCCCCTTCTACAATATACCCAGCACGAGTTCTGGGGCAAATGCACATTCCTTGCATAGTTTAACTTCTATAACATTATCCATATCAATTTTTACATAAGGTGTAACTATTTCTTTTTTTTTGCTTACAGAGTTTTCATGTACCTTTATCAAAGTGACAGTCTGATTACTCAGAGCCATTTTAAGACTCAGTGTTTTTTTGTTTTGTGCACCTCACCCCTGCTGTTGCTTCAGAAGGGCACTGTCTTTTTTTAATTTTTTTTTTTACTACAACTCTCATCTGCTATTTTGTTACAAAAACAAACAAACAAAAAACAAACAAACAAAAAGAATCCAGATTTTTTTTTATATTCTCCTGATTTTGACTGCCCTGTTGCAGCCACAACTTAAAAACATTTTAAATTTTGTAAAGCATTGAGTTGCCTATTAAGGGTTAAATGCCAAATCCCAAAGCCAAACAACACTAATTACCTGTGTCTAGCAAAAAGGTCTTTCAGTTTTGCAACTTTGAATTAAAGAGTCAAATGGATTTTTAGTGGCATTATTTAAAACAAAAACAAAACCAATTGGTCCTTAGAACTTTACATATTTACACACACACAGACAGATACATACACATTTTCTTTTCCTTAACATCCCTTCCACACTGCTCTGTTTTGTTTTTTACATCTTACATTCCCTTTATACATTTGAGGCAGCTAAGTTCCAATAGAACCCCCTTATGTTCCTTTAGCAAATTTGACTAAATTGTCCAGTCAAATGGTTTTAATTAGTTTATTTTTGCCCAGCTAATTTACAGACATTCCTTTGGAAAAGGGTCCATTTTTCCTTCAGAATGGTTGCAAAAAAAACAAGAATGCTCTTTCTGTAACACTTTTCCTTTTTAACATTTTCACAAAGTTTAGCTGCTTAATTCCCTCCAGCCTCTGCTGAGTTAACTTTTTTTTACTCTCTTTTCTCTTTGTAATTATGCCTGGGGGTGCCGTACATAGGACCTTCTCCCCCTTTACCTGCCTCCCTCCAGCCTCTGCAGAGTGAACTTTTTCACTCTTTTTGTATTCTTTCACTATTTTCAGCTGGCTTTGGGTACTTGTAGCCAGCACCTTCCAATTGTCTGCTCCCTTTTCCATTTGTGCCTTTTCCTCTTTACATGAGGACAAGTGGATGTAAGAATCCTTACATGCCTCCCAGAACAACCAAATTGCTGCTGCATCTGTGTTGGCAGCACTAGAAGGTTTGTATATGAGGATACACTGAGCCAATATACCCTCCAGGTCCTAAATAGTGCAGACATCAGCTAGGGCTTGTTTAGTCCAAGGACTGTGCCCAAATTTTTGAAGAATTTGTTTAAAAGGTGTAATTTCTTTAACAAAAGGTGAGGTTTGAGTTCCTTCTGACTCCATTCCTCCCTCTGGTACTGGTTTACCCTGTTTTCTTTTAAACATCTTAACAAGGATATTTCAATCTCTTTGTCACTCCTGGTATTACTTAGCAAGTGACACAGCCTAGATTCTGAAATCATAGCTTAATCTATGCGTTTTTCCCCTGCTACCTTCTCAGAGGCCAGCAGGTCCAGTTAACCTATTTCTCCCTGCTACCTTCTCGGAGGCCAGCAGGTCCCATGCTACCTTCTCAGAGGCCAGCAAGTCCCGTGCTACCTTCTCAGAGGCCAGCAGCTCCCCTGCTACCTTCCTAGAGGCCAGCAGGTCTGGTTAACCTAATAGAAATGCCTAGCTCAATAGCATCCGATGAATGAGCTGTAGCTCACGAAAGCTTATGCTCAAATAAATTGGTTAGTCTCTAAGATGCCACAAGTACTCCTTTTCTTTTTGCGAATACAGACTTACACGGCTGTTACTCTGAAACCTAGCTCAATAGAGCTGGCGGTGTGCACACCAATATTTACAATAACTGAGGTTTTTTACCAATATTCCCCCTTTCGCAATTCTCCACCAAAATGTTGTACCAATAAAATAAAAAACAGCAGGATCTTATTAAAGGGAAAAAAGGCAAAATACCACATTTATTGTGAATACAGAAAGAATCATAGTAAGCAGTTAGTTATAGCTATAACATTCCATTCAATCTCATATTTAGTCACACATTCATTCATACAAACACACACACACACACACATACACACCCACACACACAGGTTCTGCAAGGTTGTTACCATAATTATCAGCCTTAGAGTTGCTCATGCCAAGCCACTGGCCAGGTGGCCTGGACATGAGGAGAGAGCAGCGCCTTGTCAGATGCACATCTGATGCTCCTGGAAGTTGGTTTGCAGAATCAGACCCCAAAGTTCTCACTTTCCAGAGTCCATTTTTATAGGAATTTTTTTCTATGCCAGTCTATGCGAATTGCTTCATCATGCTGTTGCTGAATCAGTCAGCAGATGTCACATTCCTGGCGGATCCGTGCTGCCAGATGTTATCTTGTTCTTTGGTTCTCCCTTTCTTGAGGCTGTTGGGTAGATTCCAGTCTGCCCTCCGGGGGTCCTCTGGTTATTTCCACTTGACGCCTTCTTCAGCCGATGGACACTGGATTCTTAGGCTGGCACCTCCCTGATCATTCAGTTATTATCCACACCAAGCATCCATCCACGTACATCCTCTATCTCTATTTTAATTACAATTGTTAACAAAGCGAGATGAATACAACAAAAGGGCGGGGAGTCTCTGGGTTCTGTTTCTATTGTTACAGAGTATTGCTTTGAGTCTCTCTCTCTGTGAATTGCTTTGAGAACAGACTCTGTCTTAGAATGTACTAACACAATTAGCAGCTTGCAAGTTTCACACATAGAGGGAGAGAAACAGCACCAAAAACCAAGAGAGCTCTTAATTAGTAATACCCTGGAATTTAAACTCTGGGGAATCAAACTCATTTGTGATTTTAATACAGAACTTCTTTAATGTGATCCAGCAGTGTCACTGCAGATACTTGCTGGGTGTATTAATCCCTGAAGAGTCTAACAGTCTCTGACCAGGAGTCTATCTCAGCTGGACTTGCTGGGCACAGCTCACTGTGTGAAGCAGGAGAGCTGGAGCCCAGAGGCTCAGTCTCGGAGGCATTGAGGCTGCAAGGCCTACCCTGAGAGAAGAGTGGGACTCCTTGGGGATTTGGCACAGTGAAGGGGTTCCTCTAGGGACTGTTTAAAAGCTGGGGCATAGGACAGACCGTGAGGATCCATGACAGTTGGGGGCAGCTGGTGGGATTCTGAATGCAACAGGAGGATTTTGCAAGAAGTGACTTGCAGCAATAAAAACAAGATTAGTCAAAGGAAACAGCAAGAAAATGGTGTATATCCATCTCCCTAAGAAGAGCACCACAGAGCAGAACGGTGGGAGAACATTCAGTGTTGGAAAGTTACACAAGGCTCAGCCGACTGCATGGCTGGAGAAGGATGATCGGATCAACAATTAGGGTCCAAAGCCAGGTGGGATTTTGAGAGAGTCCCAGGGCCACAGAGGGACCTGCCGGGGGGGGCTTCCTGACGATCCGGGTCTCTGTTTGCTAGAGTTGAAGCAGTGGGAGTTGGAGCTGAAAGCAAAGGGACTTCAGATGGAGGAACAGAGACTAGCAGACTGCAAAAGGGAGCGAGCCGATCGAGAGAAAAAGGGGAAACCTGAGGAGCAGCAGAGGAAAAAGAGCAGTGATAGCATGGAGTTGGTATGGAGAAGCAAGTCCCATAAGGGGAAAGAGGGGAGGGATCACGGGAAGCCAGGTCCCTAGCAGCCTAGATGCCAAATGGTTGGCCTAGTTTAATGAGAGGCGGCTATAGGTGCTTACCTCACTGCCTTTGAGAAAGCTTGTGATTGGAACCAGGTTGATCCTGTGGGCCGACTCTGCTGTCTTACTTCTGATTCAGTGCCAAACTGATAGAGATATATAGCTAGGTGGGTGGAGTTGATACTTGGGACTATGAACAGTTCAGTGGGGCTCTACTGCTTAAGATTGATTTGATACCTGTGGTTTATACGAACAGGTTTTGGGATATGCAAAGACCCAGGGTATGATGAACAGTAAATCCTTATAGAATGCAGTAGTTATGTTCCTGGAAAACTGCGTGTTCTATAAAAACACGTTCTATAAACGGAAGAATAAATGGGAAAAACAGGGTTAGGTTCCCAGACATGACATAGTTGTACATGTTGGAGGGTGCTCAGGGAAGGGGGTTGGGGTGCAGGAGGGGGCTTGGGGTGCCAGATCCGGGGGTGCTCACTTCAGGTGGCTCCCTGTGCCCGCTGTTCCTGGCGGAGATGTGGCTAGGTGACTTTGTGCGCTGCCCCCATCCTTCCCTGAGTGTTGGCTTCAGGCAGAGGCAGTGTGCAGAGTCCCCTGGCCATGCCTCCGCCAGGAACAGCAGGCACGGGGAGCCGCCCCAGGCAAGCGCCCCCCAGATCTGGCACCCCGAGCACCCTCCCATGCCCAAACTCCCTCCCATTGGCGTGCGCTATATAAAAATAATGCGTGCAACATAAAAAAACCCCACGTTATGTCAAAAACGTGTTGTATAAACTTGCATTATATAAGGGTTAATTGTATATCAGGGGTAGGCAACCTATGGCAGTCATGCCAAAGGCAGCACACGAGCTGATTTTCAGTGGCACTCATGCTGCCCGGGTCCTGGCCACCTGTCCGGGGGGCTTTGCATTTTAATTTAATTTTAAATGAAGCTTCTTAAACATTTTAAAACCCTTATTTACTTTACATACAACAATAGTTTAGTTATATATTTTAGACTTATAGAAAGAGACCTAAAAACGTTAAAATGTATGACTGGCACACGAAACCTTAAATTAGAGGGAATCAATGGAGACTGGGGACACCACTTCTGAAAGGTTGCCAACCCCTGCTGTATATAGAAACTACCGCCCTGGTGGTGAAATATCTGCAAAGGGGGTAAAGGTGCAGGTGCCACTATGCTGGAAAGTTTATATGACCTGGTGAGGTTAGAGCAACTCTGTGAGATGTGTCTCCATGAGCTTCTAATGTGGTTAGTGGACAAGAAGCCTGAGGATCGGTGTAGCACATTCCAGTTGGCAGATGAGTTTGTGGACAGTAGGACTTATAGTGAGAAAAACCAAAGGGTAACTGGACCAAGTTGGGGACCCAAAAGGGCACCCTAAAAGTGGGATTCAAGTAAATTGAAACAAGGGGTGACAGGCAATGCAGGTAGACCAGCTCCAAGGGATCCCAAAGACCTGACGTGTGGCATCTGCAGGAAAACCGAGCATAAACAGGTGCGCTGCTCAAGGCTGTAGAAGATGGGGTGTGTCTGGGGCTGAGAGGCTCACCCATCCTGTGTCCAGCCAAGACGACTTCCTGTAGCTGAGCCTCATCTACTGAGCTATGTGATCGAACTTCCAGAGGAAAGCAGTCACACAGCCATCTCCTCTGGGCCAGAGGGTGAGCTGGAGGATGAGCTCCCGCCCCAGGCACTGGGCACATGTCTGGTGTGCTCAGACTCGTCCTCCCCAGCAGGAGTGGAAGGTGGTTACTGGGGGGACATTGCTTGGGTGGAGAGATGCTGGGAATGAGAGACCCCTTGTCAAACCCTGTGTGGTAAAAACCCCACTGATGTCCCTGTGCAGACACAGGAAGGAGCCGGGGGCTAGCTTGGAGGGGGTTCTCCAGGATCTCACTGTGACGCTATCGGGGTTACCTGAGATATCTCGGGTGAATCACTACCAGCTGCGCACAGGGTGAGAGAGTCTTGATTGTGCCCACTGGGGGAAGTCCTCCCAAACCTGCAGGGAGCACACGCACACCACTCTGCTCCATGAGCCCTACATGTTCCCTCTGCAAGCTAGCAGTTAGCGCACCCCACCTTGTTACACTGAAGTGCCCAGTCTCTTGTCTGGGCATCCGCTCTGTACAGCAATCTGCTGCCTCGGTGGGAAGCAGTGCACGCTGGGGTCACCAGCCCCCCCCCCAGCTTAACACACTCTTTAGTGTCAGGCACTTGGTTGTGGCTATAATAAACCAACTAGAATTGTATTTAACTCAGCTTAAGGCAAAGATCCAAAATAAAGGCAAGTAAGGGGATTGGAAACACAAGGTTCTGGATAAAAGAAAAATATAAACCTCAATCTAGAGCAGGGGTAGGCAACCTATGGCACGTATGCCAAAGGCGGCACACGAGCTGATTTTCGGTAGCACTCACACTGCCCGGGTCCTGGCCACCGGTCCGGGGGGCTCTGCATTTTAATTTAATTTTAAATGAAACTTCTTGAACATTTTAAAAATTTTATTTACTTTACATATGACAATAGTTTAGTTATATATTATAGACTTATAGAAAGAGACCCAAAAATTGTTAAACTGTATTACTGACACACGAAACCTTAAATTAGAGGGAATAAATAGACTCGGGACACCACTTCTGAAAGGTTGCCGACCCCTGATCTAGAGCCTACACTTATTACCCAGATCCGCTCCAGTCGAACAAAAATGTATTCCTCCCCCACTGGTCAGGCCTTACGGCACTTGTCCAGAGCAGAGGACTGGGAACCGCTTTTCATGAGCCACTCACACTGGCAATGTCACCTCTGTAATGGATAACGCCTTGTGGCCGTTCTTCTCTTACAGAGTCCCAGGCTTTTGTCTCTTCGTGATTCGGGTGTTTCACTGATTTCAGCTCAGGCCTGAGGGATTCCCTGTTCAGAGTCTTTTCTTGGAGTTTGTGACAGAGAGCTGGGAATCAGCAGTTGAACCAGCGCTCTAGTCATTGTTTAACCCATTAGGCCCTGGGCAGGGCCTGATTAAGAGAGGAGCTCCTGATTGCCAGATCAGACTGGGGCAGTGAAGCTAATGAGCTAATTAACCCAGTAACGAGGAGATTGGATAGAAGAGCACAGGGAGGAAGTGCAAGGGGGGAGAAGCAGGAAAGAGGGAGAAAACCTAGGCTAGTAAGGCCTGACAAAAGAGAGTTGTATAGAAGGAGACACTTACTTCTGCAGCTCGTTGCACACCCTGCTGCCTTTCTGTCCCACTCTCTGGGAGTCCGGGTGCTCTCTCTCTCTCTCTGTGGATTGGCTCTCTAGCCAGATCACTATATGTTTTGCCAGCTATCAAAGTCTCTCCATGCACAATGTCTTTGGCTGTCTTCCCATCCACTGCCTGGTCAGCGCCACTTCCCCAGTGGCTCGTAGGGGAACCCGGGCTCACCCCCTACTCCGTGTTCCAGCTCAGGGACCCTGTAATCAGCAGGCAAGGTCTGCACCATCTTAAACCGTGCTGCCATCTCCTTGAGCCTTTGCTACACCCTCTCCCACTAGGATTTCCTTGCCTCCCTCTCCAATGTCCAGAAAATGGCTGCATGCTTCCTCACAGTAGTCCTTTTTTGCTGCCACCTTCCTGGCTTTATCCTAGCCTCTCCTGTTCCTTCTGAGCTGGCTCCATCATTCAAGTGTTTACTTAGGCCAGGGGTGGCCAACCTGAGCCTGAGAAGGAGCCAGAATTTACCAATGTACATTGCCAAGGAGCCACAGTATTATGTAATGATTATGTGTGTGTGTGTGTGTGTATTTCACACAAAATCATTATATAATTTGATAATGTATATTTATTATGCATTTATAATGTATAGTTAACGACAATAAGAATTTGTCTTAACGCTTTACTTAGTGGGACTTCTGGCAATCTTTGCTTTCAACAATTCCCTTGAAGTTTGGTTTGTGTTCAGTTGTGCTCATGCAGCAGTTCTCTTAAGTGACTGTCTGTCAAAATGGATCGGTGCTTGGATTTCACATGTTTGAGTGTTGAGAAAACAGACTCCCAAAGATAGGTTGAGGCAAACATCAAGATCAATTTTAGGGCTGCACCTCTGATGTTGGGGTATTTATCCTTTTGGTACAGATTTCCAGAAAGTACGGGTTTCCTCAGTCTTCTGAACAGATTTCAATCTGTCATCTTCCAAAAGTTCTATTATTTCCATCTGGGATGTTGCTTCGTCAGGAACTAAAGGGGGCTTCATACAATCGGCTTCAGCACTAAAAGGGTCAATCCGAAATCTGATTTTCTGCTACAAATCTTGGAATCTTTCCTCAAAACTGTTCTTAAGATCTTTAATCATGCTCACATATCTAGTTGTGCGCCATTTTAGGGGTTCTGCTGCATCTTCTTTTGATCTGTCTGGAAGTTGTGATATTGAGGGAAAGTGTATCAGCTCTCCCTCAAGCATTTGTCTGTGAAACAACTGCAGTTTGTTCATGAACGCAAATACACTTTGCAGTAGATCAGACAGCAACCGGAATTTTCCTTGTCAGTCCACGTTTAGTTTATTCAAATGCAGCAGCATGTCTGCAAGAAATGCCAAGTCTAGGACCCACCCAGGATCTGTAAGCTCAGGGTGTATTCTTTGCTTCTCCTCTATAAACAATTTTACTGGTTCCAGGAGCTCAAAAAAACAGGAAATAACTTTACCTCTCAGGAGCCATCAAACTGCACAGTGAAATGGCAAATCGTTAGGGAAGTCGTCTTCATCCAGTTCTTCTATTAGATTTTGAAATTGTATGTGATTGAGTGCATTTGAGTGAATGAAATTCACAATGTGCAAGACGGGTTTCGTGACGTGATCAAATTTGAGACTTTTAGATACCAGTTGCTCCCAATGAATAATACAGTGAAACGTCCACAATTCAGGAAGGCTCTCATCAGACTTACAAAGCCCTACTAATCCATTCACAGATCCCCACACGGACGGAGCCCCGTCTGTTGCAATGGCAGTGAGCTTCTGTAAAGGGAAGTAGTGTTTTGCAACTAACAACATCAGTGCCTCCTTCATATCTCGTCCACAAGTTCTGTCCTTTAGTGGCACGATATCGAGGAGTTCTTCCCTTACAACACAGTCGTCAGACACAGTGTGGACAAATACCGATAATTGAGGTTTATCCTGTACATCGCACGACTCATCCAAAGCGATGCTCAAATACTCACACTGCTGAAGTTTCAAGTGCAGTTGCGATTCAATGTCACTGTTCAGGTCGGAGATTCTGCGTTCTACTGTGTGGCGTGAAAGCTGCAGGCCAGAAATTTTCTTCTGTAGATTCTCATTCTCTGGTGATGTGATTTCAGTCCTAGCAGTGAGGCACATTTTTATAAACTTGCCTTCAGAGTAGGGCTTCTTTGCATGGGCTATGTGTCAGGCCACATAATAGGAGGCTAACGTTACAGTCTGCGATTGGTTGGCAAATCGGGTGAGGAACTCGTCTTCTACATCTGTGTGTTTTTTTTCAAAGCTTTCAGTTTTAAAGTGTGGAGTTCAGAACCTTCTGGGAATTCTTGATCCTTATGTGAATGGCTAGAAGCGAAATGACGTGGCAAGTCTGAAGATTTGAAGTGAGAGACACACGTCTGGCAAAGAAGATGCTTGGCCTTACCGTTACGTTCAACAAAAAAAGTATTTATGCTCCTACTCCTGTTGGAAGCCTCGATTTTCCTCTGTGTATTTTCTTTTCTGTTTGCACTTGTCTTCCATTGATAGATGGTGTCAGAAAAATTTTGATTAAAAATTTCCACACCAACTAGTAGTCACTTGTGTGCTTTACTGAAGGAGACACAGGCTCCAGCCAGGGGTTGCTGGACACCTGGCTCTGCCCCAGGCCCCACCTCCCACTCCACCCCTTTCACCAAGTCCCCACCTACACCCCGCCTCTTCCTGCCCCCTCTCTCAGTGAGCTGTGTCCTTGCTCCTCCCACTCTCTCTCCCAGAGCCTCCTGGTGCAAAACATGGGCAGCAGGCAAGGGGATGGAGGAGGCGGCGAAGGAGGGGGGAGGCTGTGCACTGGGTTCTCACTCCACCCTCCCCCACGGGCTCCCGTCTGCCGCTATCAGCTGTTTCGTGGTCTTGTGGCGGCTCTGGGGAGGAGGGGGAGGAGCGAGGACACGGCACACAGCCCCCCTCCCTCCCTCTCTCCCCAGAGCCGCCTCAACGCCGCAAAACAGCAGATCGCGGCGGTGGGGCAGGAGCTGATGGGGGCGTGGCGCCGGCAGGCGGGAGGTGCTGGGGGAGGGGCAGAGGACTGCTGGAGGGTGCTGAGCACCCCCCATTTTTTCCCCAGAGTTGGCTCCTGGCAGGAGCCACCGGTTGGCCACCCCTGACTTGGGCCATTCAGTTCCCCTCAGCTGTGGCCTATCTGGTGAATTGGCCCTGTCTCAGCCTCACTAACCCCTTCTAGGCTAGTGTGGGGTGAATACCACACCCCAATCACTTAAATCCGCCTCTGTACCAAATGACTTTCATGTAGGTCATGTCATGCTGATTCTTTTTAAAAGCCTCCGGAGGTGACCCTGCCAATTGCAGGCTGGTAAGCCTGACTTCAGTGTCCGGCAAATTGGTTGAAACGGTAGGAAAGAACACAATTATCAAATACATAAATTAACTTGACTCATTGGGAAAGAGTCAACGCTACTTTTGTAAAGGGAAATCGTGCCTCAGTAATCTATTAGAATGATTTGAGGATTCCACAAACATTTGGACAAGGGTGAGCCAGTGGATTTGGTGCGCTTGGGCTTTCTGAAAGATCCCTCACCAAAGGCTCTTAAGCAAGGCAATCATGGGATAAGAGGGAAAGTCCTCTCATGGATAAGTAACTGGTTAAAAGGTAGGAAAGAAAGGGTAGGAATAAACGGTCAGTGTTCATAGTGGAGAGAGGCAAATAGCGGGATCCTTCAGGAATCTGTACTGGGATCAGTGCTGTTCAGAAAAGCATTAGATAAGCTTATGTAGGATAAGTCCATCAATGGCTGTTAACGAAGATGGTCAGGGACACAACTCTATGCACTGGGTGTGCCTAGCCTCTGACTCCCAGAAGATGGGACTGGACCACCGGGGATGGATCATTCAATAGATTGCCCTTCTCTGTTCACTCCTTGTGAAGCATCAGGCACTGACCACTGTGGGAAGACCAGATGCTGGGCTAGATGGGCCATTGGTCTGACTCAGTATGGCCGTTTTTATGTTCTTTTGAAAACCGTACTATAAAAATCATGGACCTTTGCGGTCCCTTCTAACCTTATGTTTCTCTGATCATATGATTCTATGACATGCCTGTTAGGACAGCTACCAAGGGGGTGGGAGATTGGTTTTGGCATCCATGGATAACAATTCTGGGATTCTTGAGGTCATCAGTTAAAGTGACCCTGCTTAGTTCTGTCTGAAAGGAGGAAGAGACGTGATGAAGTGAGAATTTTCTGTATAATTTTTATGAATGATATGCACAGCAGTGACCTACTTGCCTAGGGATTACTAGCCAGGGGGTGCAAAAGGGTTAAAAAGACTGCTCAAGCAGCATAGGAGGAAACATGAAGTCTGGGTTGGTATGAAGGGGTCGTTAAAGAGGATCCAGTAAGACAGTGGGTATGTCTACGCAGCAAAATAATACACATAGCAGGAAGCCTCTGAGCTTGGATCTACAGACTCGGGCTCATGGGGTTCATGATGCGGTGCTACAAATAGCCATACTGATGGTCCAGCTCTGGCTGAAGCTCAGGCTCTGAGACCTACGTGCCACCCCAGGATTCAGATCCTGAGCTCCAGCCTGAGCAGGAAAGTACACGGCTGTTTTTAGTGCTGTAATGTGAGCCCTGCGAGCCCGAGTCTGCAGACCCAGGCTCCCTGTCAGATTTTATTTCTGCAGTGTAGATGTACTCAAGGACACCCCCTCAGTCAGCTCAAACAGCCTTTTATGCCCCTAAATCTGTCTTTGTTCCCCAGTCTCCTTAAACAGGTAACACAAGTCACTGCTCTTACTGAAGGGGGACAAAGCCTCAAACGCTGGATATCTGCATAATCAGCCTTGGAATTTGGCATTAATGACTCCCTGCTGATAGCAAATTCCACAGGAAACCTATTCCCCACCCACCAGCCAGGAACACACAAATACATGACACACTGATACAAAGGTGTGTGAATATTCTATGGGCCGATATAATCTGGCTTATCTCAGTGTAATACTCAGTGACATTTTCATGCTTTCAAGGGCTAGTTCAAATATGCAGGTAAAATTCATAATATTAAAGTTTGTTCAGGGAGGGTAGGTGTCCTAATGGCTAGCATATCTGGTTTCTCATCTCTTGCCCCAAAGTGGGGTGGATGTAGAGATGCCTACCCCTGCCTTTAGGCCACAGGCATCACAGCTTTGGCCCATCTTCGGGTTAGCTCTCAAGCGGGGCATGGTAGGGGGGCCTAAGACCTCCCTCTGTACTGGGTCCCAGCCCAGGACCGTGGGGGAATAAACAGCAGCTGACTCCTCCATGCAGAGTATGAGAATCAGCCACTCTGAGCTGCCTCCTACCTCTCTCTTTCAGCTCGGGACATGGTCCCCTAGAGTCCAAACAATCTGGACCTGAACAGAGTTCAGATGAGCAGAGCCTCACAGGGCCTGCCAGTTCACAGGAAAGGGCAGGGTTTGGTGACGGCACTGCAGATGGGACTCACCAGTATCGTGGTTCCCTCCTAGGTTCAACTTTCCGTGTGGCATTTCAGGAGAAGGACCGGGCTTCCCTCCAGCTTGTTCACTCTACTCCATTTCCTCACTGCTCTTGGCTGGGCCGCAGGTTCTTCCCTACCAGCACTGGGGTATGATCTTGGGTGTGGGGGCCTGAGGGCCAAGTTTCGGGTTTGGAGGGAGTGGGATGACAAGGAGGCCCTATTGTCCCTTCCAAGCTTTGGGAAGGTTGACATGATATACCTGGGTCGACTTCTTCCTTCTGGGCCTTGCCATCAGGCCTTGCTGTTGACCTGCTCCTCATTGTGGTGCCTAGGGGCACTTGTGAGGGAAAACCTGCAAATGGCACAACACAATGAGGAGCAGGTCAACAGCAAGGCCTGTCTCTGAGAGCTCCAACCTGGAGACCGAGCAATACTTCTACTGCTGACAGTTAAATCCAAGCTTCTGGCCTGATGGCAAGGCCCTGCCAAGGTGGTAAAACAGGTGGGGGAGACTGATTCTGAGGTCCAGTAACCCAGAAGGAAGAAGTCGACTCAGGTATATACATGTTTCTTTCTTGACGGTATAGAATCATAGAATCATAGAATATCAGGGTTGGAAGGGACCTCAGGAGGTCATCTAGTCCAACCCCCTGCTCAAAAGCAGGACCCATCCCCAACTAAATCATCCCAGCCAGGGCTTTGTCAAGCCTGACCTTAAAAACGTCTAAGGAAGGAGATTCCAATCCACCAATTTGTCTAGGTCCCTCTGTATCCTATCCCTGCCCTCCAGTGTATCTACCACTCCTCCCAGTTTAGTATCATCCGCAAATTTGCTGAGAGTGCAATCCACACCATCCTCCAGATCATTTATGAAGATATTGAACAAAACCGGCCCCAGGACCGACCCCTGGGGCGCTCCACTTGACACCGGCTGCCAACTAGACATGGAGCCATTGATCACTACCCGTTGAGCCCGACAATCTAGCCAACTTTCTACCCACCTTATGGTGCATTCATCCAGCCCATACTTCTTTAACTTGCTGACAAGAATACTGTGGGAGACTGTGTCAAAAGCTTTGCTAAAGTCAAGATACAATACATCCACTGCTTTCCCTTCATCCACAGAACCAGTAATCTCATCATAGAAGGCGATGAGATTAGTCAGGCATGACCTTCCCTTGGTGAATCCATGCTGACTGTTCCTGATCACTTTCCTCTCATGTAAGTGCTTCAGGATTGATTCTTTGAGGACCTGCTCCATGACTTTTCCGGGGACTGAAGTGAGGCTGACTGGCCTGTAGTTCCCAGGATCCTCCTTCTTCCCTTTTTTAAAGATTGCCAATACATTAGCCTTTTTCCAGTCATCCGGGACTTCCCCCGTTCGCCACGAGTTTTCAAAGATAATGGCCAATGGCTCTGCAATCACAGCTGCCAGTTCCTTTAGCACTCTCGGATGCAACTCATCTGGCCCCATGGACTTGTGCACGTCCAGTTTTTCTAAATAGTCCCTAACCACCTCTGTCTCCACAGAGGGCTGGCCATCTATTCCCCATGTTGTGATGCCCAGCACAGCAGTCTGGGAGCTGACCTTGTTCGTGAAGACAGAGGCAAAAAAAGCATTGAGTACATTAGCTTTTTCCACATCCTCCGTCACTAGGTTGCCTCCCTCATTCAGTAAGGGGCCCACACTTTCCTTGGCTTTCTTCTTGTTGCCAACATACCTGAAGAAACCCTTCTTGTTACTCTTAACATCTCTCGCTAGCTGCAGCTCCAGGTGCGATTTGGCCCTCCTGATATCATTCCTACATGCCCGAGCAATATTTTTATACTCTTCCCTGGTCATATGTCCAACCTTCCACTTCTTGTAAGCTTCTTTTTTATGCTTAAGATCCGCTAGGATTTCACCGTTAAGCCAAGCTGGTTGCCTGCCATATTTACTATTCTTTCGACTCACCAGGATGGTTTGTCCCTGTAACCTCAACAGGGATTCCTTGAAATACAGCCAGCTCTCCTGGACTCTTTTCCCCTTCATGTTAGTCCCCCAGGGGATCCTACCCATCCGTTCCCTGAGGGAGTCGAAATCTGCTTTCCTGAAGTCCAGGGTCCGTATCCTGCTGCTTACCTTTCTTCCCTGTGTCAGGATCCTGAACTCAACCAACTCATGGTCACTGCCTTCCAGATTCCCATCCACTTTTGCTTCCCCTACTAATTCTTCCCGGTTTGTGAGCAGCAGGTCAAGAAAAGCTCCCCCCCTAGTTGGCTCCTCTAGCACTTGCACCAGGAAATTGTCCCCTACGCTTTCCAAAAACTTCCTGGATTGTCTATGCACCGCTGTACTGCTCTCCCAGCAGATATCAGGAAAATTAAAGTCACCCATGAGAACCAGGGCATGCGATCTAGTAGCTTCTGCGAGCTGCCGGAAGAAAGCCTCATCCACCTCATCCCCCTGGTCCGGTGGTCTATAGCAGACTCCCACCACTACATCACTCCTGTTGCTCACACTTCTAAACTTAATCCAGAGACACTCAGGTTTTTCTGCAGTATCGTACCGGAGCTCTGAGCAGTCATACTGCTCCCTTACATACAGTGCTACTCCCCTACCTTTTCTGCCCTGCCTGTCCTTCCTGAACAGTTTATAACCATCCATGACAGTACTCCAGTCATGTGAGTTATCCCACCAAGTCTCTGTTATTCCAATCACGTCATAATTCCTTGACATCACCAGGACCTCCAGTTCTCCCTGCTTGTTTCCAAGGCTTTGTGCATTCGTATATAAGCACTTGAGATAATCTGCTGATCGCCCCTCATTCTCAGTATGAGGCAGGAGCCATCCCCTCACAGACATTCCTGCCTGTGCTTCCTCCCGGTATCCCGCTTTCCCACTTACCTCAGGGCTTTGGTCTCCTTCCCCTGGTGGACCTAGTTTAAAGCCCTCCTCACTAGGTTAGCTAGCCTGCTCGCAAAGATGCTCTTCCCTCTCTTCGTAAGGTGGAGCCCGTCTCTGCCCAGTATAACTTAGTTGTTCTGGTGTTCTGCCCTTCCCACATCCCACAGAGGAGATCCAGGATTCCCTATGACTGCCTCCTATGCAGTAATTCAAATGGGGAGAAACCTGTGTATCCCTGGGGAACCTCGCAGGCAGTGAGCAGGATAGGTGGGGTGGTCACAAGTCAGTGGATTGAACTATCACAACTCTTTAATGGTTTGTTAAACTGTTCCACCACACTGTCGGTTTGGTGGTGCTATACTGACGTCTTCCAGGACTTGACCCATATCAAGTTGCGAAATTCATTCACTACTGTGAGGTGACGTTTGTCACTTGCTCTGTCAATAATTCCTTGCAGGTACCTACTCAGGCAAATACTTTTATGAGCTTACTGGCAACGACAACTGCCATTTCTGACCAGAGGGGAATGGCTCCAGGGTCTCTGGTGGTACAATCCAGGATCACCAATGTATATTTGTACCTGGCTGCAGACATTTTCATTGGGCCCACCAGTTGGACACCTATCCATAAGAACTTAAGAATGGTCATACTGGATCAGACTAGTGGTCCATCTAGCCCAGTATCCTGTCTTCTGACAGGGCCCAATGCCAGATGCTTCCTAGGAAATGGACACAACAGGGCAATCATCCAGTGATCATTCCCCTGTCCCCCAATCCCAGCACCTGCCAATCAGAGGGACCCCTGCAGTGGGAAATAGTACCGGGGGGGCCTTTGAGATCTTTTTCTGGCTCACCCACTGGCACCTGGGGCAGGAGGCACAATAGTCCCGTACCTCTGGGGTGGATGCCTGGCCAGTAGAACTCCATGGTCACTCTGTTGAGTGTCTGTTGAGTCAGCAGTGTGCCCTTGTTGCCAGGAAGGCCAATGGCATTTTGGGATGTATAAGTTGGGGCATAGCCAGCAGATCGAGGGACGTGATCATCCCCCTCTATTCGACATCGGTGAGGCCTCATCTGGAGTACTGTGTCCAGTTTTGGGCCCCACACTACAAGAAGGATGTGGATAAATTGGAGAGAGTCCAGTGAAGGGCAACAAAAATGATTAGGGGTCTGGAACACATGACTTATGAGGAGAGGCTGAGGGAGCTGGGATTGTTTAGCCTGCAGAAGAGAAGAATGAGGGGGGATTTGATAGCTGCTTTCAACTACCTGAGAGGTGGTTCCAGAGAGGATGGTTCTAGACTGTTCTCAGTGGTAGAAGAGGATAGGACAAGGAGTAATGGTCTCAAGTTGCAGTGGGGGAGGTTTAGGTTGGATATTAGGAAAAACTTTTTCACTAGGAGGGTGATGAAACACTGGAATGCGTTACCTAGGGAGGTGGTAGAATCTCCTTCCTTAGAATTTTTAAGGTCAGGCTTGATGAAGCCCTGGCTGGGATGATTTAATTGGGGATTGGTCCTGCTTTGAGCAGGGGGTTGGACTAGATGACCTCCTGAGGTCCCTTCCAACCCTGAGATTCTATGATTCTTCTCTGTCCCCAAGAGCCCCGGCACAGCACTGCATGGGCCCATTGAAGCACCTCCCCTTTGGAAATTCATTGGTACCGAAGCTGCATTTGACCAGCCCTGTCTCAGCATGGTTCATCACCCGATATGATCTCTCCTCTAGCAGTTCAAAATAGGGCCACTATTTCAGCTGCTGTGGGTCTAACATTTTGTCATCCACATGGGTGAGACATTCATAAACCTGACTCAGGGTTGGGTCCCTCCTTTGCTCTCCCACAATGTTTATTTGCTAGACAGCAGGTCCAGGTTCAGAGGTTGAAGCAGGCCCCTATTCCTCCAGTTAAGTTCAGGTGAAAAGTCATTTTCCAATGAGGGTGGTCCTTCTCCTGGATCTTTGGCCTCCAGTGGAGCTGTCTCCTCATGGCACCTCCTCTTGGCTTCCATGGCCATCTACTGTCCTCCTGGTTCTTCCATTCCACGCTTTAGTCCCTCTACAGATGCTCCAGGCCATCCGTGGACGTCCTCCCTGAAAAACTTCCAGTCATAGAATCATAGAAACATAGAATATCAGGGTTGGAAGGGACCCCAGAAGGTCATCTAGTCCAACCCCCTGCTCAAAGCAGGACCAATTCCCAGTTAAATCATCCCAGTCATGCCGAAGTATGACCAGATAGGCCAGGTCTTTGGCTACTCTGGCCTGTACTGGCTTGGTGTGGTCTTGCACAGTGAGTTGCACCAGTCTAATCGGACAGGGTTGTATGTCCCCGTGGATACACTGGAGGTAGATCATGCATCTAGATTCTCCTCCCAACCCCACCAACCACTCCCTGACTAAAGTCTGGCTGCAGCCAGAGTCTATCAGTCCTTGTACTTTTACTCCATTCACTAGCAAGGGGACTAATGTTTTCCCTGGGCCCCTTTTCTGAGCCCAGTTATCTGCTCTCCAGGCCTGCCCATAATTATAGTCCATGAATGGGCAGTCCCATCTGAAATGGCCTGGCTGCTCACATGCAACTAGCCCCCATGGGAAAAGGAGGTTTCACCTTTAATTCTCCTGAGTGGGATGGCCCCATCTAATGAGGCTGCTCTGTTTGACCTAAATGGCTCTTGGCTAGCTGAGGGTGGGCTTCCAGGCTCCTCTATAGGCCTTTTTATCCCCCTCTACCAGGATTCAGTACCCAAATCTCCCTGGATAGCTTCAGTGAGGTGTGGGTCAGTGGTACTTGGGGCTCCAGGGCTGTACAAGACTAGCTTTTGGTATTTCAGCTATGGACCCAAGGGACATCAGGACATCAGGTAGCTCTCCACCATAGCAAAAGCCTCTTCCAAGGTCTCTAGTTGGTGTCTCATAGAATCATAGAAGATCAGGGTTGGAAGAGACCTCAAAAGGTCATCTAGTCCAACCCCCTGCTCAAAGCAGGACCAATCTCCCACTCAAGCTCCCACCCAGAGTTCAAAAGAGCAGAGCCCCGTGGGGTCTGCTGGTTGTGAGAAAAGTGGGTGCGGGGTTTGGAGACAGCACTGCCTGTGGGCCTCACCAACATCATGCTTCCATCCCAGCTCCAACCTTCCAAGTGGCTTTTCAGGAGAAAGATCTGTTTTCCTTTCAGCCCCCCCATTTCCTTTTTAACCAGCCCCTCCAGCTGAGGCATGCTTCACAAGCTTTGGGGGGCAGGGCTACCTGTGCCCAGTAATGTCCTTTAACCCCATCAGGCCCAGTGTGGGAATTGTGTACCCCATCACAGTTAAATACAATAGTATCAGGTTATGCCTGTGTTCATCATATCGGTCTGCCATTACATTGTTCGCTCTACTCATGTATTCTAACCCTTCCCCCACCTGGTGTGTGTCTTGTCTGTATAGATCAGGGGTCTCAAACTCAAATGACCACGAGGGCCACATGAGGACTAGTATGTTGGCCCAAGGGCCGCACAGCTGACCATCCCCCCCGCTGCCCTGCCCCCACTCCACCCCTTCTGTTAGGCCCCACCCCTTCCCTGCCTCTTCCCACCCCTTCCCTGCCCCCATTCCAACCCCTCCCCACATTTCCCGGCCAATGGGAGCTTTGGGGGAGGTACCTGGAGGAGCGGCCAGGGCAACATAGAGACCCCTGTGGCCCCCCCGCCCCAGGTCCTGGCCGCTTTCCGGAGCGGCGCGGGGGCAGGGCAGGCAGGCAGGGAGCCTGCCCTGCCCCTCGTGTGCGCCAGGCCGGAGCTGCTCTAGGTAAATGCTGGGAGGGGGCAGGGGGACCGTGGGGAGCTGGCAGGCCGCAGAAAATAATCCATGCAGCCCATGGGCCGCATGTTTGAGACCCCTGATATACATTGTAAGTTCCTCAGGGCATGGACAATCTCATACTCTGTTTATACAGTGCCTAGGGGACCAATTTTTTATTCGCCCTTAGGCATTACTGTAATAAACCTGATTGATTATATAAACTGTCCTGCTGCTTGGATCCCAGGAAGCTGGCCTCGGGATGCTTAAAAATGAGTGGCGAGTAAAACCATGGACTGTTCTTTGTGACAAGTATCCCACAGATTCAGCTGATCTCTCTTGTTTTTGTTCTCTTACACAGGGTTTCCAGTTTCCAAACCTGATGTGATCTCCCGGCTGGACCGAGGGGAAGAGCCGTGGGTCCCAGATCTCCAGGGCTCTGAGGAAAAAGAGCTCCAGAAAGGTGCCAAGACAGGTGAGGCATCCGTTAAACCGACTCAGAAACTGTCCATGAATGAAGGAAACATTTGGGATTCCGTACAAAGATCTTGCGACTTCTCCAAATTCAGATTTGTTCCCAGCAGGTGTGGCATCCTCATGGCAGATGTCACTCATGATTTCCCGCCTCTCCTGACTGACATAAGGCTGTAGCTCCCTCCTTAATATTCCTTCTTCCTGAATGGGCTGTGGACTGAGAATTGACCCTCTTCTCTCTGTCCTCCAGGGAAGGGCTTGGGGGGAGTGTGGGGGAGGGAAGAATGGTGGAAATTAAATTCTGTGTTGTTTGGTCTCTCCAGCACTTATTTGAGCTTGTTCCCACCTTTTCCCATTCCTCTCTCTGATGTTTCCTTTCTCCCCAGCACAGGGAGTGACCTATGTCTGGATTCTCTCTCTGTCTTTCCAGGAGATGGGATGGTGAGTGAGAACAAGGAGTATTCCCAGCAGGAAGATGCTGAGGAAGTAGAACCACGAGGGACATTAGCAGGAAGATCCAAAGGGAAAGTTTCTTGGAGTTGTGCAGAGGCAAAAGCCTGTGAGAGTCAGCATAGGCCAGAGAAAAGCTTCCGTAGTGGCTCAGACCTTATTCGACATGAAAGAATTAATATAGGAAAGAGACCTTACACATGCTCTGAGTGTGGGAAAAGCTTTAGTCAGAGCTCAACCCTTATCACACATCACAGAGTTCACACTGGAGAGAGGCCGTACACATGCCCTGAATGTGGGAAAAGCTTCAGTCACGGCTCAGCCCTGATCACACATCAGAGAATCCACACTGGAGAGACACCCTTCACATGCCCTGAATGTGGGAAAAGCTTCAATCACAGTTCAAACCTCATCAAACATCGGAGAATCCACACAGGAGAGACACCGTACACGTGCTCTGAGTGTGGGAGAAGTTTCTGTCGGAGTTCAGCCCTTATCACACATCAGCGAATCCACACAGGTGAGACACCCTACTCGTGCTCTGAGTGCAGGAAAAGCTTCAGTGAGAGTTCAGATCTTATTAGGCATTGGATAATCCACACAGGAGAGAAACCCTACACATGCCCTGAGTGTGGGAAAAGCTTCAACCACAGCTCAAACCTGATCACACATCGGCGAATCCACACTGGAGAGACGCCCTATACCTGCCTTGAGTGTGGGAAAAGCTTCAGCCAGAGCTCACACCTTATCACACATCGGCGAATCCACACGGGAGAGCGACCCTACACGTGTTCTGAGTGCGGGAAAAGCTTCTGTCGAAGCTCAAACCTCATCACACATCAGAGAATCCATGTAGGGAAGACACTCTCCTCATGCTCTGAGTGTGGGAAAAGCTTCCGTCGGAGCTCAGCCCTTATTAGTCATCAGCGAATCCATAGAGGAGTGACAAACTACACATGCCCTGAGTGCGGGAAAAGCTTCAACCGGAGCTCACACCTCATCACACACTGGAGAATCCACACGGGAGAGAAACCCTACACATGCTCTGAGTGCGGGAAAAGCTTCAATCGGAACTCAAACCTGATAACACATCAGAGAGTCCACACAGGAGAAACACCCTACACATGCTCTGAGTGCGGGAAAAGCTTTAGTCAGAGCTCAACCCTCATCACACATCAGAGGATCCACACAGGAGAGAGACCCTTCACCTGCCCTGAGTGCGGGAAGAGTTTTAGTCAGAGCTCAACTTTCATCAAACATAAGAGAATCCACATAGGCGAGTAACGCCATAAATGTCTTGATTAGGGCTGGTCAAAGAATTTTTGTAAAATACATTAGCGAATTACCACAAAGTTTGCACAAGTTTTCTTCAGTGTGGTGTCTCAGCTCCACGTGAGTTGCCTGCCTCTATTTTGCACCTCCCCCTTCTTTGGGGTGATTTTCCTGATCCTTTATATCAACTCCGTTGTCTTTGGGAGTGTCCTCCTCCTGCCAGAAATATCCATCAGCTCCAGGTGGGGGAGATGGGGTTGACTTTGATTAGCTACACTGAGGTAAAGTTACCTGTGCCTTGTCTCCACTGGGATTGTACATGGAGGTAGCTGCTCAGCTTAGCAATCTTCTTGTAACAACAAAAGTACATTTTCAGTGCAATCATAACCCAAGTAGAGTGGCTGAGGTTAGCTTTCCCCTTGACCTGAGCTCACCTCCATCATTTTTCCTAGTTTAGATAAACCCCGAGGATCACGTTGATACCACTCCCCCATTACAAAGTGATTGATAGTCACCGTGTTCCCCCTTGGGGACAGATTGTCTCAATCCCACTTGTTCTCACCTTGCTCAGGGTTGTGCTGGACAGAAGTATTTTTTCTACAATTTTCTTCAATTAAAATAGATTGAAATAGAACAAAGAGCAGGAGTAGGAGGGGCGTGAAATGTGTAATTTGCAAATTGGATACAATTAACTTAGGTTTGAATAGAGACTGGGAATGGTTGATTCATTATAAAAAGTAACCTATTTCCCCTTGTTTATTCCCCCCCCCTCCCCCCACTGTTCCTCAGACGTTCTTGTTAAACCCTGGATTTGTGCTGGAAATGGCCCACCTTGATTATCATACACATTGTAAGGAGAGTGATCACTTTAGATAAGCTGTTACCAGCAGGAGAGTGGGGTGGGGGGAAAGAAAACCTTTTGTCGTGATAAACACCCATTTTTTCATGGTCTGTGTGTATAAAAACATCTTTTGTATTTTCCACAGTATGCATCCGATGAAGTGAGCTGTAGCTCACGAAAGCTTATGCTCAAATAAATTGGTTAGTCTCTAAGGTGCCACAAGTACTCCTTTTCATTTCAGCCTCTGTGACACCTGAAGGAGATGGGGTGAGTCAAAGGGATTCCCACCTTCCCCATCACTTTCACAATCCCCTCTCACCCCAGCAGCATTAGCTTCTGTGTGAGCCACAATAGAGTTTATCCTCCCCACGTTTTACCCCTGCACCTCCCAGTGTGTTACATGATGCCGTATTCTGAGTGCTCTCTGTGCTTAGGTATCACACTTTGAACCTAAATCAGACTCGCTGGGGTTAGAGATGAAAGTGTCACAGACCTAGAAGGGGGATTTGAATAGATCCCAAACACAGAGTAATCATTCTGTGCTTTCATCTGTGCTTCCATCTATTGGCAAAGCTGCTTCTGGGCTTTTTCCTGCTGAGTTGGGATTGTTTGCAGATGGGAAGATTGGCTGCTTTTCCCCCTTGTGGTGAAGCTTAAATCTTTTGTACAGAACATGACATTAATAATGAGGTGGCACAGCGTGAAGAAAGTTTGAATGGACCAGAGGAGAACGCAATGGGAGAATCTGTTTTGATTTATCAGATATAACCAGCTCTTGAAATTCATTTTATATGAAACTAAAGGTGTTTTAAAGCCCTCTGTGTTGTGAGTTTTTCTCTTTCCTGAAGATGGTTTGGTCTCACAATTAGATATTACCTTTGTTTGACGGAATGTACCTCTGACTTACTGAGGATTTTGGGACAAATGACCATTTGGTACAACAGTAATTTCTTTCGTTTGTGGCAGTGTATATATTATTAATATTGGCTAACACTACAGAAGTTACAGACTTTCTCTTTCCTAATCCCATCTGTATTGTAGTAACCAGGGATAGCACAACACTAAGAAGCTATTGTATTTAAGTGTATCTTACAAGCTTCTTGTATCTTAGTTTTCGCTAAACTTGTATTGCGATGCTGGCTACAGTAGTGCTATGCGAACGCCTGTTCT
This sequence comes from Lepidochelys kempii, assembly GCF_965140265.1. Lineage (NCBI taxonomy): Eukaryota > Metazoa > Chordata > Testudines > Cheloniidae > Lepidochelys > Lepidochelys kempii. The sequence goes on from NC_133266.1 coordinate 76,187,179, forward strand.
CACTTTCAGGTGACATTGTAAATAAGAAGCAGGCAGTATTATCTCCTGCAAACATAAACAAACTTGTTCGTTTGAGGAATTAGCTGAACAAGAAGAAGGACTGAGTGGACTTGCAGCCTCTAAAATTTTACATTGTTTTATTTTTGAATGCAGGTTTTTTTGTACATAATTCTACATTTGTAAGTTCAACTTTCATGATAAACTGATTTCACTACAGTATTTGTATTAGGTGAATTGAAAAATACTTTTTCTTTTGTTTTTTTACAGTGCAAATATTTGTAATCAAAAATAAATATAAAGTGACCACTGTACACTTTGTATTCTGTGTTGTAACTGAAATCAATATATTTGAAAATGTAGAAAACATCCAAAATATTTAAATAAATGGTATTCTATTAATGTTTAACAGTGCGATTAATCGTGACTAATTTTGTTAATCGTGTGATTAATTTTTTTAATCGCTTGACAGCCCTAATGTTTACACTTCATTTGCCAGAGTTTATGCTCCTTTCTATTTTCCTCACTAGGATTTAACTTCCATTTTTTAAAGGATGCCTTTTTGCCTCTCACTGCTTCTTTTACTTTGTTGTTTAGCCATGGTGGCACTTTTCTGGTTCTCTTACTATGTTTTTTAATTTGGGGTACACATTTCAGTTGAGCCTCTATTATGGTGTCTTTAAAATGTTTCCATGCAGATTGCAGGGATTTCACTTTTTGCGTTGTACCTTTTAATTTCTGTTTAACTTTCTCATTTTTGTGTAGTTCCCCTTTCTGAAATTAAATGCTACAGTGCTGGGCTGCTGTGGTGTTTTAATTATATTATGGTCACTATTACCAAGCGGTCTAGCTGTATTCCCCTCTTGGACCAGATCCTGTGCTCCACTTAGGACTAAATCAAGAATTGCCTCTCCCCTTGTAGGTTCCAGGACTAGCTGCTCCAAGAAGCAGTCATCTAAGGTACCAAGAAACATTATCCCATCCTGCATCCTGTCCTGAGGTGACATATACCCAGTCAATATGGCGGTAGTTAAAATCCCCCATTATTATTGAGTTTTTTATTTTTATAGCCTCTCTCATCTCCCTGAGCATTTCACAGTCACTATCACTATCCTGATCAGGTGATCAGTAATATATCCCTACCGCTATATTCTTCTTATTAGAGCATGGAATTACTATCCAGAGAGATTGTATGACACAGTTTGGTTCATTTAAGATTTTTATTTCATTTGATTCTACGCCTTCTTTCACATATAGAGCCACGCCCCCACCAGCACGACCTGGTCTGTCCTTCCGATATACTTTGTACCCTGGTATTACTATGTCCGATTGATTTTCCTCATTCCACCAAGTTTCTGTGATGCCTGTTATATCAATATCCTCATTTAATACGAGGCACTCTAGTTCACCCATCTTATTATTTAGACTCTGAGCATTGGTATGTAAGCACTTTAAAAACTTGTCACTTTTCAGCTGTCTGCCATTACATGATGTAATTGAATGGGACTTTTTTAATTTGACTTTCTCATCAGATCCTACCTGTATTTTGTCTTCCATTCTCTCCTCCTTTACTAGGACATAATCTCCATTAATAGATCCTCCCCTAAGGGATGTCTCTGTCCGAACCACGTGCTCCTCCGCACTTGTCAGCTTTCCCCCTGCCCTTGGTTTAAAAACTGCTCTACGACCTTTTTAATGTTAAGTGCCAGCAGTCTGGTTCCATTTTGGGTTAGGTGAAGCCCATCCTTCCTGTATAGGCTCCCCCTTCCCCAAAAGTTTCCCTAGTTCCTAATAAATCTAAACCCCTCCTGCCTACACCATTATCTCCATCCACACATTGAGAGCCTGCAGTTCTGCCTGTCTAACTGGCCTTGCGCATGGAACTAGAAGCATTTCAGAGAATGCTACCATAGAGGTCCTGGACTTCAATCTCTTACCTAGCAGCCTAAATTTGGCCTCCAGGACCTCTCTCCTCTCCTTCCCCATGTCACTGGTACCTACATGTACCACAACCACCGACTCCTCCCCAGCACTAAAGTCTATCTAGATGTCTCGAGAGATCCGCAATCTTTGCACCAGGCAGGCAAGTCACCATGCGATTCTCCCAGTCATTGCAAACCTAGCTATCTATGTTTCTGATGATCAGACTGCCCATTACTAATACCTGTCCCTTCCTAATATCTGGAGTTCCCTCCACCAGAAAGATATCCTCAGTGCGAGAGGTGGGATACTTCCAGTGGACTCCTGGGACCCCTGTCAAGCGGGGCCATATCTACACTGCAATGCAATGGGACCCAGAACCTGGATCTCGGATAAATCCAGCTTGGGCCCTGCAGGGTCCTCGGTCTGAGCCCTGGGTTAGTGCAATTGCAGTGTAGATACAAGGGGGATTAAGCTTGAGCCTGGGCTCAAGACCAGGTTTATGTTGCAGTGTAGACATAACCCAGAGACAAATGAACTCATGGAAATGGAAGGCACCTGTGTTAGTGGAGAACAGAGCACTACATGGGGCTCATTTGGAGGAAATGAGGATTGACAGAAAAATAATGCATATGATAAGATTTTGTAATCTTTGAATACGTTTGTTGTTACCAGTAATAATGGAATTAAACATGATGTTAATTATTACAGATTAAGAGACTGATTATGTGATAACCAGAATTATATTGTAAAACTGCAAATTATACTGGTTTTCTTCCCCTTTTTTTTTTTTTTTTTTTGCATCAGTATTATAGGAAACGGTGACTAATACTCAAAACTTTATTTGATGTAATTCAGCCGCTTTGGATTAAGCAGTGCTGAAGTAAAATCTCACTCCAAAGGGGTTGAGAGAAGTAGCATATAGGACAATAGACACCCAATATTGACTTTAATTATTTCTATTTCAAATGGAATTTATGTTGATCAGCTTTAAAATAAAGTTTCTGTGAAGAGGAAAGTTCCTGAGGGAGACAAGTTGTGTAACCGTCTCCCCGTCAGACTGTAACAGTCACTGCAATGTGAGCTGGGGTGTGCAGGACTCGAGTTGCAGGCTCAGTCCACACTGGAGAGTCCACACTGAACGGTGACCCTCGGTTGAGAATGTCAAGACCCGAGTCTCACACCAGCGCTCACTTGCCCACCGTGCAAGGCGCAGACCAGGTCACATCAGCCTCTCCCAGGCTTCCTCGCGCTCTCCCAGCTGTAGCCTCTTCAGCCCTTTGTTCCTTGTGTCCCACAGCGCTTTATCAGAAGTTGTCTCCCCCAACAATACAGCCAGTCAAGCTGTGTTTTGGGTCTGCAAGCTGCCAGCCACTGGAGCCAGCAACATGGGTGAGGCCCCATTCGAAGTATTTGCCCTGCTTGTATTTTCACTCCTGTTTCATGCAGTGGGCAGAACATCTGTGAGATGCTGGTGGCAGTTTCTGAGCTGGTGAAGGCTCCTGTCGCAGGAAGAGGATACATGTCAACTGGCTGATGCTGCTCATGACTCTTGGAAAAGCTGCTGATGCCCCCTGTGTAGTCCAGCACCTGTGGAGAAGGGCCACAGGCACAGACTGGTGGGATCACGTTGTCGTGCAGACCTGGGAGGACCAGCAGTGGCTCCAGAACTTTCATATGCAGAAAGTGATGTTTCTGGAGCTTTATGAGCAGCTTGCCCTGACTCTGCAGTGTCAGAAGACATGCAAGAAGGGGGTGAAGTTGGTCCAGAAGCAGGATGCTATAACTGTCTGGAAGTAGTCTACTCCTGACTGCTGCAGGTCCACTGCTAACTAGTTTTGTTTTGGCAAATTAACTGTGGGGGCAGAGATTTCTGAGGCAATCAGGCATGTGATTTCCCCAAAGATGGGGAGCATAAACAGTGTCAACAACAAAGTTAAGAACATAAGAATGATCATACTGACTCAGACCAGTATCCTGTCTTCCTACAGTGGTTGGTGCAAATGCTTCAGAGTGGTGAACAGAACAGGGAAATTTATTGAGTGATCCATCCCCTGTCATCTCATCCCATCTTTCGGCAGTCACAGGTTTAGGGATACCCAGAGCATGGGGTTGCATCCCTGACCATCTTGGCTCATAGCCATTGATGGTCCTATGGTCCATCAACTTATCTAATTACTTTTTGAACCCAGTTATAGTTTTGGCTGTGTGTTGGGTGAGGAAGTACAGCAGAACCCTGTTTATCCGATCGAATAGGGACCAGGGCCAGATCGGATAATTAAAAAAACTGGATAATTCAGAGACTAGATAAGTGTGATGCTGCATCGCCACCAGTGCCCACAGAACAGAGCACCTGAGGACCTATGTACACTGGTTGTGCAGTTAATACACAGAGCCGGATAATGGAGGGTTGGATAAACGGGCTTCTACTGTATTTGGTTTCTTTTAGACTTGCTGCCTATTAATTTAATTGGGTGACTCCTGGCTCTTGTGTTTATGTCTAGGGGTAAATAACACTTCCTTACTCACTTTCTCCACACCATTCATGATTTTACAGACCGCTATCATGTACCTCCTTAGTCATCTCTTTTCCAACCTGAACAGTCCCTGTCAATTTTCTCTCTCCTAATACAGAAACTGTTCCATATACTTAATAATTGTTATTTCCCTTCTCTGTACCCTTTCCATTTCTAATATTTCTTTTTTGAGATGGGGAACCAGAACTGCACACAATATTCAAGGTGTTGGTGTTCCATGGATTTATACAGTGGCATTGTGATATTTACTATCTTTTTATCTATACCTTTCCTAATAGTTCCTAACATTCTGTTAGTGTTTTTGACTGCTGCTGAATGTTGAGTGAATGTTCTCAGAGAACTATCCACAATCACGCAAAGATCTCTTTCTTGAGTGGTAACAGCTAATTTAAACCTAGTCATTTTGTATGTATAGTTTGGATTATGTTTTCCAGTGTGCATTACTTTGCATTTATCAACTTTGAATTTCATCTGCCATTCCGTTGCCCAGACACCCAGTTTTGTGAGATGCCTTTCTAACTCTTCACAGTCTGCTTTGGACTTAACTATCTTGAGTAAATTTGGTATCTTCTGCAAACTTTGCCATCTCACTCTTAACCCCTTTTTCCAAATCATTTATGAATATGTTGAAGAACACTGGTCCCAGTTCAGATCGCTGTGGGATCCGGCTATTTACCTCTGTCCATTGTGAAAACTGACCATTTATTCCTACCCTTTCTCCCTATCTTTTAATCTGATCCACAAGAGGACCTTCCCTCTTATCCCATGACTGCCTAATTTGCTTAAGAGTCTTTGGAGAGGGACCTTATCAAAGGTTTCAGAGTAACAGCCGTGTTAGTCTGTATTTGCAAAAAGAAAAGGAGTACTTGTGGCACCTTAGAGACTAACCAATTTATCTGAGCATAAGCTTTCGTGAGCTACAGCTCACTTCATCGGATGCACACTGTGGAAAGTGTAGAAGACCTTTTTATACACACAAGGCATGAAAAAATACCTCCCCCCATCCCACTCTCCTGCTGGTAATAGCTTATCTAAAGTGATCACTTTTAGATAAGCTATTACCAGCAGGAGAGTGGGGTGGGGGGAGGTATTTTTTCATGCCTTGTGTGTATAAAAAGGTCTTCTACACTTTCCACAGTATGCATCCGATGAAGTGAGCTGTAGCTCACGAAAGCTTATGCTCAAATAAATTGGTTAGTCTCTATGGTGCCACAAGTCCTCCTTTTCTTTTTGCGACCTTATCAAAGACTTTCTGAAAGTTCAAGTAAACTATATCTACTGGCTCACCCTTGTCCACATGTTTCTTGACTCCCTCAAAGAATTCTAATAAATGAGACCTGGTTTCCATTTAGAAAAACCGTGTTGACTCTTCGTCAACAAATTGTGTTCATCTACCAGTCTGATCATTCTGTTCTTTACTGTAGTTGCAATGAATTTGCTTAGTACCCAGAGGCCTCCCTGCCCTTGAGGACTCCCCTTCCACTCTCCTGTCTGGCAGAGTCCTCATAACCCCGACAAGGCTGGGCCCATGATTCCTGGGGGGCTCGACCCCCAACCCTGCTGTGATCACCTAGGACAGGGGCTAGGGTGTCCCCCCTCTGGGGTACTCTCTCTGCATTGGGCACTTCCCTGACCCATTGATCATTTCATACAATTTAAAGCAAATACAAGTTGTTTAACAACTAATTTAAAGAAAGAAGAAGGAAAAATGGGAAAGGTTAAAGGAAACACATCACCTCGCCCTGTAGCAGGGAACATCACAAACAGTGTCTCTAGACATCAGGGCAGTGTACAGTCTGTTCCTTGTAGGTCCCAGGCCTCCTTCTCCGGCCCTGGCTGTGCTGCAGGGATGCTGTGAGTTGGACACGTGCAATGGTGGCGGCCACACCCCTCCAGGCTTTGGGTAGTGGGACCCTTCTTCCCACCGTCAGCCTTGGGTTAAGATCCCCCTCCCAGTCTGGCCTGCAAGGACGCTTGGCTGGGGGTGTCTTTCTGCGCTGGGCCCATTGCCCAAGGTCCCCCCTTGGCTGGCCCCAGTTGCTCACCACACCTGGCTCTGTGGCTGCAGCTCTGCGCCCAGCACAGGATCTGCTCCCCCTGGGCTGCGTCTGTGACTCTGTTGGCTGGCACGGCTCCACTCCCCAGCTCAGCTCGGGCCCCTGCTTTCTCCTTAGCTCGGCCCCACTCTGTCTGTCTGAGCCAGGCAAATCCAGCTCTCACAGAGGACGGGACCCCCCTGGCCTCCTGACTCCCTGGTTAGCCTGCCCGCCCTGTCATTCGGGCTGACCTGGAGCACGGGCCTCTCCCCTTTTGGTAGTGGGAGCTCGCCCGCCAAACACCCCCACTGAATGCGAGTAAGGGGACAAGCCTTTACATTGGTGGAGTGAAACTACATTGACAGCGGCTAACAAGAAAAGGAGGCCGATTCGGGGAATCAGAAGGGTAGATAAGACAGATTTGTAAACTGTTATGCGGCTTTATGTGGACACGTGGCTGAGGAAGGATTCTTTTAAACACTAAAAATATGTATGGCCATTGTAACTTGAGGGGTGTATGTAAAATATTTCCCCGACTCCACGCTCCTCTGGTAGCTGAATACATGAAGTCAGACAGGGCAGAGCAGCCAGGCCAGGGCGCTGGGACGCGCTGGGCCTTTGAGAAGGCAGCCCTGGGAAGCCGGTGCTGAAACGTACCATCCTGGGAGAGGGGAAAATGCCCCCCCCCTGCCCTTGCCCTTGCCCTTGCCCCTCCCCCTCTCTGGCGGTGCCCCTGCCCCTCGCTCACCCCGGCTCCTGCCCCCGCCCCGCCCCAGCTCTTTGCCCCTCCTGGGACCTGGTCCGCCCCCGCCCAGACTCTGCCCGCCCGGGGGGGCCGGGGAGGGGCTGGAGCCGCGGAGCGGGCGGGGCCGGGAGGCGGGAGCGGGCGGGCGGCGCTGGGGAGAACAAAGGGCCGAGCGGGTCCCAGCCGCCCCAGGCTGGGGGTGGGACGTTGCAGGGCGCTGCTGCCTCCCTCCGCCGGGAGCCCGGGCTGAGCAGCGGCCGCTCCACGCGGCCGGGCCACGGGGAGACCTTCGGGGCCGCGGCTGCTGCGCCCGGCCGGAGCGGGCTTCCCCCGCGGGGCTGGGCCTCGCCCCGCGCCGGAGACCAGGTAACCGAGGGGCCGGGCCGGGGTCTGCTCCCGCGCTGGGCCTGCGCCGGCCGGGGCCGCCCCGGGGCAGGGCGGAGGGAGCGTGTGAGCTGCGGTGGATTTGCCCAGCTCGGTGCAGCCAGGACCTTCCGGGGGGGGGGAAGAGCCGGGGCCCGCACGGGGGGGGTGAAATCCCCTCTGGTGTCACCTCTTCCCCCGCCCGGCCCGACACAACCCGCCCGGCTCGGCCCCGCTGCTCCGGCGTGAGCCATGGGGAGCAAAACCCCCGTCGCTTCCCCTTCGCCTCCCGCGACGGAGTCCTCCGCTCTCGGCCCCGGCTTGTGCCGCTTTCTCTGCCCGGCCCCTTCAGCCAGGAGCTGCCAGACCCCACTGCCCGCCCGCGGGGCCTCCCGGCTCCTGCACGCTCCCTGCTCCCGGGGAGGCAGCACGGCCCAGGGCCCCCCGCCGCCCCGTGGCTGTCAGGCAAGGGGGACCCATCGCCTTGCGCTGTTCCTTGTACGTGGCCGGATAAGGGCCCGGTGGGGCACTGGCCGCGGGAGCATCTCGGAGCAGCGGGGTGCAGCATCCCAGACCTCGTCTCCCCCGGCCTCCCCTGCAGGCCGACGGCCGGCTTGGGGGGATTCCGTGGCCGGCCCTGGCCGAGGCCAAAGTCCCAGTGAGCCCGGCCGGGGTATTGGAGCCCCCCCAAGAAGCAGTCTGCTTCCCCGGCCAGGGCCTTCAGCCCCAGCTCCCGGCCCTCTACATTCGCCCTTTGGTCAGGCTCCCCAACGAGGCCTGTCCCCTGCTGGGGGTTACACCATTTCCCTGCTGCCAGGGGAACCCAGGCCCAGCCATTGCCCCAGGTTCCGACCTGGGGACCCTCGCCACAGCGGCCACGTCCTGCCCGCTCCAGTCCCTCACTGCTGTTTCCCTGGGCCTCTCCCTACGGGGCCCTTCCATCTGCAGCCCTGTGGCAGGGGCGCCATCCTCCGCTTCCCCTCTCGCACCAGGCCAGGGCAGAGCCCCCTTGCTTTACTCCTTCAGTCCAGCCAGGGACTGCGCTGCTGTGCCCGCCGCTCCTCTTCTCTCAGCCTCCTGGGCTCTGGGGGGCTGCTGCTGGGGGGCCTGGGTCGGCCCTAGAGAGGCCCAGAGGACCCACCTTTGCCGTTTCCTGGGGCGGGATGTAGTAGGATCGTGGGGGTCTGCTGTAGGGAGCTGCAAAGGCCAGCTGCATCCCATCACAAATCCCCTTAAACGTGCCCACTTTTCCCTCCAATTCTTCAGTGTTCACAAGTCCCCTCAGGTGTTGGTGTTTTCCTCTTATATTAGGAAATGCTTTGTTTTTACCCCATTTTCTCTTCAGTTCTGAAATATTGACGCAAAATTCCTGAATGTTTTGCCCCATTTTCTCTCTCGTTATCGATGATTTATTATCCCCTGAGTTTTTCCCCATCTAATCATCTGATATTAACATCAAATCTCCTCAGATGTATTTTTCTTAAATTCTTAAATATGATTAATATAAAATCCTTCTACATTTTTCTCTTTCTCTCCCTAATGATCAAGTATTGATTTGAAATCCACTCAGATTTTACCTCTTTATCTTGTATCAACTATTGATATAAAATCCCTCAGACTTTTCCACTTTCCTCTAATTTGTGACAAATTCCTCATATTTGCTCCTTTTTCTTTTTAATTACTGAACACTGATGTCACATTTCAGATTTTAGCATTTCCCATAAATTATTGAATTAAAAAAATCCTCTTAGGCTTTGAGGTGTTCTCCATATTGTTCAGACCCTTCTCCTGTTTGGAGGGAACTTGTTGCCTTGAGTCATTCTCCATAGTGGAGGTTGCAGAGGGGTTAAATTCCCCAGTGATCAACTTTCCCGCTCACATTTGAGAACCATTTGTTTTCCCCTTTGTCTCCATTAAAATCCACAGGGTTGCTGATCAGGGTGACTTGCCCCACTTCAGATTCACATCCCAGGCAGGGCTTCACACCATCTGGGCCTCACACTGTCCAGTTTCAGAGTAGCCGCCGTGTTAGTCTGTATCTGCAAAAAGAAAAGGAGTACTTGTGGCACCTTAGAGACTAACAAAGGTTCCACAAGTACTCCTTTTCTTTTTACACTATCCAGTGTCTCCCAGACCCTGACTGACTTTTCCTTTCCCCAGACCGTGTGAGACATTAACTCCCCTCAGGGGGCTGCTCTGTGTGTGGGTGGGTCCCTGTTCCCCTGGGCAGCGCCCAGAGCGGCTGAGACGCTCCATCCTCCTGTACTAAGTCCTCATGTTCCGATAGCTGCTTTCACCAGAAGGGTCCCCAGAGCCGGTGGTGAACGGTCCCCATGAGGGGTCTCTTCCTGCAGTGCTGAGACCCAGCCACCTCTTGGGTGGGTCCATGGTGGCCATTATTAGCCAGTGACAGGGCGTGGAAGTTTATTGAATGGCCTGGCTCCTCTATCCCCTCCCGTCTCCTGTTAAAGCAGCATTGCCCAGGGCTGTGTGAATGGCCGGTCGGGGCAGTGATAACTTTCTCTCCATTGATCAAATACTAATATAAAATCGCCACAAATTTTGTTTCTCTCCCCTTCAGAACTGTAGGATGTTCAGGGTTTGGAGGGACAATAGTTACTCTGAGCCCTTGCCCCAGAAGTAGGGGAGGAGGGGAAGGCCTGAAACCTCCCCTCCCCGGGATGTGGTTAAACAGATTTTTGGCATCCTCCCCTCCGGTGTCACATTTCTGCTCTCATTGACTCCAGAGTTGCTGCAAGGAAGGAAAAGGAGTGGCTCTGGATTAACATAGGAGCCGATACGGGAAGTGGTGTCCTTAGCTGCTGTCACCAGAGGGCTCTGGCTGTTGCTAAGGGAGGGGAGGCTGCTCTCTCTGTCTCTCTTTACTCAAGATATCAGGGTTGAGTTTCTCAGGTGGGATGGTGCTGCCTCCCCTGTGCTCTGGGAGCCCAGGCTGAGCCGCTGCTGCTCCTCAGCAGGGTCTGTGCTGTGGAGAGACCTTCATGAAAGGCTCCTCCCTGCCCAGCCCAGGCGGGGACTTCCTCCAGTGGCTGGAACTAGCCCCCTAAGGCAGCCCCAGGCTCGGCCAACTCTAACTGCTGAGCCAGAGGCTCCAGGTGACTGAGAGAGACTGGGAGATGGTCAGAAAAGTGACTCTGCACAAATGTCACCAGGAGCCTGGGATCTCCCAGCCCCTGGGAATCTGCTACTTGCTGTTAATGCACCTGTGGGCGGGATCCGAGCTGCCTTAACAGCACTGAGCCATTGATCTCCTGCCAGGATCTGCCCAGTGGCAAAACTGGGGATTGAGGAGGGGAAGAGACCAGCTCCGTGAGGTTCCTCTTTGTGTGTTTGGGGTGTGGAGGTGCCAGGCAGGGAAGGGTCAGGGAAGGACAGAGATGGAGGGAGAGACAGTGTGAGTTAGGATCAGTCAGGAAATTGGCCGGGGGGGAGAAGAGCTTGAAATCCCCTGTGATTTTGCCACTTCCCTCTGAAAGATTTATAAAATCCTCTCCTGATTCCATCACATTTCTCTGTAATGATCAAATATGGATATAAAATCTATGTCAATATTTCAGTCTTTTCTCTCAAATTATTTATAATTTCTCCATTCAGCTTTTGTCCCATTTTCTCTCTAATTCTCCGGTGTCAATTTAAAATCTCCTCAGATTTGGGGTGTTTCAGAGATTCATAGATACTAAGGTCAGAAGGGACCGTTATGATCATCTAGTCCGACCTCCTGCACAACGCAGGCCACAGAATCTCACCCACCCACTCTGCAAAAAACCTCTCACCTATGTCTGAGCTATTGAAGTCCTCAAATTGTGGTTTAAAGACTTCAAGGAGCAGAGAATCCTCCAGCAAGTGACCTGTGCCCCATGCTACAGAGGAAGGCGAAAAACCTCCAGGGCCTCTTCCAATCTGCCCTGGAGGAAAATTCCTTCCCGACCCCAAATATGGCAATCAGCTAAACCCTGAGCATATGGGCAAGATTCACCAGCCAGATCCTACAGAAAGTTCTTTCCTGGGTAACTCAGATCCCACCCCATCTAACATCCCATCACAGGCCATTAGGCCTATTTACCATGAATATTTAAAGATCAATTAATTGCCAAAATCATGTTATGCCATCATACCATCTCCTCCATGAATTTATCGAGTTTAATCTTAAAGCCAGATAGATCTTTTGCCCCCACTGCTTCCCTTGGAAGGCTATTCCAAAACTTCACTCCTCTGATGGTTAGAAACCTTTGTCTAATTTCAAGTCTAAACTTCCCAATGACCAGTTTGTATCCATTTGTTCTTGTGTCCACATTGGTACTGAGCTTAAATAATTCTTCTCCCTCTCCAGTATTTATCCCTCTGATATATTTATAGAGAGCAATCATATCTCCCCTCAACCTTCTTTTAGTTAGGCTAAACAAGCCAAGCTCCTTGAGTCTCTTTTCATAAGACAAGTTTTCCATTCCTCGGATCATCCTAGTAGCCCTTCTCTGTAACTGTTCCAGTTTGAATTCATCCTTCTTAAACATGGGAGACCAGAACTGCACACAGTATTCCAGGTGAGGTCTCACCAGTGCCTTGTATAAGGGTACTAAAACCTCCTGATCTTTACTGGAAATACCTCTCCTGATGCATCCCAAGACTGCATTAGCTTTTTTCACAGCCATATCACATTGGCAGTTCATAGTCATCCTATGATCAACCAATACTCCAAGGTCCTTCTCCTCCTCCATTACTTCTAATTGATGCGTCCCCAGCTTATAACTAAAATTCTTGTTATTAATCCCTTAATGCATAACCTTACACTTCTCACTATTAAATTTCATCCTGTTACTATTACTCCAGTTTACAAGGTCATCCAGATCCTCCTGTATGATATCCCAGTCCTTCTCTAAATTGGCAATACCTCCCAGCTTTGTATCCTCTGCAAACTTTTAGGTTTCAGACAAACAATAGCAAAGTGGGAACTATAATGACAAAACAATACAGAAGTGAGGATTTCACATCCCAGCTATTGATAAGTGAGTTCTTGCCAGACAGGATGCTATCAAACTAAGTTTCCTTTTACATTTTCTAGGCGCTTCCCTTTCTCTGGAGGTGACAGGCACTATCAGGACAGGATTGTATTCCTAACAGCCCAATAGCACCTTCTTTCAATGTGACTAGTTTGGAATGTGAGGATGTGACCAGTCGCTTCCCAGCTTATGGCTGCCTCTGTTGCTGAGCCAAAGGCGTCTGGCTAAGCACAGGACCTCAGATTCTTTCTTTTATACCTCTATAACTAGTCAAGTGATAAGAACACACCTAAATTCTTCGAGTACAGGCCTTTACCGACAGGCCTGAATATCTATATCCTAATGCTACCCCTTGGATCTGCAGTGCTTTGTCCTTGCTTGGTAGGGAATTTGTTGCCCTGAGCCATTCCCCAGGATCCCCATTCTCTACTGGAAACAGGGCATGGAAGGGAGAAACAAATCTCCCACATGGAGACCTCCCAGCCCCAGGTTACCCAGTCCCAGCTGCTGCCCCTCACCATGACCCAACCCTGCTCCCCCCATCCTCGCTGCCAGTCATCCCTGCTGCTACCCCCTCCCACTGCCAGGGAACCTCCTAGCTCCATCCCCCTTCCTTTCCCCTTTCAAGTTGCCTTGTCTGGGCCTGTGAATGGCAGGTGGGGTGGGGAACCATCTTTTTCTGTTTGTTTATTGAACATCCATATTCCCTGACAACTTCATTAATGCAGCACTAAGGGTGCCCAGTGCTGTTCTGAGCCCTTCCAGCAGGTCGAGTTCAGCAACACTCAAACCTCTCAAAAGTAGGAAATCCAGAGTGAAGGTCCCTGCCTGTGCAACCTTAACTCTGCCCCCTTGGAGTTGGCAGTAACCACTGGGCGTTATCCACATGTATTCCAGCTGCATTCACTGGGCTACGTGAAGCTGTAGTGAATGGCAGAGGCATGAGTTGGAGCAGCTGGGTAGAGGTGTGATTGTGAGGTGAGGAAATCTGGGGATTAATTTGAGGATTGGCGCAGAGCTGTGGTTGTGAATGAGGAGCTGTGGGTCTGAGTCCCCCCGGCCTGATCAAGGGGAAGAGGTGCATGTGTACCTTGAGCATCCAGTCTATATCATTTGCACGCTGAGTTGTGTACTTTGTGTCAGCGCAGGGTTCTCCCTGCCATGGGGATTGGCAGCCGTGGGGTGGGATAGGAGAGCTGTCTGTGTGCTTAATGATGGATAAGTGAAAGATTTTGGAGGGAAATCCAGTGACTAATGGAGATGGGGCTGGTGAGTGTAGCAAGGGTGGGATTGTTTCTGGGGAGCAGGCTCCGTGTCTGAGTGTAGAAGAGCTGTAGGTAGGTCCTGCTCCGTGCCGCTCGCCTAAAACCAGATTCTGTCTCCGCAAAGGGGAGGTGTTTGAGTCTGAGCTGCAGCTGTCGGGAGCCCTGTTACCCGAGTAGTATGTGGGGTTCCTGCTGCGGGGGGGAGCTAGAGGTGCGAGTGTCACTGCTCTTGGAGCTCAGCGTTGGGTGCAGTAGCAGAAAGGGCAGCGTGTGGGTTCAGCAGACCTCGATGTTGTTCAGAAGGACCACAGGCTCGGTTCGGTGGCCAAGGCGCTCGGCCAGGTTTACTGTTGACAAGGAACAGCACTGCAGGATTCTACTACATGAAACTAAGGAAAACCTACATTTCATATGTTAGTTAGGGGCTAGGATTAGAAGCAGAGTTCTCATTTCTGTTGCTTAGCAACCATATCTGCAAAAAAGTTAAGAGTCTGTTCTAACGCTTCAAGAATGCAACAGCTGAAGAGTTACTTTACTGGACTTATTTAAGTAAAGTTACCACCTTACGTATTTTAGTGATGCTTTTAGTTCCTCCGTTTCTTCCTGCGACAGGGGTTTCTGCAATAACTATAACTTTGAAAACCAAGAGGGCAGAAGCGAGGAGAGAACAGGTGGAAAGCAATATAGGAAGGGAGGGAGACATGACTCAGAGATTAATTAACTCTGTGTGGTCATTTTAAACTACAGACAGCAGCAGTGAGCTTGGCAAACTGAGAGAGGTTATAAAGGAAAACTTAATCAGTATGTGAAAATATTTGAGCAAAAAGGTTCTCTAATTAGCTCTGAGTGGGGCTCTGTGGGTTAAAGCAGAGGGCTGGAAACCTGTATCCCTGGTTTTGTTCCTGGCTCTGGGAGGAGAGTGGGGGTTGCTACATGCTTCCACAAACCCTGAATTTGTTCTCCCAATGCCTGTTTTTGTCTGCATGCCCAATGGATTGCAGGGATTCCCAGCAGCAGTTAACCATTTCTGGGGAACTCCATGCATATTTTTAAGATGTTTAGCCTGTGTTTGCCAGCCTAAATGTTTTCCTCTTGCTGGTTGCATTTTTTCTGACAATGTATTAATTCCCGGTGTTGGCCCAGTACTCTAGGTTTTTTACTTTGAAATCCGTTTTTATCCACTCTCTCCTGTGATCAAGAGCAGCCCTGTTGCGTAATGTGCTCTGTGACCTATTCCGTTTCCTCCTCCATCTGATTTACCTATCTAGGGAAAGTATTGCTGGCAACTTCTCCTTCCTGTGCGCTTACTTCTCCCATTCTGGCAAGCCGCCAGTCTGGGTTTCGGTTTCACTGGAACATGGCTCTCATCATACAGTGGTGGTTGCAGTCTGATGGCCCCTGCCCATGGGCTGCTTAGTTATTCTTGGTTTGGGTCATTCTACATATCCCCATTCCATCCCAGGTTCCATCCCTTAATTTTGCTAGGGCCACCTTTCTCCATTTCTGTCCCCACCCATCAGGCACTATCTAAGTACCCGGAGCCTGTTGTTGCCCACCAAGATGGATAGTAGGGGGCGGCACTTCTCTTTTTTTGCAGATTCACTACAGCTGTTTCTGTTTCTCTGCTTGCTGTGACATATTGTGTGTCTGGATTGCTTGCTGCCCTGCCAGCAGAGCTGGTGGTTTCCCGGGCTGTGTTGCGTCTGTTGCTTCTTTTATCTTTGTTTGTTTCTGTTACTTGCCCTGCCAATTTTGTTTGTTGTCTTAGCCATCTAACAGCCATGGCCAGGGTTTGCAATATTTTACGTTTCTTGCTTTTGTTCTTTTTCAAGGCTACAGTCTCTGCCATTCCAGTCCGTTTCCCCCTTTTTTTTTTTTTTTGACCTCTACTCGTTACCCAGTGTGTCCAAACCTTATCAGACTCTGGGGGGATCTGTAGCTGGGGGATGGGGAGATTCCTTAGCTTGGAGCTTTCTGCCATCTTAGGTTGTGAACCCCAGAGTGGGCAGCTCTCCACTTACCAAATCAGCGGTCGGGTCAGTAGTGTTGTTAGAGCTGTGGAGTGGTGCTTGCACTGCAGAGTTGTCAGTGTTGCCGTTCTCGGTGCTCCTGTGTTCTCTGCACTAGCAGGGAGTGCAGGTTGCTGATTCAGCAGACCTCAGCGCTCTTCATAAAGAGAGGCCACAGGGTTAGCTCAGTGGCAAAGGGCCTCGGCCAGGTTTATTGTCGACAAAGTCTGAGGAAAATAGTGCCACTCTTGAGTTCAATTGCCTTACCCACATATCCTCATGCCTGTGAGTTATCTTCCCTTCAGTCTATTAATTATCTTCTGCTACACAGGACTGTGACCTTTGGCAATGTACAGAACATAGCAGATGGCTTTGCAGCTGTGGGGTTCCCGAACCGCAGTGGAGCAGTAGACACACACAAACCTATTATGGCCATAGAGCACCTGGCCAAGGAGTACACCAACAGAAAGGGTTACTTTTCCATGGTTATGCAAGTGCTGGTTTATCCCTTTCTCCCCCAGAGTGTTAAACAAGAGCTGCTTATGGACACTTCTGCTCTGGAGTGCTGGATCACAGTGCAACTAACCGTACTGGCCATGGTCTGGTCTGCCAGGGGTGAGGGAAATGGGGAGGGAATTGCTGGGGTGCATGAAACTGAGTGTGGGGCTCTGGGACTGAATACTGGCACCGTTCTGCACAGCTAGTGGTGGTTTTATTTGATATCTCGCTCCTGAGGGTAACAAAGGCAGAGAGAACAGTTGCTGCTGGCATCCTGAAGTTGCTTTGGGCCGTATGTCGCTAGCCTGTTTAAGGCAGTGATGCCTGCTGAAGTTATTGCCAAATGGTGTGGGGAAGCGTCCTATCACGGAGGAAAAAATAAGGCTGCCATCCCTAGAAACCTTCAGGAGAGGATTGCAGGGCTCCTCCATGGAAGTTTCATCGAGATCGCTCAGCAGAATTCGAAGAACATCCCTGCGGACATAAACTGCTCTGCATGGTCCCCTCAGCTAACTTGAGTGGGGAACGAAAAGCAGAGAACAGCTCTACCTCTCTCGTAGCACCACCACTTCTAGTACGAGTGAATCAATGAAGAATAGGTAGCTGTGTCCTGGTAAGTTGGGGGTGTCATCACAAAAATGGGAAATAAATGTAACGCTTACCCGAGAGTCCTTCCCCTGCACCAGTGCTCGATAGCAGGGATTGGCTGGGCTGCGGTGGCATCAAAACAGGTCCTGGCTCGCAGCACAGCTGGATCCCTTGGTAGACTGTCCCCCATATTCCTCCTCCTCTTCCTCATCTACTTCCTCCTTGCTGTTCATGGCAGGACCTCGGCGTATCCACAGTCGTGTGTAGGGTCATGGTGGGGTCTCAGCCAAACATGCCCTGCAGCTCCTTGTGAGAGCAGCAGATCTGCAGCTCGACACCCAATCGATCACTGGCCTCCCTGGCCTTGGGGTGCGCCTGCTGCAGTTCCTTGGCTGTCACGTGGCACGGCTGCTGGTCCCGGTGGTAGCCCGTCTCCGGCATCCCCCCAGCAGTCTGCCCGTAGATGTTCCTTGCACAGCCGCTTCTCCCCACAGCCCAGGAGATCCCACGTCTCCTGCCCGCTCCAGGTGGGAGTGTGTCTGGCGTATGCGGCTGGCACGGGCAGCTGGGCAGCTGCCCATAGCAGTGGAGAGCTGCTAGTTGTGCTCATCAAGCTGGACAACCGGGAAAAGGCATTTCAAACCTGTGCAGGGGTTTAAAGGGTGCAGGGGCTTCCTGTCCACATGACCCCTGGGCAGTGGAGTTCACAACCGTGACCAGCGCGGTCAGTGTTGGGCATTGTGGGACAGTGGCTGAAGGACTGTTATAGTCAACCTAAGTAGCTCAGCACCTACACTCTTGCTGCATTGACCTATGTATATCGACCATGGCCCAAAGCTGCTCGGGAAGGTGATGTTACTGTGTTGGCACTTATATCACTGGGAGACAACTTTAAGTGTAGACCTGCGCACAAGGCGGCTTATGTTGGCCTAACTTTATAGTGTAGACCAGGCCTCCGAACAGTGCGACTGCACTGGTATGTAAAAGGTGGTGGAGCGAGACACTGTAAATAAACTGTAGGGTGTATCTGCACAAGAAAAGGTCTCTGAGTGGTCTGTGCAAAGCAAAGAGGACCAGCATAGTGCGTGTTCCATCACACGTGGGGGCATGTCTGGGATCCTGCCTTTATCCATGGGGGTGGAGAACGTGACGGGCAGGGGTAGACAGTTATTTTCTGTCAAGGTGCAGATTTCTTGCCCAAGGTTTAGTCAAGGTCCAGACTCCAGAGAAATTTTATTTACTTATTATAATTTTTTTTTAAAAGATTTTTGTGGTCCATTCAAAAGTGTCTGGCAGTCTGGATGTAGTCCACGGTAGATTACCCCATGGATAGGGGAGCGAGTGTAAAAAGTTTGGCAGGCCAGGAGGTGGAGGAAACTTTACAATGGCAGGTAGACCAGCAGAAGGAAATGCAGCCGATCTTGCAGAGCTTCCAGCAGTCCCAGCACTCGGAGAGACTGTCCTTGCTCACCTGGCAGATTGAGGAACTAAAAAGCCCTCAGGGATTTTAAGGAAGCAAGTGCAGATGTAGCAACAGCAGCTATTACAAAGTGTGGTGAGCCCTGTGGTAGGATCAGCAGCCAGGCACAGGGTCTAGGCCTCTGCAAGATGGACCCCACGGTTGACCCCAATGGATTTTTGGTCACGTTTGGGAGAATGGCTATGGGGGCAGGATGGAATAAAGGAATCTGGGCCCTATGGTTACCTCCCTATTGAACAGGGGAAGCTCAAGCAGCCTACCTGGCGCTCAGTGACGAGCGGGAAAGGCACTACGAAGTGGTTCAGGTGCCCGTCTTAGACTGGGTGGGCCTTTTGGCAGAAAAGTACTGACAAAAAATTTTGAGCTGCAGGATGGACAGGAGGACTATGGCCAAAACTGACAGACTGGGCCACTTGTTGGCTAAGGCTAGACACCCAACATTTGGCCAACATTATGGATGCTGTCATTTTTTAACCATTCCTTCAGAGTCTCCCAGAGAGCACCCCGCTGTGGGTCAGGCGGCATCAAATCGTCACCCTAGATGTGGCAGTTGAATAACAGAGGAGTTTGTAGAGACAGATGTTCCCAGAAGGGGTCGGCAGTTTAAGGGTCTGGATCCAGGGAGGAAGATCAAGGAAGCTACATAGGGAAAGGGCACGGAAAAGAAGAGGGTGGAGGCCAGGGAAAGACCAGTGGGGTCTCAGGTGATGGTGTGTTACAAGTGGGGGGGGTCGGGACATTTTAAAAAGAGACTGCCTGTATATGGAGTGCAGGTTTACGGAATTCTGTGGGCAGGGAGAAGAAGGAAGTTACTGATCCTCCTAGAGTAGTGTGGGGTGAACATCACATCTCAATCGCTTAGATCAGGTTCTGTACCAGATGGCTTGCAGACAGCTAATGCGACACTGTTGGTTTTTTTGTTTTTTTTTTAAAAAGGCTCCAGAGGCGATCCAGGTGCTTGTAAGTATAACTTCAGTATCCGGTAAATTGGTTGAAACTGTAATAAAGAACAGAATGATCAGACCCACAAGTGAACGTGAGTGGTTGTGGAAGAATCAGCATGATTTTGTAAAGGGAAATTATGCCTCATTAATCCTTTATAGAATAATTTGTCAGGTCAAACATTGATAAGGGTGATCCAGTGGATATTGTGTATTTGGACTTTCACAAAACCTTCAACAAGGTCCCTCACCAAAGGCTCTTAAGTAAAGTAAGCAGTCATGGCATAAGAGGGAAGGTCCTCTCATGGATTGGTAACTGGCTAAAAGATAGAAAACAATAGGTAGGAATAAATGGTCAGTTTTCATAGTGGAGAGAGGTAAATAGCAGGGTCCTGCAGAGATATGTACTGGTCCCAGTACAATTCAGTATATTCCTAAATGATCTAGAAAAAGGGGTGAACAGTGAGGTGGCAAAGTTTGCAGATGATACAAAATTACTAGGGCATCAAGTGATTAAAAAAATTAATTGTGATTAATCAAATTAATTGTGATTAATCAAATAGAATACTATTTATTTAAATATTTTGGATGTTTTCTAAAATTTTCAAATATATTGATTTCGATTACAACACAGACTACAACGTATACAGTGTGCAGCATGTGGCAGGGGAAGAGAGGCTGGTGCAGGGAGGCTGAGCTTGCCAGGCCCTTGTTCTCTATGGGCTGCCCCTTGGAGCATGGGGCCGGCCGGGGACAATGGGGGAGGGGGTGGGGGGGGAGTCCCTGGATTGAGGGGCCAACCAGGGGCAATGGGGGAGGGGGCGGGGGGACAGCCCCTGGAACAAGTGGCCAGGGGCATTGGGGCATGATGCGGGAGGGTGTCAGCCCCCAGTGTGAGGGGCCAGCTGGTGGAATTGGAGGATGGCACAGTGGGGGGGTGTCAGTCCCTGCAATGAGAGGCCTTCTGGGGGCAGTGGGGCATGATGTGGGCGCTTTTTTCCCTCAGTTAACTGCAATTAATTGACAACCCTAAAAATGACTCAAGATAGTTAAGTCCAGTTACTACACAGCCCCAGAAGGGAGGACCAAAGTCTGAGCCTGCCCTAACGCTGCCGTCCTGGATGGTGCGGGCAAAGCCGAAGGCAAGGGCTTCAGCCACAGGCAAGGGCCTGTAACCTGAGCTCCGCTGCCCAGGGCTTGAGCCCTCAGGCTTCGGCCCCAGACCCGAGCAAGTCTAAGTCAGCCCTGGTGAGCCCATTAAAACAGGGTCATGACCCACTTTGGGATTACGACCCACAGTTTGAGAACCATTGCGCACTAAAAATAGCCAAGGGACATCAGGTAGTTCTCCACCTTGGCAACTGCCTCTTCCGAGATCTCTGGTCAGTGTTTCATCTCCCATTCAAGCTCCCCCCGAGTTCAAAAGAGCAGAGCCCTGTGGGGTCTGCTGGTTGTGAGAAAAGGGGGGGCAGGGTTTGGAGAAGGCATGGCCTGGGGGCCACACCACTGTCGCTGTTCCATCCCAGGTCCAACCTTCCAATTGGCTTTTCAGGCGAAGGACCTGTTTTCCCTTAGCCTGTTCCCTCTCCCCCATTTCCCTGGGCTTCTAAGCATCTTTTAACCTGCTCCTCCAGCTGAAGCGTGCTCTGCAGGCCTGGGGCTGGGTAGTGTCCTTTAACCCCATCAGGCCCAGTGTGGGGTTTGTGTACCCCATCACAGTTAAATACAATAGTATCAAGATATGCCTGTGTTATCATATCTGTCTGCCATTACATTGTTCACTCTGCTCATGTATTCTAATTCCTTCCACCACTCGGTGTGTGTTTCTTGGCTATATAGATTGTAAGTTCCTCAGGGCATGGAGCGTCTACTACTCTGTGTTTATACAATGCCTGGAACAATGGGGCTCTGATTTTTATTGGCTCTTTCGCACTAGTGTAATGAATATGATTAATAATAATGGTCCTGATGCTTAGAACTATGGAAGCTGGCCCCGGGGTGCTTAAAAATGAGCTGAGGGTAAAACTATGGAATGCTATTTGTGACAAGTATCCCACAAATTCAGCTGATCTCCCTTGTTTTTCTTAGTCAGGGTTTCCAGTTTCCAAACCTGATGTGATCTCCTGCCTGGAACGAGGGGACGAGCGGTGGGTCCCAGATCTCCAGGGCTCTGAGGAAAGAGAGTTCCAGACAGGTGAGGACTCAGCTAACCAACTCAGAAACTGTCCATGAATGAAGCAAACATTTGGGATTCCCTACAAAGGTCTTGTGAGCTCTCCGACTTCAGAATGGTTTCCAGCAGGTGTGGCATCCTCATGGCAAATGTCACTCATGACTTCCCTCCTCTCCTGACTGACATCTGGCTGTAGCTCGCTCCCCAATCTTCCTTCCCCATTAGTGGGATGTGGACCCAGAAATGACCCTCTCTTCTCTATCCTCTGGGGAAGGACTTTAGGCAGGGCAGGTTGTGGAAGGGGTTCGAATCAAATCCTGTTTTGTTTGATGTCTCTGGCACTTATTTTGGTTTGGGCCCACCTTTTCCCATTCCTCTCTGGGGTTTCCTTTCTCCCCAGCACAGGGAGTGACCTGTGTCTGAATTCTCTCTCTCTCTCCTTCCAGGTGAGTGAAACTGTGGAGCAGAATCTACAGCAGGAAGATGCTGAGGAAGTAGAACCACATCAGACGTTAGCAGGAAGATCCAAAGGGAAAGTTCCTTGAAGTTGTGCAGAGGCAAAAGCCTGTGAGAGTCAACATAGGCCAGAGAAAAACTTCGGTACGTTATTAGACATTATTTGACATGAAAGAATGAACATGGGAGAGAGACCCTACACATGCCTTGAGTGTGGAAAAAGTTTTAGTCAGAGCTCAACCCTCATCGCACATCGGAGAACCCACACTGGAGAGAGACCGTACACATGCCCTGAGTGCGGGAAAAGCTTCAACCGGAGCTCACACCTCATCACACATCGGAGAATCCACACCGGAGAGAGACCGTACACATGCTCTGAATGTGGGAAAAGCTTCAATCGGAACTCAAACCTTATCACACATCGGAGAATCCACACAAAAGAGACTCCCTACAGATGCTCTGAGTGTGGGAAAAGCTTCAGTCACGGCTCAGCCCTGATCACCCATCGGAGAATCCACACTGGAGAGACACCCTTCACATGCCCTGAATGCGGGAAACGCTTCAATCACAGCTCACACCTCATCACACATCAGAGAATTCACACAGGAGAGACACCTTACATGTGCTCTGAGTGTGGGAAAAGCTTCTGTCGGAGAGCTACTCTTATCACGCATCGGAGAATCCACACGGGTGAGACACCCTACTCGTGCTCTGAGTGCAGGAAAAGCTTCAGTGAGAGTTCAGATCTTATTAGGCATTGGATAATCCACACAGGAGAGAAACCCTACACGTGCCCTGAGTGTGGGAAAAGCTTCAACCACAGCTCAAACCTGATCACACATCGGCGAATCCACACTGGAGAGACGCCCTACACCTGCCTTGAGTGTGGGAAAAGCTTCACCCAGAGCTCACACCTTATCACACATCGGCGAATCCACACGGGAGAGCGACCCTACACGTGCTCTGAGTGTGGGAAAAGCTTCAACCACAGCTCAAACCTTATCACACATCAGCGAATCCACACGGGTGAGACACCCTACTCGTGCTCTGAGTGCAGGAAAAGCTTCAGTGAGAGTTCAGACCTTATTAGGCATTGGAGAATCCACACCGGAGAGAAACCCTACACATGCCCTGAGTGTGGGAAAACCTTCAACCACAGCTCAAACCTGAACAAACATCGGCGAATTCACACTGGGGAGACACCCTACACCTGCCTTGAGTGTGGGAAAAGCTTCACCCAGAGCTCACACCTTCTCACACATCAGCGAATCCACACGGGAGAGCGACCCTACGCATGCTCTGAGTGCGGGAAAAGCTTCAATCGGAGCTCAAACCTCATCACACATCAGAGAGTCCATGTAGGGAAGACACTCTCCTCATGCTCTGAGTGTGGGAAAAGCTTCCGTCGGAGCTCAGCCCTTATTAGTCATCAGCGAATCCATAGAGGAGTGACAAACTACACATGCCCTGAGTGTGGGAAAAGTTTTAATAAGAGCTCAATTTTCATCAAACATAAGAGAATCCACACAGGCGAGTAACGCCGTAAATCAGGGCTTCTCAACCTTTTCTTTCTGAGGCCCCCTCAACCTGCTATAAAAACTCCAGGGCCCCCAACGGGTGGGTAGTGACTCAGGGATCTGGGCCCGGGGGTGGGACCCTTGGGCATAGGTGTACTTTGACTTCTATTCTGCGGGGGGTAAGGGCTGGCAAGGCTTGGGCTAGCTCCACACAGCTGGGTCCACCTCCACCCCCTGCCTCACCTCAGCAGCCACCCACCTGTCTGGGGCTTTGTGCTGGTGGCTGCTCCCCAACGGCTCTGCTGGCCTCGGAGCCAGGTCCCTGCCTGGGCAGCTGTAACTGGCTGCGTGAGCAGTCAAAGCAGGCTGGGAGCTGAGGAGCAGCTGCAGCCCTGGGTACCAGCAGCAGATGGAGTGGGCAGCCCTGGCATTCCCCCATGACACCAGCAGCCAGAAGAGCAGCTGCCCCGCACTGCCTGGCTCCAGATTGGCCAGGTCAGAGATGGGAGAGGTGGGGCTTGAGGGCGGCTGAGGGAGTGGAGGGGGTAGAGCTGCCCCCAGGACTGCCACGTTCTGGGTAAGGCACTGCAGTTGGGGGGCGGGGTGCCTCCTCAACTTTGCTCATGGGCTCAGGGCTTCAGCCCTGTGCCACTCCCGGATTCCGTTGCGGGAGCTCAGGGTTTCAGCTCCCTGCCGCTCTGACTTCAGGGGCGGGAAGGGAGCTCAGGGTTTCAGCCCCATGCTGCTCCTGGATTCAGTGGTTGGGGGCAGGGGAGCTTGGGGTTTCAGCCCTGTGGTGGGGAGCTGAGACTTGGGGTTCCCACGGACTCCCTGAAAGGGCTTGCAGAACCCCAGGGGCCCCCGGACCTCCAGTTGAGAACCGCCGCCATAAATGTCTTAGGGCTGGCCAAAGATTTTTGTAAAATACAGTAGCAAATTCCCACGTAGTTTGTACCATTTTCTTCAGTGTAGTCTCTCAGCTTTACGTGAGTTGCCTGCCTCTTTTGCCCCTTCCCATTTGGGATGAATCACATCATCCTTTATCAACTCCTTTACTTTATAAGTCCTGGGAGTGTGTCCTTCTCCTGCCAGAAATATCCATCAGCACCATGTGCGGGAGATAGTGTTCACCTTGACTAGTTACAGTGAAGTAAAAATGGCCAGTGCCTTGTCTCCACTGGGATTGTACATGGAGGTAGCCGCTCAGTTTAGAGA
Organism: Lepidochelys kempii; assembly: GCF_965140265.1. Classification (NCBI taxonomy): domain Eukaryota; kingdom Metazoa; phylum Chordata; order Testudines; family Cheloniidae; genus Lepidochelys; species Lepidochelys kempii. The sequence continues at coordinate 76,211,937 of NC_133266.1, forward strand.
TCTTGTAACAACACAACTACATTTGTAGTGCAGACATAACCTGGGTAGAGTGGCTGGGGTTAGCTTTCCCCTGGACCTGAGCTCACCACCATCATTCTTCCTGCTCTGGACAAACCCAAGCATCACATCGATACCATTCCCCCATTACAAAGTGAGTGATAGTCACCGTGTTCCCCCTTAGGACAGATTGTCTCAATCCCAGTTGTTCTCACCTTGCTCGGGGTTTTGCAGGACAGAAATATTTTTTTCTACCATTTTCTTCATGTGTAATAGATTGAAATAGAACAAAGTGGGGTAGGAAAAATGTGTCATTTCATACTCTGTGACTCCTGAAGGAGACGGGGTGAGTCAAAGGGATTCCCTCCTTCCCCATCACTGTCACAATCCCCTCTCGCCCCAGCAGCATTAGCTTCTGTGTGAGCCACAATAGTGTTTATCCTCCCCACGTTCTACCCCGGCACCTCCCAAAGTGTCACATGATGCCGTGTTCTGAGCGCTCCCTGTGCTTAGGTGTCACACTTTGATCGTAAATCAGACTCAGTGGGGCTAGAGATGAAAGTGTCACAGGCCTGGAAGGGGAATTGGAATAGATCCCAAACACAGAGTAATCATTCTGTGCTTTCATCTCCACTTCCATCTCTTGGCAAAGCTGCTTCTGGGCTTTTTCTTGCAAAGCATGGATTGTCTGCAGATGGGAAGGTTGGCTGCTTTCCCCCCTTGTGATGAAGCTAAATCTTTTGTAAGTAACATGACTCAAGAATAATGAGGTGGCACAGACTGAAGGAAAATTGAACTGATCAGAGGAGAATACAGTGGGAGAATCTGTTTTGATTTTGGGTTATCAGACAACCTGCTCTGGAATTTCATTTTATATGAAACTGAAAGTGTTTTCCACCCCTTTGTGTTGTGGGTTTTTCTCTCTGTCCTGAAGTCAGTTTGGTCTCATAATTGGATATTACCTTTGTTTGACAGAATGTACCTCAGATTTATTGGGGACTTGGAGACAAATGACTGTTTGCTAAAACGATATTTTATGTGCGTCTTTTCCCCATCCCTGTATGGTGACATGGAAGAAGTTCAAGTGTAGTTCAGCCAGCAGGAAAGAATATTCCAACTATTGGGCATACTCCCAAGGAAACAGTAGCAATTTAAAATTTCTACTTTGAAACAGTGAAGAACATCATATTGCAAATTGTGCAACAAACTGACATGATCACACTTGTTGTGGGTGCAATATAAATTAATAGCGAGATATCCAATATCTAGTCTTAATCAATTTATTAATCAAGGAGTAATACAGCATAATACAGAAAGGAAGAGTGCTTATGTTACCAATCCCTCTGAAAGACAGGAGTTGCAGTGCTCACACTGTCTGAGAGATCCTGTGCTTATCCCTTCTGTATTTATACCTAAGTGGGGGGGAGTTTCACAATTTTCCCTACATCACTTTATCTAATATATCTTTCTTCTCTATTTTCTGTGACCTGTTTTTCATAGACAGTAATTGCTACACCTTCTATGTGGGGGATATGTTGAAAGTTTCAACATGGCTTATATTTTACATTTTGACTGTTATACAGGCCCCATGCATTAAACAAAAACAGAGAAGCACGTACATAAGACTAGAATTTTGTTTTGAACATTCCAGGCCTAGCATTACCTATTTTTCTGCTATGTTTGTGCCTAGCCCTGTTATTACAATACTTCAGCTATCTCTTTCTGTAACATAAATAGAAAAGCATTTTGGAAGATCTTAAGATGAGGACAATTCAAGAAATATGTGATATTATATATAATGTTAATACTGTATGTACTATTTAATATTGGCTAACATTATAGAAATTACAAACTTTCTCTAACATAACTTCATCTCTATTGTAGTAGCCAGGTATATCATAACACTTAGAAACTAGGTTTTTTAAAGTGCATTTTACAAGCTTCGTGTACCTTAGTTTTCGCTGAACTTGCATTCTCCAGCACAGATACAAAGGAGAAGTTCGTACAAAGGTCACAGCATCTACCTATCATACAGTTTCAGAGCATTTAACGTGAATATAAAGGACTTCAAGTTCGATACACTTTACATAATCACTATTGACTACTTTCTTATTTTGATTATAAATACCATTATTTCACTTACAGTTGCTATAATATATTTTTATCAGTTATCACACTTTTAACCTTTTACTTATAAGAACTGATTTCCCAGTAAATCTTATCCAGACAAACCTGTGGTTTGAAATAAAACAATTTACATCACTGAATAATAGTTTTGATTGTGAGAGCTTAGGTAAGCAAGTTACATTCCAGAATAATGGTCATGGTAGAACTCAGGTTTCAGTAAAATTCCATTCTTACATTGTAGCTGTCATTGCAATAGTACTGCCATGATTTCACAACCTGCCTTTTTACACTTTAGTTTAGCTGAAGAGAATACTGATTCAGTTCACTCAATAGCCCAGTTGCAAATCCCTCTGGTTCAGTTTGGTCAGCAAATGTTATGAAGCATTTTGGGTTTTAATTTAGTTTGGTAAACACAGTGTTATTCAGGGTTATGGCAATATAGTTTCAGATGATCTGGGAAGTGTATTCCCCAGTCAGTGACTTGGAACTCGGCAAAAGGCCCATGGATTTGGATCCCAAAGGAATTGTGGCTTTGCAGGACATTACTGTTGAAAATATTTCCTTCCGAATCAGGTGCACGCTGCCTGTTATTTGGGAAGCCCAGTCTGCAGAGATGGAGAAAATGGAAGTCTGGCCCCGGGGGTGAGGTTGCAGGCGGAAGGGGTGGAGCCAAGGGTTAGCCTCCCCAAGGGGGGGCTCAACCAGCTGCCCATAGGTATATAACTCAATACATAGCCACTTCCTTGGGATCCTGTTTTAGTGTTTATAAGGCTGATGTTCTGCTGTGTTACTCTGATGATTTCACCCAGTTGATGACACGTTATTCCAATATAGTATCCTTGTTAATGCATTAATTCACTGATTTGACCATAACTGTATCGTTTAACTCTTAGCTGCATAGTGATAGTGTTTACAGTAATTTAGCCTTAGTGATGTGTGGTCTCAATTTTTTCATTTTAATAAACTGTATAAAAGGGACAACGGCTCATAGTTCTTTCAATTAGCAACATGGGCCGGGACCATGGAGAACCTAGGTGGAGATCATCCGGTCTAGCCTGGAGCCTAATCAGCTCTCTCAAAATTAACCCTTTGGTTTCCCCAGGGGAACAGCTGAGGGGGCACCATTCTTAGATCCAGATGCTCAGAGCATCACAAGAGAAAATAAGCTTCCCCACCCAGGCTTTCAGAATTGAGGGGGGCAATGTGGGTGAGTGAGCAGGGGTCAGTGAGGTGGGGGTATTCCTCCGAGTGGGGGGTGGCTGGCTCTGCAGTCACTCTCATGGCCAGGCCCAGCCTGTGTCACCATCTGGTTTGCCCAGGGGTTGTGCTGTGTCAGGCCCAACTGAGGGTGTGGGTCTGTTTAGAGTTGCTGTAACTGGAGGTGAAAAGCTCAGACACTTCAGCCACCATGGTGTTGGCAGAGCAAAACGTATGTGTGTTACCAGGGCATATTGGGACATTGAGAGAGAGCAGCGTTAAGGGTGTGGGAGCATTTCCTGATGTTCAGAGGTTTGAGTTTGGTGAAGTTGAGGTTCTGCAAGGGGACATCTCACCAGGCAACTGGAAGTGCATTGAAGAAGTTTTTTCCCCTGACTGCCCACTAGAAATTAACCATCCAGCAAGGCCAATTCCAGGGCTAAACAGTTAGAAAGAAAAGAATGAAAATAGCCATTGGTCATGATCATCTCCCTGCTAGCTGCCCTGGTAAAGGTGGGAAGAGGCAAAGGAAGGTGCCTCACAGGCATTCCCTCAGGGGAGAAGTCTCACCATTTCCACACTAAGTGTCTTCAGAGAAGAACAAGTAAAGCAAACTGAAGGAACAGGAAGAAATTAGCAGTGTCAGGAGAGCCTGTACGTAGGTGGAGCCCCCAGTGTTGACAAGCCCTGTAGCACCATGCACCAGACAGCGACAAGGAGACAGTGCTTAGGACGGAATGACACTTGAGGTGCAAACATCTGGGACAATGGGTGAGCTGCATTCTTCACAAACTCGTGCAGATGGCTCCTGAAGGGAGCAGGGAAAGTAGGAGCCGTGGAACCTTATGAGGAGAAGAACAAAAGAGACCAGATGAGAACAAGGGGTTTAAAATAAAGAAGCACACAGGAACAGGGGCCAGACAGGAAGAGGAAGCGAGGGGCGGGGGTGGGAGAGAGAGCAAGGTCACAGAAGCTGGATGAAGGGTCCAGGAGAGAGGCCACCTAACAGGTAGAAGCCTCATGAGGAGTGTGGGGGGAGGAGCTGGCTACTTTCCTGAGCCCAGATGGTCCCCAGGACTCTGGCTAACCCGGGGTCTTGGACCCAGCACAGAGAATTCCCTGGAGTGATGAGGAAACTGAAGCAGGGAAACGTGTTTAGTATTGTTTTGTATGATTGTACTCTCGTCTGCTTTACATGATTAAGTATAAAGGTCTTAGCACAAGAGCTAGCAAGCAGCTGAACATGGGGTGTGGGGGGGGGGATTGTGTGGGAGTTGGTAAAGGGAGCTGGGGGGAGGGACTGGGTGGTGGTTGGTTGGTTTTTTCCTTGGCAGGAGCCTAGGCAGGAAGGCTATGACAGATACAGAGGCCGCCGTGGGAGTGAGCCAAGGAATGTCAGAGACAATGAAGATGACTGAGTGTGGAAGCTGCCACACGTACCTTATGCTGGAGTGGGTACCCAAAACCAGCTTCCTTTGTATGAAGTGCTGCCTGACAGAGCTGATGGAAGAGATGGTCGAGTTTTGGAGATGCAGGTGAAAATTATGGTTGAGTTTCGAAGGGCATTCAAGCAGATGATGGAGGGAAGGCTGAAGGGAAAAGTCAAGATTCCCAGATGCAGGCTGGACTGGAGAACTGTGAGTGGAGGCTGCTGGGTGAGGAAAGTGGCCAGTAGAAGCGTGTAAATAGGAAAACTAGGCAGAGGAAAAGACAGGCACGTAACAAAATTCATGTGGCGGGGTGGGGCCGAGGAATTCAGAGTGTGGGAGGGGTCTCAGGTCTGGGGCAAAGGGTTAGGGTGTGTGGGGGGGTGAGGGCTCTGGCTGGGGCAGAGGGTTGGGGTGCGGGGTGGGGGAGGGCTCCAGCTATGGGTGTGGGCTCTGGGATGGGGATGGGAGGTTTAGGGTGCAGTGGAGCTCCCCGGGGCTACACTGGGGAGAGATAACTTCTCCCCCTCCCCAGCTCTCTCTCCCTGCATCAGCACCTGGGCTGGGGGAGAGAGGCACCTTTCCCCCAGCTGTGGCAGGTCCTGGGCTGGGCTGGATTGCGGGAGGGGCCCCTGTCCCCCGGCCACAGTAGGTTCGGGGCCAGGCTAGGTCAGGGCCAGGGGAGGGGGGAAGGGGCGCTGCGGTAGGTCCAGGGCTTGGGGAGTGGCATCTCTCCCTGCCGCAGCCCTGAGAGCCTGCACAACGCTTAATAGGCAGCTGGACAGCCAAGCAGCTTAGAGGGAATTTAGTTGGTGACTCCCTACTGAGAAGAACAGACAGGCCTGTCACCAGAGCGGATCTGGAGAACAGAAGGGTGAGCTGTCTGTCAGCAGCTAAGATATGGGATGTGGATTGAGGCTGAAGAGGATCCTAATGGGGGCAGGAAAGAATCCACTGATTCTCCTTCATGTGGCAGCAAACAATACTGCTAGATTCTCACTGGAATGCATCAAGGGAGACTATGCTAAGGTGGGGAAGATGCTTAAAAAAATGGAAGCTCAGATGACCTTCAGTGGGATTCTACCTGTCCCTGGAGAAGAGAACAAAGGTGAGACAAGATTATGATGATCAACAGATGGTTTAGGCTATAAGGAGGGCTTTGGGATGTTTGACCACTGGGAGGCATTCACAGACAGAGGACAGTTCTAATGGGATGGACTCCATTTGAGTAGGGAGAGTAACAGATTTTTGGCATGGAGGTTGGCACAACTGATTAAAAGAGCTTTAAACTAGGAAGTCGGGGGCGACGGTTGGGAGATTTTCATGTAATCTCCATGCCTGATTCTAACATTGACTGGGAGGAAAATCAAGAAAGACAATGTATAGCAATGGAGAAAGGAACTGCAGAGGGTAGGAGAATGGACACTAAGAGGAAAGATAGTGCCAATGACTGCCTAGGAAGGAGTACAGTGGAAAGGGATCTGGGGGTCATAGTGAATCACAAGCTAAATATGAGTCAATAATCTTAACACTGTTGCAAAAAAAGCAAACTTCAGTCTGGGATTTATAGCAGCAGTGTTGTAAGCGAGACACAAGAAGTAATTCTTTTGCTCTACTTCGTGCTGATTAGGCCTCAACTGGAGTATTGTGCCCAGTTCTGGGTGCCACGTTGCAGGAAAGATGTGGACCATTTGGAGAAAGTCCAGAGAAGAGCAATAAAAATGATTAAAGGTCTATAAAATATGACCTATAAGGGAAGATTGAAAAACTGGGTTTCTTTAGTCTGGAGACAAGAAGACTGAGAGGGGACATGATAAAAGTTTTCAAGTACATGATCAGTTATTATAAGGAGGAGGGAGGTAAATTGTTCTCATTAACCTCTGAGGATAGGACAAGAAACAATGGGCTTAAGCAAGGGAGGTTTAGGCTGAACATTAGGAAAAACTTCCTAACTTTCAGGGTGGTTAAGCACTGGAATAAAATTGCCTAGGGAGGTTGTGGAATCTCTGTCATTGCAGAATTTTAAGAATAGGTTAGATAAACACGTTTCAGGGATGGTCTAGCTAATACTTAGTCCTGCCATGAGTGCAGGGGCCTGGACTAGATGACCTCTCGAGGTCCCTTCCAGTCCTATGATTCTATGATTCTGTGGTCAATAGGATACTAACAGTCAGGTAGGTGATACTGGCGGTAGACTGACTGTACCTAATGTGGCGAGGAATCTGGGCAAAGCCAAGCAGAAACAAGTAAGACGTTTGTACACCAGTGAAAGGAGCCTTGACAATAAAATGGAAGAACTAGATCTACTGGTGCAGGAAGTGAAAGCAGATATTATCGGGAGAACAGAAACATGGTGGAATAGTCATTATGGCTGGAGTAGTGGTATTGAAGGGTCTGTGCTGTTTAGGAAAGACAGAAATAAAGGTAAAGGTGGTGGAGTAGCACTGCATATCAAGGATGAGGTAGACTGTAAAGAAATTAGAAGTCATAAAATGGATAAGACATCCAAGAATATTAAAGAAACTGGCACATGAAATTGCAAGTCCAATAGCAAGGATTTTTAATGTCTTAGAAAAAAATTTGAAGGAGAAAGTAGTTGAGGACATAGTGGTGAATGGTAATTGGGATAAAATACAACATGATTTTACAAAAGGTAGATTGTGCCAGACCAACCTGATCGCCTTCTTTGAGAAGAGAACCGATTCTCTAGGCAAAGGAAATGCAGCAGATCTAATCTACCAGGATTTCAGGAAGGCATTTGATACAGTTCTACACAGGAAATTATTACTTACATTGGAGAAGATGGGGATTAATATGAGGATTGAAAGGTGGATACGGAATTAGTTAAAGGTGAACTGTCAGGCTGCAGGGAGGTTACTAGTGGAGTTCCTTAGGGATTGGTCTTGACATTTTTATTAATGACCTTGGTACAAAAAGTGGGAGTGAGCTAATAAAATTTGTGGATGACACAAAGTTAGGAGCTATTGCCAATATGAAGGAGGACCGGAATATCATGCAAAAAGCTCTGGAGGGCCTGGAAAACTGGAGTAATAGAAATGGGATGAAATTTAATAGTGCAAAGTGGCAGGTCATGCACTTAGGGACTAATAACAAGAATTTTTCCTATAAGCTGTGGACTTACTAGTTTGAGTGAGAGGGCGCTCGTTAGGGCCTGGGACAGGTCCATGTTTACTTTTGCTGGGGAGGCACTGTGCCATGCTCCAGGGGCAAAGGTGGTATCTGCCCTGAGGAAGAACTGAGAGACCCTGGCAGGAACTGACTCTCCTCCTCTCCTCCCACAGACCCCTACAGGAGACACTGCCCAGCTCTTCACACTGGCGTCACTCTCTTCCCTCCTGAGCATGCGCAGAAAGGAGCATCAGTGTCTGCCCTGGATGCAGCTTCCCGCCAATGGGTGACCGAGGTTTTATTTCTCACTGACACTTGCAAAGTTCCTGTGGGATCAGGGGAACACAGTGACATCTTGGGCTCTTTGTGTTAAATGCCTCTCCCCTACCTTGCCCATTGGAAACATTCTGGCCCTGGCTTGCAACTGGGGAAAGTTACAGCTGCAGTTCAGTTTATTCTAATGATTGGGACTGTGACAGGATCCCCAGGGTACAACCTGGAACTGGGGTACTGCTGTGCCTCCTTATCTCTCCAGCTTGGGCTGTATCTCACAATGCTTTGCTAGTGACAAGCAGCAAACCTCTCCAGACGCTGTGATTACTCAGTACAACAGGATATGGAGCCCCAAGCCCAGCTAGATTGCATGAATGCTCCTAGAGCCACTCATGAATCATACAGCAACAGGCACCTGCAAATCTCCCAAGCCGCCAGCCTTGCACCTCAGAACTGTACTGTCTTACCCTGATCAGAAGCCTCACCAATGTAAGTTCATTCCCCAGTGCGCCCCTCCTCCGATGTGGAGAGGACACACACCAGTCTTGGTAACCTGAGCTGAGATTTCCCAAGCACTTCAACCAAAATGTGCTGTTAAGGCTAAAACATTAAAATAAGTTTATTGACTATAGAAAGATAGGTTTTAAGTGATAGGCATAGAAGGTCAGAGAGAGTTACCACAGAAAATAAAAAGTAAGCATGGAGTCTAAAACCTAGGCATTATTAGACTGAGCAATAGTTAGTTAAAGCAGCTTTTCTCACCCCACTGGATGTTACAGGTAGCTTACAGTCCTAATAATTTTATTGAGGTAATGTTGAAATAAGGAACGGTACAGAGTTCAAGCATAGGAGTTTCTGGTCGTCAGGGGATAAGGTACAGGTTACCGAGGGGTGCAAAATGCGATTTAGGAGCTGGTGGAGCAAGGATCACATAATAATCTGCCATCTCCCCGACTGGGGGAAAAGTGTAACCGGTCAGAGTACAGACATCGAGAAATGGGGTAAGTTATCCACGCAGCGGCTATGTTCAGTATGCTGGGTACAGTGAGTGAATACGGGGGTGGGGATGGGTCTACCCTCCTTTGGTGGGGTTTAATGTTCAGCGGGTTTACGGATCCAGTTCATACGGTCCGATGGGGAAGGCCTCTCAGTCTCTTTCCCACAGTGGGTGCACAATGTCGTGCCGGCTCACTCCTCCTGGTGCTGTCGGTGGCCGGTGATGTGCTCGATATAGATGTCCCTGGACCATCGGATGGTGTCCGAGACCATGAGGCACCGCATGAGCCGTGTGTAGCGTCTACCGATCCCGCAGGTCCGCAGCACACACTCGTTGCAGGGGTCCCAAGCGCCCAGGGCTCCGACAATCAGGGCGTCCAGCTGCACCTCGTAGCCCTTCGCTCTCAGGGTGTCGGCCAGAGGGGCGTATTTTTCCAGTTTCCGAGCTCGAGCTTCTCGGAAGGCCGGGGTCCTGTTCTCGAAAGGGACCGTGATGTCGATGAGGATGATCTTTTTCTGGGTTTCGTTGGTGACAACCATGTCGGGTCGCAGCGGGCTGTCGGTACCGGAGATGTCTTTTCCCATTAAGCCTGGGACCAATCTCCTCTTCATCAGTTGAAGTCTTTGTCTTCCCAGCGTTCTTGTTACTTCCAGTGTAGGTTGGGGAAGAGAAAGGTAATTGCATGATGCCACTGTCCCTTGTTTTATACCCTCAATCCATGTACCTGGAAAATGGAAAATACTAGCCCAAACATGTCTCGTGGGCTTTGCTGACTCACAGAGTTGAGCAATCCCCCATTGTGTAAATTGTAAATCCCTTGTTTACAACTCCCTTGTTGATGGTCATCCTGATGATCTTTCAATGCTGTTGGTCACCTCCTTTGTTGTCACTGGAGAACTAGCTGTGGACAACTCCCAAACTTACAATATATTTCAATAACAACCATACAGCAAAATCTCGTAACTTCAGATATACTAAAGATAGACATATTTTGACAGAACAATGGGGTTCAGCAGATCATGACCTTTCCTGTGGTATCTTACATGGCATGCTTTGTATGAAATATACCCACATATGAATGATGACTATGGGGGTTACAGAGTGCTGCTTGGAGGTACAGAGCGCCACAGGGACACCATGTATTTTTATATGAACTGAATGGGAAATGGAATCAGAATCCCAAGCTATTAAATAATCAGAAATCTAATTGTTCTTGTTCTCCCTATAAGGTGCTGTTGCAAATCAGCTGTAAAGCGTATACCCTAGAGATGGGCATTGGATTTAATACATAAACACATACTGGAATGTCCCACTCTCTGGGCAGGAATTCTGACCTTGGGCTGATTTGATTTTGTATTTCCAAGAATTTTATTGGTGCATAGAAAAGGGAACTTTCCTGAGGGCTCTCCTACCCTAGGAAATCAGCAGAAGGAGCATAAATGATAACTTGGGGCTGAAGCTTTTCCCCCCCTTAGGGCATGGTGCTCCCCCGACCCCCACACACACTTTATCTGGGTCCGATTCTGTGACTCAGACAGAGTGAGGTGGTCTCTGCATCCTTCTGCTGGAAAAGCAGAGAGGCTGAGAGGGAAGGAAAAAAGGGCATTGGGAAACAAACAGGGCCTGACTGGAAAGGGGGAGATTGGGTAACAACACTTACCCACTGTCTTTCTGAGCTCAGAGGATTTAACACTGATTGTGTGATCAGGACTCACTACTGCTAGGAGCTGGAGAAGTGTCTATACCATCCCTGGACAGATGGGGAAACTGAGGGAAGCTGACTTGTTTACAGCGTATAAGCACAAAGGATAAAAGTACTATCAAAATCCCCAGAGTAACAATACAACAAGAGGGGGAGCTTATTAGGTACAGGGAACAAAGGACAGGGCTAAGGAAAGAACAGGAGTAACCGGAATGAGAAGCCATCAACAGTACTTTAAACCGAGTGCAACACCAGCATTTACGAGGGACCCAACCCCTCCGCCCCGTCTTCCTCCCGGGCCCTGCGTAGCAGAATGGAAGTTGAGTACCAGTTCTCTAGGGGGTGCTGCCACCCTGTACTTATTGGCCGGCTTGAAATTCACAAGGAAAACATGGGGATTCTTATCAGGTCTTCAGTCTCCCTGCTCTGCAGTCCAGGGGACAATTCGGGCGGCTAGCGGTAGCCTGACCACGACTCGCTCCTCAGCCGCCGGGTTGCTGGTCTCTGTGGCTGACAGACGTGACCCAGTGGCCACGAATAGGGTTCAAAGTCTCCCTTTGTATAAGCATGGGAAGGTCAGCGGGCACCTCCCAGGGTGTGACGTGTCTCCCTGCACTCCACCAACAGCTGACCATCGAGTGTAAACCAACCCCTTTGTCTCAGAGCGCCGGCTTCTGATTGACTCTGGTGGTAGCTCCCCGCGTGTTCCCTCTCCTCCAGGTCTTCTGGGACACGGGATCCTGAGCTCTGCAGCCATCGCTGCTGTAGCCAGGGGCGAGTCCCCTCCGGGCTTAGTGCAATGTGTCAGGAACCACCAGCTGTTCCAGGCCAGACGCCTGTTCTAGCCAATAGAGGCTAAATACCCTCAAAGACAGGGCTAGCACCCAGGGGTGCCCGCACCTTGCTGTAATAACGGTAAACCCTGCTTCCCAAGCTGCCCAGAATCCTGTATCTTCCCACCAGATCATCCTCCCTAGGCTGGAAAGGCGTTGTTTACTGCCCTTCTTTGCACTTCCTAGGAGCAGGGGGTGATCCAAAGGCTGCACAGACGCTTGAATGGATCCTTACAGCTGCTCCCGCCCAGTGAGAGAGGTAGGGGAAGATTATTGTCCCCCATTTCTTGATGAAGAAACTACGGCAGAGGAAGGTGAAGTGACTTCTCTAATATCAAATGGGCAGGCAGTGGCAGAGTTCGGATTAGAACCCAAGAGTCCTGCCTTCCCTTAAGAGACTTTCCCCAGCCTGCAGGAGGAATGGGACCCAGGAATCCTGACTCTCAAACGTACTGACTGCTCAAATTTCAGACACTAAATGCTCACAATAAAGTGCTCTCAAATGAACTACATGAATTGTACATTGAAAAGAGTCAGCAAGTAATTTGGAAGAACTAACAATCAAACACCTCCCAGACATTATTGGAAAGAAGGTGGAAAAGCTTATCAACTAAATATTTTTGTTATGAACAGTTTTCAAAGTGACTAATCTGAGGAACTGTCCCAGATTGAGGTGTCATTGGAGGAGGTTTTGGAACAAATTGATAAACTAAACAGTAATAAGTCACCAGGACCAGATGGGATTCACCCAAGAGTTCTGAAGGACTCAAATGTGAAATTGCAGAGCTACTCACTGTAGTCTGTAATCTATCATTTCAATCAGTGTCTGTACCAAATGACAGGAGGATAGCTAATGTGACGCCAATTTTTTTAAAAGGCTCTAGAGGTGATCCCGGTAATTACAGTCCGGTAAGCCTGACTTCAGTACCGGGCAAACTGGCTGAAACGATAGTATAGAACAGAATTGTCAGCCACATAGATTAACATGATTTGTTGAGGAAGAGTCAACATGTTTTTTGTAAAGGGAAATCATGCCTCACCAATCTACTAGAATTCTTTGAGGGGGTGTAACGATGCTGGTTCTGGTGGGACCCAACTGAGAGTATCAGTTCAGGACAAATTACTTCAAGCAGGACAGTTACAGCCCAAGGCTGGGGTTTTTCAACCTCTAAGGCAAACCAAACCAGCCAAACAGAGAGGATTTTGGTTTATCCCACTGGCTAACCACAAGTCACACAAGCAATTCCCTTCGACACTCCAGTTTCCCAGTATCACCACCAGTGCCACTCGTTATGGGGACAAATGGTTATGAAAACCAATACCCCAGTAAATGAGAAAAGGTTCTCTCGATCCCAAAGGACCAAGCCCCAGACCCAGCTCAATATACAAATCAGATCTTACCCACAAATCACGTTCTTGCCCATCCTTTAGAATCTAAAAGCTAAAGGTTTATTCATAAAAGGAAAAAGATATAGATGAGAGCTGGAATTGGTTACAGGGAATCAATGACATACAGTAAGGGCAAAGGTCTTGGTTCAGGCTTGTAGCAGTGATGGAATAAACTGCAGGTTCAAATCCAGTCTCTGGAGTCCATCCACAGCTGGGATGGGTCATCAGTCCTTTGTGTAAAGCTTCCGTTTGTAGCAAAGTCCCTCCAGAGGTAAGAAGCAGGATTGAAGACAAGATGGAGGAGCTGCAGCAGCTTTTTATAGTCTCTTGCTATGTAGTCTCTGCTTTCTTTGTCCCAAGGACAAGCTGTCCATCCCATGGCCTGGAATATCTTCAGTTCTGTCGATAGGCATGTTCCTGCACACCTTGCTGCATCACAAGGTGTGTCTGCCATCTCTCAATGGGTCAGTTGTATAGAGGATGGTCCTTAATGGGCCATCAAGCAGGCTAGGCAGAGCTGACATCAACTTGTCTGGAGTGATCCCCAGAAGCATAGCACAAGTTTGAAATACAGACAGTATAAAGCCAATATTCATAACTTTAAGTATAAAAATGATACACACATATAGACAGCATCATCATAACCAGCAAACCAGAACCTTGTCTTAGACGCATCATTTGACCCCCTTTATATAAGATTTGGTGCCACTACAGAACTTTGGTTGCAACAATGATCTATACGGTCCCAGCTTATGTCAATAACGTCAAGAGGGGTCAACAAGCATGTGCACAGGGGGTATCTAGTGGATATAGTGTATTCAGATTTCCAGAAAGCCTTTCACAAGGTCCCTTACCAAAGGCTCTTAAGCAAAGTAAGCTGTCATGGGATAAGAGGGAAGGTCCTCTCATGGATCAGTAACTGGTTAAAAGATAGGAAACAAAGGGTAGGAATAAATGGTCAGTTTTCAAAATGGAGAGCAGTATAGAGTGGTGTCCCCCAGGGGTCTGTACTGGGACCAGACCTATTCAACATAATCATAAATGATCTGGAAAATGGGGTAAACAGTGAGGTGGAAAAATTTACAGATGACACAAAACTGCTCAAGATAGTTAAGTCCCAGACAGACTGCGAAGAGCTACAAAAGGATCTCACAAAATTGGGTGACTGGGTAACAAAATGGCAAATGAAATTCACTGTTAATAAGTGCAAAATAATGCACATTGCAAAACATAATCCCAACTATACATATACAATGATGAGATCTAAATAAGCTGTTACCAGTCAAGCAAGAGATCTTGGAGTCATTGTGGACAGTTCTCTGAAAACATCCACTCAATGTGCAGCAGCAGTCAAAAAGCAAACAGAATGTTGGCAATCATTAAGAAAGGGATAGATAATAAG